>NC_140594.1:128244696-128647196 GCF_964204655.1 Triturus cristatus
CTGTGATGCATGCTTTAGAATGTGGAGTGCCATGCTGTAGAATCTGAGATTGCAAGAAATGCTCAGGACTGTGATGTATGGGGTGTGACGCATGCTGTAGAAGGTGGAACGTGATGCTGTGAGAATGTGATGATGCAAGAAATACTCAGGACTGTGATGCATGGGGTGTGATGCATGCTGTAGAAGGTGGAGCGTGATGCTGTGAGAATGTGATGATGCATGGAACGTTTAGGACTGTGATGCATGGGGTGTGATGCATGCTGCAGAAGGTGGAGCGTGATGCTGTGAGAATGTGATGACGCATGGAACACTCAGGTATGTGATCCATGTGGTGTGATGCATGCTGTAGAATGCAGAGTGTGATGCTGTGAGAATGTGATGATGCATGGAACGCTCGGGTCTGTGATGCATGGGGTGTGATGCATGCTTTAGAATGCAGAGTGTGATGCTGTGAGAATGTGATGATGCATGGAACGCTTAGGATTGTGATGCATGGGGTGTGATGCATGCTGTAGAAGGTGGAGCGTGATGCTGTGAGAATGTGATGACGCATGGAACGCTCAGGTATGTGATCAATGGGGTGTGATGCATGCTTTAGAATGCAGAGTGTGATGCTGTAAGAATGTGATGATGCATGGAACGCTTAGGACTGTGATGCATGGGGTGTGATGCATGCTGTAGAAGGTGGAGCGTGATGCTGAGAGAATGTGATGATGCATGGAACGCTTAGGACTGTGATGCATGGGGTGTGATGCATGCTGTAGAAGGTGGAGCGTGATGCTGAGAGAATGTGATGATGCATGTAACACTCAGGTCTGTGCAGTGGGTTGAAGCATGGCAGTGGGTTATAGATGTAAGAAATATGAAGCCCTAACAACAGCTATCAGGTCAGGCTGTGGCTGTAACTTAAAGAGAAAACTCCAAAAGTGCGGGACATTACTATTTTGTTTTTAAGAAACAAGCTCCTGCTCTTGAAGATTCTTTATGAAAAGCAGAAAGGTTTAGTGAACTGCCTCCTAAAAGATAGTGGCCATGCACCAAACTCAGTGCGATGGTGGCCATGCACCCAACTTTGAATGCAATGGTGGCCATGCACCAACCATTCAGTGCCATGGTGGCCCTGCACCAAACGTTCAGTGCCATGCTGGCCATGCACCAAACTTTCAGTGGGATTGTGGCCATGCACCAAACTTTCAGTGCGATGGTGGCCATGCACCAAACTTTCAGTGCAATGGTGGCCATGCACCAAACTTTCAGTGCAATGGTGGCCATGCACCAAACTCAGTGCGATGGTGGCCATGCACCAAACTCAGTGCGATGGTGGCCATGCACCCAACTTTGAATGCAATGGTGGCCATGCACCAACCATTCAGTGCCATGGTGGCCCTGCACCAAACGTTCAGTGCCATGCACCAAACTTTCAGTGGGATTGTGGCCATGCACCAAACTTTCAGTGCGATGGTGGCCATGCACCAAACTTTCAGTGCAATGGTGGCCATGCACCAAACTTTCAGTGCAATGGTGGCCATGCACCAAACTCAGTGCGATGGTAGCCATGCACCCAACTTTGAATGCAATGGTGGCCATGCACCAACCGTTCAGTGCCATGGTGGCCATGCACCAAATGTTCAGTGCCATGGTGGCCATGCACCAAACTTTCAGTGCCATGGTGGCCATGCACCAAACTTTCAGTGTGATTGTGGCCATGCACCAAACTTTCAGTGCGATGCTGGTCAAGCACCAACCTTTGAATGCAATGGTGGCCATGCACCAAACTTTCAGTACAATGGTGGCCATGCACCAAACTTTCAGTTCGATGGTGGCCATGCACCAAACTTTCAGTGCCTTCACAGGAGCTGTAATGGCAGCGACTGCCGTGGAGTCTGGACTGTGTGTTGAATGTTGATGGGAATGATTTGAAGCCCTTACCTCCCGACAGCGCGTTTTAAGTCTCCATTAGTGGCCGTATATTTTTGGAAACATGCGCTATCATGGTGTTTGTGGAGCCAAAGCAAATCCTAGATGAGTCTGCCTAGTAGTGTCCTTTCCAGGCGAGTTCTGTGCTTTTCTCTCTCCCTCAATGACGGTTCAAATGAAGTTCTCAGTTGGGTGCAATATATTATCTCTAGGCTTTCCTGTTTTCAGTTTCTATTTTTGGTAAATTCTGGTGGGGGGTTTTCAGTGTTTTCAAGTGATTTCAATACCTTAAAAAAACAGTGGTCATCAGTGGTTCCACATTTTCGCGCCATTAAAAACAACAGAAAGTGTTTTTCCGGTGTTTATGAAACTTTTTGCATTTATTATTGCTTACTTTCTGCACTAATAGTGCATACTATATAGACAGTGTATGTACAGTGTATATGAGGTCCAAATACACTTTTATAAATCATACTTATTGTAGTACACCGTAAAATACTTCTTCAGCGAGTCTTTGATCATGCACGCTCGCTCTTTCCTTCCCATGCAAACTTTTATCTGTGAAAAGGCCCTCTCAACATTGGCACTTGATACAGGCAACGCCAAAATAGTTAGTATACAATTTGCTAACTCTGGCCACTGACATAGCTATCCATGCCAATACTGGTGCACCTGAAGATTGTGATTCTCTGGGACATGTTCTGCAACATATGCGTTGAACTGGGCACATATGCTCTCAGAGTTATTGAAGCAGTCAAAAATGAGGCAGCAATTTTGAAACTCTGGAGAAAATTTCCCTTTACGGAAGGGATCAATAACTTGTGCAGAGTACCACAGTGAGGCTTCATTGACTTCAAATGCCATGTTAGTGAAGGGCGATTTCTCATACATTGTAAAATAAAAGTACCTGAATTGCCCCTCAACATTTCTTTGCTTACCAAGTGTCAAGCACTCTAAAATGGAATACGTTGCAGTGCCAAAGTCACTAATGATGTCGCCCAGCCTACTCTCAAGGAGATGTTTCACATCTACACCAATAATGCTGAACACTTGGTAAACAAGAGTGTTTTCAGACTCTAGTTTTTTTTATCATGTCTACTACAGCAGTCATGCTTTCCTGTAAAAATCTAAGAACGCAGTAGAGTGTACTTTTTTTCAAATCACTATCAATATGTGACTAAAGATTCTCACATTTCATGCCATTTGGCATCCTCACTCAGCGACAGTTCTGTAAACGGTTGCCACATGGATAATATAGCATTCATGACCTCTAGGACTGAGAACCACCAGCTAAGTGACACAATTGGGATGACTCTTTCTTTGCTGCCACACAAAGCACAAAATGAGAAATATTTCCATTTTAGTTCCCGTGCATAACAAAACAGTGCACCAGAATGGACTAAAAAGTCAATAACATTCTTCATTAACTCTGAAGATTGTAAAGATGCTTTCAGCATACCATCTAACAAGTGGCAAGGATCTCTTACAGGGAAGCACTTCAGCTCAGGTATCGATTTTGACAGATCATCACACAACCTTTTCCTATACATAGCTGAATCATTGCAAATACAAACAAAATCACTCCAATCTTTGTTGAACTTGGCAAGACCTTTTTTGCAGCAGCATTCCAAGTGACACTGAGTTCAATGTTTTCCAAAAGTCTGGTGTCATGTTTTCACCTCTATCCCAGATGCTTTGTGACTGCACTCTATTCACATATACCTGTCACTATACCTTACATTGAATGCCTGGGGTGTTTGGCAATTCACCTACTATTAATACTGACTCACTAGAATAGGGGGCTGATGTATCAAAGCTTTTTACCCATTCTCTGTGGGTAAATGCGATGTTACATATTGGGAAAGATTCTTATGATACCTACATTTTTCCTATCAGTAAAAGACTAAAACTTAGCTGAAAAATCAAATATGATTTTGATATTTCCTGATTCTCAACAGTTTGTAAAATAAATAAACAACAACTAAAATATTCTTCTAACCCCTGTATCTTTAGACCAAAGACCACAAAACTGAAAAAAGGAAGAAGAAACAATAATTTAGTGACATCCCTAAATAACAAAACTCAAGCAGAATAATGTTAGCCCAGTCTTTCTTACTGCTACCTTACGTAACAAAGTTACATTGTATTGGCCCATTCAGGAAGAAATAAAAATGACTCTTTCACTCTCCGTTTCCTTTCCTTGATTGGCATTTAGTTTGTGGTTGTGCAGGTTTTTTTTCAGTGTTTATATGTTTACACTGGTGAGGGGTATTTCCCTTCCGGTGGGGTTTTAGCAGTTATTATAGGTTTAAACCTAAAACTGGACAGCCTAATTATCTCTCAATATCTGGAAGTCCAAAGACACCTCCTTTTAAATACTCATGAGTGCCCTCGATAGTCCTGGCTTGTAAACACTTACTAGAGCCCTTAGCAGGGATAACCTAGGAGTAGCAGGGTTAGCCTAAAAGTAACAGGAATAGCCCAGGAGTTGCATGGCTAGCCACAGACTAGCAGGGGTAGCCTTGGAGTAGCAGGGATAGCCTTGGAGTAGCAGGGATAGCCTCGGAATAGTAGGGATAGCTTAAGAGTAGCAGGAATAGCCTAGGAGTAGCAGCCATAGCATAGGAGTAGCAGGGATAGCCTAGGAGTAGCAGCGATATCCTCAGAGTAACAGGGATAGCCCTCCAGTAGCAGGGGTAGCCTAGGAGTAGCACAGGATTAGCTAGTTTCTTAGAACGCGAATAGTGTCGCTCGTCACAAGCAAGGGGGACTGAATGGTTAACTGTGTCATTTAGACTCAGCATCAGAATTAACTTTATTCGATCTAAATAAATAGACCATAAATGTTCAATAAAAAACGAAGGACCATGTTAAAAAATAGTTATATATCTGCAAGAATTACAGTGCATATTAAGACAAATCATATAAAAGGGCGAGTCCCTGCTCTTCGCCCCAGCAGCTCCGCTATTGTGCCATCTGCCGCTGCCCCCTTCAGGTCTCTCCTAGTCGGTGTTCAAGTTGCCTGTTGCGGGTTTCTGTGCCTGGTATTGTCTCTCTTCTGCCTTCTTTACTGTGCCTTGTATCTGCATTTTGCTGTATTTTCTGCTAGTCTGTCTATCTTGCCTGTTGTACCTGTGCCCTTATTTTGCCTGTTGTACCTGTGCCCTTTTCCTCTGTCCTTCGTTTTTGCTGACCTTTTTCCGCTTCTGCTGCTCTCACCTCCCAGCTACGCTCCCCCCCTTCCGTATTTAAAGGCGTGCCAAATGTAAGCCCGTCTGCTACATCCTCAAACCGACTGCGACCAGCGCCAGGGACCCTGGTTCTCCGGCCACCCACCGCTACAACTCAGATGCCCTCCTTGCACTCAACTCTGGAAGGAACAACAACTGCCTGCTGTCCTCGCCGAACACCACTGATGGCCAGTTCTCCTGCCGACACTACCATCAAACCTTCACCACCATCCGCACCCCATGACCACCACCCCCACACCGGACACCAGCACCCCCGAAGCCCTGATATGCATTCCCCTCAACGTGCGCTCCCTGCACAGACACGCTGTAGAGATCTCGGACCTCCTCACCACCCTCGTGACAGACGTCACCTTCCTCACAGAAAAATGGACCAACTCCACCTCTGCCCCCGACATCGTCATCGCCATACCCGAGGGATACAAGATCCAGAGGAAGGACCGCTCCAACTGCCCAGGAGGAGGACTGGCCATCGATCACAAGAGCTCCTTCCGACTCGCGACCTCCAGCACGAGCCACTCCCCACCCATTACCGAACACCTCCAGATCCAGACCAGCCCCAGAACGACCCTGTGCGGCACTTTCACCTACAGACCCCCTCGGACCTCGACCCGCGCTCACCATTACCATCGACGACCTATTACACCCCAAGCCATCGCCTCCACAGACTACATACTCATCGGAGACTTCAACTTCCACCTCAACAACCTCAGCGACTCTAACTCCTGAACAACCTCACCAACCTTGAACTGAAACAACTTGCCACCACCCCCACCCACAAGGCAGGACACATCCTCGACCCCATCTTTTCAGGAGGTAACAATAGCCACTTCAGCCACACCACGAAACCCTCCTGGATGGACCACTACTGCGTACACTTCCACGTAAAGGAACTGGAGCAAGGTCACCGAGGAGCACCTCAGCTCCACCCTCAACAGCGGTGCCCTCCCCCGACCTACGCCAACACCGGAGCCAAAGAACTTCACATATGGATCGCCAACTGCGCAGACAAGCTCTCCCCCATCCGTATCCCTGACACACTGCGCCCCAGGAAGGCCACCTGGTTCACCACTTACCTCCAAGAATCCAGCCGCACCTGCAGACGCCTTGAGAAGAACTGGAGAAGCAGCAAAGCCTCGAAAGATCGTACCACTTACAAGAACACCATGACAGAATACCACCAACTCATCAGATCCACCAAAAGGACCTTCATCCAAAACAAAATCCACGCCAACGCCAGCAACTCTATGCATCTTCAATGCCACCTTCGAAGCCAGCGCGTTTCCCATCGTCTAGAAACGCGCAGCCGTCAAGCCTCTCCTGAAGAAGCCCTCAGCAGATCCAATGGACCTCAAAAAATACCAACCCATCTATCTCCTCCCTTTCATGGCCAAAGTCACCGAGAAGATCGTCAATTTCCAACTTACGAAATTCATCGAAGGGAGCTCCCTCCTCGACTCTCCCAATCAGGATTCTGCAGCAACCACAGCACTGAGACCGCCCTACTCACCACCACAGACAACATCCGCACCCTACTAGACCAAGGCCACACAGCAGCCCTGATTCTACTCGACCTCTCTGCAGCCTTCAACACCGGCTTCCAAGAGGGAATGAAAGACGCCACATCCTGGGTGAGCAACAGCTGCCTGAAGCTTAACTCGGAGAAGACAGAAGTCCTCGTCCTCGGACCCTTCCCCTCTGCTTGGGACAATACTTGGTGGCCTACCACCCTCGGCAGCCCACCCACCCCCACGGACCACGCCCCCAACCTCGGTATCATACTCTACTCCTCCCTCACCATGATCCGACAGGTCAACGTTGTCGCCTCCACCTGCTTCAACACCCTCCACACCCTTTGCAAGACCTTCAAATGGATCCCCCCAAATCAGGAAAGACCGTCAACCACGCACTCATAACCAGCAGATTGGACTACGGAAACGTCCTCTATGCCAGGATCAACAAATCTCTACTCCGCAAGCTGCAGAACACCGCAGCCAGACTCGTCCTTGGCATCCCGCGTCACGAACACATCACCTAAAACCCGCAAGACCTCCACTGGCTCCCCGTCGAGAAGAGAGTAACCTTCAAGATACTCACCGGCGCCCTACAAAAGCGTCCATAACAACGGACCCCAATATCTCAACAAATGAATCTCTTTCCATGTACCCAAGAGAAACCTGCGCTCCGCAAACTTTGCCCTCACTGAAGAGCCTTCTCCTTCATCGTGTCAAAGACATGGAACGAGCTCCCAATCAACATCAGAAGTGCCCCCACTCTGCACATCTTCAGGAAGACCATCAAAACCTGGCTCTTTGACTGACCGGCTCTTTGACTGACTGGAGCTACACCCCCTCCCCTCAGCACCTTGAGACCCTCATGGGTGAGTAGCACACTTCAAAATTCCCTGATTGATTGATCACATCTTGGTGTCCAATAAATACAGTGCATAGTCAGATTGGAGACACAAAAAAGGGTTGATCAAAGGCTCTAATCAACATGAAAGGGTGGGTGGTTGGTTGGTAAGTGAAAGGACTGATGGATAGGTGTGTGAGTGAAAGGGTGGATGAGTGAGTGGAAGGGTAAATGGATGGATGAATGAAAGAGTGAAAAGATGTATGTAAGGATGGATGAGTGAAACAATGAATGGATGCGTGAAAGGGTTGGATGGATGAGAAAGGATGGCTAGATGAGTGAAAGGATGGAAGGATGGAGTAAAAAGGTGGATAGATGAACAGTTTGAAAGGGATAAATGATCAAAAGGAAGGATAGATGGATAGGTGAAAGGATGGATGCTGGGACGCCGTCAACCCCCAACTTTGTAAACAACAGCTGGGTGGAGTTCTTGATGTGCCTCCTCTTTCTGCAACTTGGCAGACAAATGGGAGTGAGTGAGTGAAAGGGTGGATGTATAAGTGAGTTAAAGGATGGTCGATGGGTGGATGAGTGACTTAAAGGATGGATAAAAGGTTGGATCAGAGAAAGAATGGATGCATTAGTGAAAGTGTGAATGGATGGATGAAAGGCTGGATGGCTGAGTTAAAGAATGTATGGATGAGTGAAAGGGAGGAGGAATTAGTGAGTGAAAGGTTGGATGGCTGAGTGAAAGAGGGTGGATGGATGGATAGATGGATAGATGGATGGATGGATGGGATGAGTGAAAGGGAGGATGGACAGATGGATGGAGTGAAATAATGGATGGATGGAGCAAAAGGTTGGATGGATAAGCAAAAGGATAGATGGATTAGTGAAAGAATGGATGGATGAAATGGTGGATGGATGAATGAGTAAAATAATGGATGAATGAGTGCAAGTGAGGGTGGATGAATGAACAGATGAGTGAAAGCATGGATGGGCGTGTGGATGAGTAAAAGGGTAAAGGGATGGATGGATGAGTAGTTGGGTGGAAGGATGAGTGAAAAGATGGATGATTAGATCACTGAGTGAAAGGGTGGTTGAATGGATGGATGAGTGAGAGGGGGATAGATGGATGGATTGCAAGGATTGATGACAGAAAAGATGGATTGATGAGTGAATGGGTGGATGGAGAGATGGATGAGTGAAAGGGTAGATGGAAAGATAAATGGATAGATAGGCTTGGAGATGAATGTATAGGTTTGGATATGGATGGGCGGACGGACAGAATAGTGAAAGACTGAATGATAGATGAAAGATTGAATGGATGACAGAATTTAAAGGTGGAATTGTGGATATCAGCAGGTGGGTGGAATTATGAATGGATAGATGCTTGGATGGAAGAGGCAAGAGAGCTCTTCTGAAGAGGATTGTGATGGCTTGCTTTGTTTGCTTGGTGCCATAAGAGCTTTAGTTCAAAGTGAGGGGTATTTTAATTTTCTGGCTACTCCCTTGATTTCAAGGCCCCGATCCAATGGCAAGCAATCTTTGATGATTGCTCTATTTAATATCTGTGCCTCATTGGACCAGACTCTTCGCCACATATAAGTGTTATTAAGAAATTGTGGCATGATTCTACAGTGAAGCAAGACTGATATATTAATAGGACGTCTTGGTGCAATGATCTTGTAGACCTTGGATAAGATGTGCTATGGAAACACCAGGAATCAGGAAAGCATCCAGGTACATAAACATAACATTTGCATGTTGAACTGACAAAACTGCACAGAGCTGCACAGTTTTGTGAACCAGCCCTTCCAACCTTCAAGTAGTTACGAGAAGGTAGACATTGGGCAATGAGCAAAAGCATCTGCACGGACACATGATGAGGGGAAAAGTACAGCGAGGCGTAGAAGGGACAGTTTTCAGCCTTTGGTCTATATAAACCTGCACATCACGCACTTAGGTGTGACTTGTTTGGGCGCAGTGCTGCTTCCCAGAGCTGCTCTTCTGAGGTAGACTTGCCCTTGAGTGGGTCTCCGTGCAGCAACACCACACAAAGATTGAAAAGAATCTTATTGGCTTGCTTATCTTAATTTTAGTGGTCTTTCCATTCTTTATGCTGTATATTATTTTGTGTGCTTATTTCCATTACAATTTATAATAAATGCATGCTAAAAACTCCATTCCAGGGTTTCACATAATTCCTAGTGTTCGGAGCTACATGACAGCACGTGTGTTCCAAAGACCTAGTGTCTGGGTTTTGAGATTCCAACTGCTATTGCTGGGTTGGGTTAGTTTCTTAGTAACCAGCATATGCTGGACAGAAATGCACCATCCTAATATAAATAACCTTTGACTAAAAGCACCATCCACTTTATGTAATGATCTGAATTCTTTTTTCTCAGATAAAATTAAGAAAATTCAGTACTCTATAGACTCCAACAAGAGGGACGTGATTGAACTGCCTGGAATCCCTAACGCCGTTCCATGGCTACTCTCTCATGCCTGAGCAATGAATAATTGCTGGAACTTCTTAACAAAGTAAAATCAGGCTCCCCTAATGGTACCTGTCCCCCTCACACACAAAAAGCCATATTCTCAGTACTTCCAGAGACTATCCTCTCCCTACTGAACCTATCCTTTAGCTAAGGGACGGTTCCACAAGCCTTCAAAGAAACAGTGAGTATTCCTCTACAGAAAAAACAAGGTGTCAACCCCCAGAGGCTGGACAACTATAGGCCTATTTTACTTCTGCCACTCCTGGCCAAGGTATTAGAGACACACGCAGCAAAAACTCTTTAGCACCTTCATAGAAGATTCATTATTTAGACCCACATCAGGCAGGTTTCCGCCCATCCCACTCTACTGAATCTATCACTCTATCCGTCATGGATGATCTAAAAGAAAAGGTTGATGTTGACTGCACTCAAGCCCTGATCCTCCTGGACCTGTCTGGGGCGTTCGACACCGTCAATCATGACATCTTGATTGGAACGTATTGCTGCAGCAGGTCTCAGAGGGGCTGCTCTAAAGTGGTTTCAATCCTTCTTAGTAGACCGGAGACGATCAGTGTGGCTCTCGCCTTACAAATGCGGCACAAGCAACCTCAATTGCGGAGTACCGCAGGGTTCATCATTGTCTCCGCACCTTTTCAATGTATATATCCGACCCCTCATATTCACGCTCCATCAGATGGGTGCACAGATTTAGAACTATGCTTTCGACTTGCAGCTGATCTTCTCCATAGGTGATTCCATAAATTCCAAGGAGTTCCTTAGGAATACTATGCTGTTGATCAGAAATTGGATGAATAAAAATCAGCTAAAACTAAATTCCAATAAAACTGAAATCATTATCCCTAACAATAAACTTCAGCATTGGACCCCTACTCATTGGCCCGCAGAACTAGGACCTGCACCTGCCCCTAAGAACTCGATTAAGAGCCTAGGCATTCATATCGACTCTGAGCTCACCTTGAACTCGCAGATTGGGGCAGTTACTTCAGCCTGTTTCGTCCAACTTAGGAAACTGCGAAAAAACAGACGTTTTTTCAGCAGAAAGGCCAGCTTCCAAATCATCATCGCCTTGATCCTATCTAAAATTGACTATGCCAATACAATCTACCTAGGCCTCCAGCGCAACCAGATACACCGTCTGCAGCTGATACAAAATCAGGCAGCAAGAATTATCTATCAACAAGGCAGACGCTGTCACGTCACACCACTGCTGAAGGAGCTGCACTGGCTTCCAGTGGAGCAGCGTTCCATGTTTAAAACAGGATGCATCCTGTTCAAAGCCATTCATGGTACTGGCCCAAATTACATTTCCTCAAAAATTCACAGATACTCTCCAACGCGCACTTTAAGATCCATGCACATGACTCTACTGTGGTGCCGGGTTTCAGACTTAAACACATGGGAGGATCACGCTTCTCAATTCAGGGACGCAAGTTCTGGAACGCCTTGCCTACGTCATTAACACTAGAAACTGACCATCTGCGCGTCAGGAAAAAGTTAAAAACCTGGCTTTTCTCGCAAGCTTACAGTTAGACTTGGACTTCTCTTAGCAGTGTCTCCAAGGAAGGAATAAGAAAATATATCAGCACCAAGAAATCTGTTGGTGAACGTGCGCTCTACACATTTTCAATAACATAACATAACTTTCCATCAAAGACAAGACAGCTTTCAATTGGCCAACAGCTTGTGTTGGTACCGCAAACTTGAGAACCTCGAACTGGTACAAAAGTCTCAGGAGGACATTCATTTTAAGTGTCACAGCCCTACCCAGCCATAAGATAAACAAAGGTCTACATTTATACATATATTTCTTAATCTCTCCAAGGAGAGCGAGGTAGTTCACTATATATAGGTACTGAACCATCATTTTGATATGTATTGCCTGATACTTAATCTTGTCTCTGGCCCATTTAAAGGTGGCTAATGATTCTAGTTTGTCTTAACTGTCAGACTGAAGAACTATGCCCATTATTTCAGACTTCCTAAAGTTTACTGACACCTCTCCAAATTGTTGTAGAATGATGACTACTTTTGGCACCTATTTCTGTAGGTTCTCCATCAGTGGTATATCCACCTCAAAAATGTGCATCTTGTGGGAGGTTCCACCAAAAGTAATCTCTGCCACCCTTCAAATCTGCCGTACTCTGCACAGGGACAAGGTTGAAACCGGATCTGGGTTGCAGGGAGGACCTGGCTTGGCAGCTTGGGTTGGACTGTTCCCATTGGAACAGGGTCAAGACGGATTTGCATACAGCTGGATCCGAGTGAGGAGCCATGATGTGCAAAATAATAATGATCTGGGATATGGCCCTGAGTAATTATCAGTGGCTGAGATGAATTCTAGCATTCTATCCATCACTTTTTTGTATACTTTAGTGTGTTGACCTAAGTGGGATGGGTATGCCCAGACGTGGGTCCTGGCAGACTGTGTCACTAGAAACAAGCTATACCTGGCTAATGAGCCCTAAATAATCCAAAATTAGAAACAAGTTCTGCGCACACGTTTTTCAGGATGGAAGTAAATGGTGTAAAACCATCATTTGGATGGGTAGTTATTACACAATGTTAAGATCAACACCAGAAATGTCTTTCAAATGAAATTTTATAATGCGTTTCTTCAATAGATATACAGGAAAAAACCAGCCGACACGTGTTTCGTCAAGCGGGAAACATCCCGTGACTCTTAAGGGCTGTAGAAGAAAGACCATGGCTGAGTAAGCGTAATCAGGAAGCGTGTGAGTTCAAACGAATGGCGGATAAGTAGACGGTGCGCGTTAATGCCACGGTCATACAAGGAGGAACGAGTAGCAATTTCAAAATGGGTGTCCTTAATACCGTTGGATGACGGATGCGTCTGTCCAGAGGGTCGATCGTGGGGAGCGGAAGAAGTGGATGGCTTCGTCTCGATTGACGAAGCCATCTTTGACGGCCGCTTTGATGTTTGATCGCGATCACTTTCGCGGCCGCACTGCCGCTTTGCATAGCCAATAGGTCTCGCTTTTGGGACCTTATAAGTATTTAGTTATGCAACTGTTGCATGGCTAAACACTTATAAGGTCCCAAAGGCGAGACCTATTGGCTATGCCAATGCTTGTTGCTTTCTCCATGTGTGCTGCCATGGATTGTTTATGAACTTGAAGGCCTCCTTCTTGCACATAAACAATCTTCTTAAAAAAATACCATTTTGTGACTTCCATGTGTGCTGCATTAAGCAGCACACATAGAAGTGACAAAATGGAATTTAAATGGCATTTACAGATTGTTTATGTACAGGAAGGGGGACCTTCCTGTACATAAAAAATCTTCTCCTACACCTTGAACTATGGTGTCTCTTCATCTTTCAGAACATGTTTGAATGATGCGGTGCAGAAGGAAACTATATCATCCCTTTTCCTCATTTCCTGGCTATTCCTAATCGCTATCTTATTTCTTCTGGAGCGATCTTCCAGCTTCTCATACATCTTTGCCACTTCTGTTAACCCCTACACCATCCACTAGGGAAGCATGAGATTCATTCATCACCATGTTTAAAGTGGTGGTGGCATTTTCATTGGTGCAAACTCTCTCACTTTTATTATTTTAGTCATTGCAGGTGTCGTTTGTGTTTTGGCCACCTGCAGCTGCTTCGAAAATGTTTTGCCATTTTTGGGGGGGAAGGTCACACAGGCATACTAGTAGTTCTTCATTGGTAAGTGGTTTTGCTTACTTTTATTTGCTTGGTCAGTCTTGGTGGTGGCATCCTCCGGTGTGAAAGGTATGTGTTGCTTCCCCTTCTTCCCGCTCTTGTCACCACCCCAACAAGATCAAAGATAGCGCTGAGCATTCTCAGAATCTGCCTTCCTCATGCGATAGCTCCTTATAGCTATTCATAAAGGTAATGGTATTCTCTTGCTCATAGTTCCATCCACAGCTTTGGAGACAGCTTCCTTCAGATCGCACCTATCTGTGTCCCTGACGCTAGGGCCCACCTCTAAGCTAGAGCCCAATCACAATGTATATCTACTTTTCATACTTTTATTTCTTATTGCATAAGCATACATTGACTAGAGACCTCAGCATCCAGAACATGTGATCAACTCCACTCTTATCTGTCAATGCCTTCTTGATTCACCTGTGTATTCGAAGGGGCAGCTCCAGCGATTGGTACTGCCCTGCACGTGTGCCCTCATAGGTTGTTCTCCGATGCCCTCGCTCTTTATTGTGGAGCTTTATTAATATTGTTTGTGATGCAGCTGCAGGGGTCCGATAAAGGCCCCCTACAGATGTCTTCCACTGGCCATGTACTCGCTTTCTGCGGTCATCAAGCCTTTGGTCACCTGCTTGCCCAAAGTCACAGATTGCTCCTCTGCACGAGGCTGCTGACGTCATTCACTGGTTCTCAGCAAAGCATGCATAAAATATCTGCCATGCCGAGGTGCTGCCTCGTCATCTCCTAGTGCAGCTTCTTGGGGCCACCCCGTCACCGCCTTCAGGTCAGCACTGCTTCCTGACCCACCTCCTGGTGTTATTGTTGGCGCTGTCATATTAGGGCTCGCCTATCGGACAGCGTAAAACTTTGAATTCACTGTACAGTTTTGAGATACCATAAGATATGTTTGCTTTTCCTCCAGTATTTATAATTTTTTTCTTTTCAAACAATACTTTGCAAACATTGACCACGCCAACTGCTCCACACCAGCATTACAATGGTGAAACCTATTGACTTTGCCAATGCTTGTTAAAACATACAATGGCCACCATTCGTGCTGCTGTACTGATGAGTCTATGAAAGTCGTGGGATAGACAGGTAACAGGTGAGTGAAAAGATCACCATTTCCACATATGATTATAGCAGAAGAACAGGTGGAGTTTAGTGACAGTGATGAGCACATCTTCCTAAATTAAGCTTCTACCTTGTAAATAAATTCAAATAAATCTAAAGACTCTGGATAGGGAAACATTTATTTTTCTGGGACCACAGTGATATTTCATCGATAGACGTACTTCATTTTGAATTTCAGTACTACAGTTAATAATTCAATAGTTCAATTCTTTTTTGCACTAAAAATATTGGCTCTACAATTCAATGATAAACCTCCTAATTGTTTTTTTATTAGAATATTTGAATACATTCTATGCAATGCTCCGGAGGTGGAAATGATTAAACCGTTCTATATTATCTGGTGGGCGCTAGTGGGGCGCGCATGCCCATTTGAATCAGTTTTAAGCTCATTATGTTGGTGGCCACGCACAATAGAAGGGTAATTGGAGTCATATGCAGTTATTGTGGTTGCCTGTACTCTGAATATAATAGACGGAAAGCAGAGTTATATTTTGATTAATATATTTTGCAGAGGCGATCGCCATTGTGTAGTTATAGTTAGGTAAGAGCTTCCATAGAAAAGTATTTTTTGTTTTTTTCATAACATTGGCCCCATTTGCCGACTTTGCATGAAACTTTTTTTTAAAACCCAGTTCATCCACTTTGGCTCCTTCGTGGAAAGTTTGGTACCGATCTGTGAAATGGGGACCAATGATAAGTGCGGTTGGACAGCACAAAGAGCTGTTTCCCATGTACATTCTCATAGGAAACTTTGCTACTAAGAGACAAAAAAAGGCTGAACTGAATTACACTGCATTTGGGATAGTTACAACTTTACTCAGAAAGAGGGTTTTTTTATCATTTGGTGTAAAGCCATACAACAGTTTTCGAGAAATTAGCATTTAAATAGGTTCTCGGGTTGGCATGAATGGGTTGATGCTGGTAAAAAATTACAGCAATCGGGACCGTTGGTCTTCGTTGTATTCTCTAAGTGGCCCATTTAATGAGGATGGGTGGATCCTAATTGAGTGGCCACACTATGGAGAATATGTTGTGGCAGCCATTACAAGACTCAGGGACTCAGTCTCTGAGTCTGTAAAAAAAAGAAAGGCAACAACATAAGGGGCAGTGTGGGCACACCTTTACCCCCAGGGCCATATGAAATGGTCCCGAAGGGACCACCTTAACTCTATATTTAAAAAATATATATTTCAGGGCAGGAGTACCAGGGTACCAGCGCCAGGTACAATGGAATCCAATGCAGTACCCCTTGTGGTTCTGCGGTACTGCCGTATCGTGTCACTGCGCGACCAATGAAAATTCTAAAAAAGCAATGGCCAACCGCCGTTGTGCAGGCCCTAGGCCTTGTGTAGTGGAGGTTGGCTGCCTGCAGTGGGTTGGGTGCAGGGCAAACATATCGCTCACATAGCTGAAGGGTGAGCGCCCCGCCCTGCTTCAAGGGGCCGTTCCATGGGGGTGTGTGGGTTTTCCCACGCAACCACCCATGGATTCTGATGCAAAGCCCTATCGACTAAGAGAGGTAGACAGTATATTTTGCCTAAACTTAACACCTCCTCAAAGCAAGACTCAATTTTGAGAAAATATTATTTTCTTGAAACTTTTCCAGCTTTGCATGTTTGCTGTGCTGTACTGCACAACACACACATAAAAAGGGTGGAAAGTGTTAAACTATGCCTAAGCTCTTCCAGTACAAACCCCACGCTAGACATCACACACACACCCTTGCACCATAGTGTAAGGCAGCCTAAAGTGCGCCAGGGCAGGGGAGAGATAGGACCCCATATCTCAGTAAATATGGTGCTGTTCTGCTCGTTCACACAATACAGTGCGGCAACATTTGTTGTTGCATTGTGTTGCTTGAAATCTTAGTAAATACGCCTCTTAGTTTTATAATTTGGGAATACAATCCCGTGACGAGAGATGGGAGTGCTTGTATTTTTACTGAAAGTGCAGCATGGGCACTGGTTTCACTGTCCCCTGTGGTGTGGCTGTCTCCTTTCATTGTAGCCGGTCTGTACAGCCTGCCAGTGATGTTGATTCATGAACTGAAGGAGCCTTGAACTCTTGTCTTTTCTCTCCCCTGTATCACAGGTGTTTTGTATCGGTGCATCACCATGCGCTCGTGTTCTATGTGTGTGCTCTTGTCAATGCATGTAAAATCGTCCCTTCTTTACTGTCACATGTACAGGAAGTGACGCACAGTTGCTATCCTCTCCGGTTAGAGTGGAAGGGATGTGCGAATTTCCAAGGTTTGCACTTGCAGCCTGCCTCTGCCCCTGCTGTTTGTCTCCACTGAGGACCATTTTGCAGGCATTACTTTCAGTTTAGTTGGTGGAATGCAGTTTTTTGGTGTGTGTGTCTGCACACTAATTAATTTATTTGTTGCAGGATTAATTAAAATCATTGCAATTCATACAAAAGAAACCTTAAAAGCACTTTCCGTTCTCTATTAGTGTCTGCACACTAGGTTTACCTACTAAAGTTTAATTGTAATTATGGTTTGGTTAATACAGGATGTGAGGGTGTTGAGGGTGGGAGGGGTGGGGGGGGTGTATTTGTTCCCTGCAGAGAGAAGGGGCACAATTGGTGAAAGATAATGCCCACCTCATACCAGTGCTGCCTGCTGTGTACATTGTTGTTGAAACAGACAGCAGTCTAGGGCAACTACCGCGGGCATGTGTCTGCCTTCAAAAAAATCTACTCCACCATATCAAGTACCACTGTAATATGAATGTAATTATATGTAAGTATATGTATAAAAGTATGCATTTACTGTTCTTTACCCTGCATCTATTCATCTTGAAAATATGGTAAAAGTTGATCTTCTTGCAGATCAGTATGAAAGGCACAATACTGTGGTATAACACCAACACACCAACACAGATAGTAGAGACAATTACAGTAAGCATTGGCAATACCCAAAGGTCTGGTTTATACATGAAAGTGCCTCTTCAGTACCTGTGAGTTTAGAGTCCCATTAGGTCATCAAGGATGCACCCTGTCACTCATCTTTTCATTTATGCATCCTTTCATCCAGATACTGACTGCATGCAACTATTTACTCACCTACAGTAAAACACTCAACCTCAACAACTATATACAAGATACATTAAAATAGTAAAGCTAGACAAACGAAGACATGCTGCCATCTAAACGTGATGGGCCTACGCTTGTGATAAAAAAAATATATAGCAGTAGATGGCTGTCTTGTAATGGTGTTGCACATGGTGTATTGTAGCTTTCAACACAACTGCCCTGCTTTGAAGCAAGGTATCGGCCATCTTGAAATGGTAAAACAATAATACAACAGATAATCCTATGCAGATGCTAAAAATGGCAAGAGGCTTTGTCATTTTTCTAGATCGGCTTGGATGGCATTGCTTTTTCCTAAAAATACTGCTAGAAAAAACAGACAATTAAAGTGAGAAGATTTAGATTGGTTTAGATTGTTGCTGGTGCTGTTGATGAGCTCCATATAAAAAGGAGATCTGCCCCTAAAGACTACGAATTACCCACAGTTCCCTACTATGGTGCTGATTATCCAATTTGACAATCACTAGGGATAGAACATTTGCATGTGTGTGTGTGTGTACTTTTATAAATGCACAAACACACACAGATTTTATTCCATAACTAACTGTTTCCATACCCAACATTTCAACACCTAACTATAAACCACATTAACCGTTGTGTTTTCAGTGAATTTATGGGGAGTTTTTTATGTAAGCCAAGATTGTACTTTCATACCTAACTACAATGTCACTTTAACCTTTGGTTCTTTATGTGAATTTCTGAGTTGTTTTGATCATATTCAAAACTGAACATGTGCCGACCCCCTCAGGCAACTTACGGCCAACCTCCTGCCCCCCACTGTGCAAGGCCTTTGACAGTGCTCAGCAGGGGGTTGGCATCAGACCCTCCACCATACCCCTGCAATGCATACAGTCTTTGTCCTGTAGCCCACCCCCAGCAAATGGCAAATAACCTGCTACACACAGCCTTCGTCCTTGAGCCTGGAGGGTTGGTCATAGGCCTCGCTTCTGGCAAGGCCCTTAACTCAACCAGTAACAGGAGCTCAAACCCCATTGGGGCCCAACCACCCCGCTATGCACAGTATTCAGCAGTGCACAGCGATGGGTTGTCCCTGCTCCCAACCCTCTGCAGGGGGTTAACACCCACTGCGTACAGCCTACAGCCTCCATATTGATGGTTGGCTTCATGTTCTGGTCCATGACCGAGGGAGGGCCTCCTAAGAGGGGTTACGAGGATTATCACGGTGAAAATCTTCTGCCCAAGGATTTTTGTCAGACGGGGTGACCTACACCATAACCCTTGCTACTAAGGTAATCTGTGCGATTTCATATAATAAAATGCCTCTCAAAACTTTAACACAATGTAATTTCAATTCACCCTTCAACGCCTATTCGCTTCAACATATGGTGTTCACAAAACCTACGTCGGGTCTACTACCATTGTCTTAACTTTTCATAACAAACAGTTCTGGCCTATAGCCATGATCATAGGCTTGTCACTATACCTAGCTCGTTCTTGCTCTATTGGCCATAAGCTTTCCTTCAAGTCATAAAGTGCAAAACAAGCACTCATTTCAGTGGAAGTACACGGCTCTCAGTCCAATCAGATGCTACACCGAAGAAAATCAGAATGTGGGTGGAACCAAAGTTCCTCTATCAGAAGTACTTGTGAAAGCTCTTTTTGCATTGATCACAAAAGGTCTCATGAAAGGTGCGCTGTCAAGCAAGGCCTAAAAATATATACTGGGCAACGCACTGGCATCGAAGTTGGATTTACCAGTAGTTCAGATACACATGGCAACCCTAAATGCAGCTTACACTGCCCTGAGCTTCTGACTCGCCTCTGAGGCTGTGTTCAGGTCAGCCATATGCCTCTAAGATACCACTGAGACCTACCTAGCATAGGGGTTGGGAATGAGAGAGGGTGCAAACAAACACAGAATGGCTGAGGTAAGATGTGTCATTAGGACAAGGTAAGGCAACAAGATATGTGTGCGCATGTATGACAGGGAACAGAGCATAACGTTAAGACACAAGAGGTCTGAGGTGAAATATTTGAGGGGGCAGAGACCTACACACTTCATTTAACATGCCTTCCAAACACTCAGGTATTGAAAATATAAAAGTACAGCAAGTGCAATTTGTTGTACTTTATTTCCTTAGTTTGGGCATAAAAAACAGTAATATGCAGTTTCACCTATGTTTTGACAAATGTATTAGGTTCCTTTATTAGGAATTTGTCTTTTGTTTACCACTGGAAATTACCAATATTTTTGAGGATTCACAGATATTTTTAAAAAGTTTTGGACTGTCTATGGGAAAAATGGTCTTGCAAGAGGTAGGGCTTGTACAATATTTAGTGGTGAGAGGTGGGCAATTTCAAATACTAAACAAACATTAACAATGCAAACCGTTCTGGCTTTTGTACAGCGGAAAGATGTTTACCAAGCTTCAATAAAACACAACCCAAGCACCAAACAAGCAGGAGCTCTACAGGCATCTGCCCCTCAAAGAACAGGCACAAAGCCAGTACTAAATTTGAACTGGTGGTTTCCGGTGCTAGGCACTGGCTCTTAATTGTCAACACCGGCGCTTATGATGGTCTGCCATGTGGTGGCGCTGTTTATTTAATTTAGAGACAAACACAACAACAGTTGTTTACCAATTCATTGTATCTTTAAAATGACTAATACCTGCCTGCAAACAATTCTTACTACTTCGGGGGGGCTGGAATAGTCTGAATTGCCGCCCTTGAAGGAGTGTAATAGTTAGTAGTTGTGTTGATACTGTCATTGGCAGCGCTGTAGGGTGCAATTGGTGGTGCAAGCTGGAGTGGCCTCCTGACAAGAGCCCTGGCACTTATTTTTTCGTAACTCTATGTGCCCCTGCTGAATTCTTTGTATTTTATCTTGATATTTTAACTTTTAAGTTATATGTCATTTTAATGGAATTTGCACTTTCTATCCTGTGTACTGTACTACTGGGGGACTAATTTTAATCTCAACTGGATTCTTTTTAACTGTTCTTTTGTTGCTGATATTTTTTGTTGAATATGCTGCTGTTTGTCTGCACTTTTATGGATATGTATTTGTATCCGAATAAAGTTTATATTGATTGATTGATTGACTTATTTTTTCACAAATTAAGTACTGCACTTAGCAGGTGGGAGCAGCGGAACTGTAAGTGCCCCTTCCACACACAGAGCTTGTACCAACCACGTAGCAGCAGTGCGTGCTTTCTTACGCACACAACAGGCACAGAAGGTCCAGGTGCAGGACAATCAATAGACCAGTAATGTTGCAGGCAGCCGGGGCCCATGCTTCCTCACACACATACAAAACATGCACCGCTCAAACTCCCTTCTCCTGCTCACTCCATCTCTGTTGCCGTGAGGGAGAGACAGGGGTGTGTGCTAGATTGGTAACTACAGATGCATTGCTAGGAGCTCCTATCTCCTGTGGCTGGCCACTTTCCTGTCGATATGCAGAGACGAGAGAGGGGGCATCAGAGGGTGGCACCTCTTTTCCACCCTTTGGGGTGAGGCTGGGTACTCTGGATGCTGTGGGGGTGGAGAAGATGAGGACCAGCCGTGCTGCACTGCTCATGTTCCTAACCTTTGCCTCTCTAGAAAGCACGAGTACAACAATTAGTCCTCAAGCTTCCTCTCAAAACGCTCCTTCTCTTTCATCTAGTGCTCCCGGCTCTCCCTGCTCCCACGTCTACGAAGAGTTGTACTCCAGAGAACTATTAAGATGGCTTCCAAAATTTTAGGCATGGGGTTCTATGACTTTCACTCCAAAAAAGTTTCTTCTGTATCACATCCTTTGCAACTCCTGCTGGTGTCTGTTTCTCTACTCATCCTCATCCTGGGCTACCACAACTTTGGATATCATATGAAAGCCGGCAAGAGCTAGATTCAGGCCACCATGTAGAAAGGTTCTCAGTGTCTCCAGCAACTCACAGAATCCAATCAACCACTTTCCCTTAAGCCCAGCGGAGAGGCTCACGGTTTATTTCTAGTGACATCTGCCCATTAGAGCTCCTTCTGAATGTCTGCAATCTGGCTATCGCCTTTAGTGTCAAACTGTCTTACCTCCAGCACATCAATGTCATCAAGAAGACAAACTTCCACTGGGGGGCGTGGCCACGCAGGCTACCATGATGATGGCTTAGTGTGGAGCTCTGGAGCAATGCAATTTTATGGGTGGAGAGAGACGTCCCCGGGCAGCTCCCATGCCTAACTGCAGATGATGTGGTGATGCAACTGGGGCTCTGGGAGGGGGAGCACACAAATTCAACAAATATCTGTAGCACAGGCTGTGCACACCGTTTGCGCCCTGTGCCAGGAGATGAGACTTAGGCCATGACGGGGCTGCCACTGAACCTGACACAGTCTCCAAATTTCACCTGTCAAGTTGGCGCCCAACAGAATTCCCCTGGCCTTTCCTTCTTTCCTCTCCGTCCCCACTCGTGTCCGCTGAGGCAGGGAGCACTCAATTAAGAGCTGGGGTGCCCATGGTCTGACCGAAGGCGAGCACGCTGATTGAAGGTGCTGCCCTTGGGGCCTAGGCATGCAGGATCATAGGGAACTCCATGATAAGGGCACAATCTCCTACCTCCCACAGAAGACCAACCATAGGCATGAGCCCGTTAGTCTGACCATCTGACCGCTGCTTGGCCGCTGCTTGGCCACACCTGAAGCCCGCATTCTGTGTAGCTCGCAGGGAGGTCTGCTGCCTACACCACCGTTGCTGCTGCCATATTCACGAGCCGGTGAGCCTGGGACTACATCCCCCATCACCCTTTGCAGCGCACACGCTGCTTACCGCGACACACGTGCCAGGAAGCGCTCAAGAGGGGGCCAGGACTCCCGCTGCGCGGGACGCCATGGGCGTGCCCAGGCCAAGGGCGGGCCCATCCGTGCCCGTAAGGGGCCGGAAGCGACTGGGCTGGGTCTACCCTCTTGGCTTGGCAACGGAGACCATTGGTACACTGGGAAGTGATTAATGTACCCTGAAGGCTAAGGTAGGGAGGTGGTGGACCTCACATGTTCTTACAATCTGCGGATTCTAATACATATACTACAACGTTGTGGAAGCTGCACACCCAAGCCGAAATGGGGTTACGGGGATACTAGTATCACTGAGGTAAAATGAGTAAAAGAAAGATTCCTAAGGAAAAACAAGGGTCTGGACGTGTGGGAACCCTGGATGCCTTTTTAACAAGGGCTCAATCTGTCTTGGCCCATGAAATTGAACTTACTGAGAGAAGGCTTTCTCTGGATACCCTGATCATGCAAAAACGTTCTTCTTTGGGTGGAGGGACTCTAGCCATCGACCGATTGACTTCTGGCCAATTAGTAGATGATCCGAACTCTGCCATAGCTCCAGCAGTGAAGCCATCTTTACCCACTACCGATATAAATGAGGACGGCAACACAACTCAGGAGCAATTAGTGTCCAATCAAGTGGAAAATGACTATTCTGATGCAAAATCTAAAAAAAGAAAGGGAGGCGGCCCCTCAAGACAAAAAACACTATAGCGGGTTTGTAAGGAGAAAGATACCGGGTGTAAGAGATTGGACACAAGACCATCATCACAATTAAGAACTACTAGACAAAATGAAATTACTAATCAACCAGCTATGGGGACTGATCACTCTTGTAACTTTGAATTAAGGGAAAGATTAGAGACTATGTTGTCTGCATTATTAGACCCTATATTGTATAAACTGTATAAAATAGAGGAAAAACTATCTTCTTTTGAGGGCTCTCATCTTTTAAGTCACCCCCCTCCTGACACCATGCAAACTAATGTACCTACTTCTAATCCCCAATTGGGCATGTTCCCCTCTACGTTGCCTGATAGGCCAAATGGAATTATTGATAGTGTGGGAACCCATGCCCTACGACAAACAGCAGGGCTTCCTGCAGTTCTTCCTGGCTCTGCCCGTGACGCTACCAAAATGCTGAGAGCCAATGTACATAAAAATAACGGTAGGACACAGACACAGGCACAAGGTAACCATGAGAATACTGGCTGCTCAACGCTTCATGGTGAATCACAAACACCTATTAGTTTGACAGTCCCTCGTCCATATATAATTCCGTCTGTGCCTATAACCTGTCCCGAGGGAAGCTCACAATCATTGTGCTTAGGAACCAGAGCCTCCCAGTACCAAGATGAAATTGGGAAGGCTAAGTCAAGATTGGCTCTCCCCCCAGCCGCCTGTCCATATGTTATAGTTCTGGTTAATACCCCAGAACTGAAACCAAATATGATAGAAAGCACGGAGCAGCTTATAAATAAATCTAAGCATTTGCTATCTAAGTGTCTAGCCGAAAATGTTAATGCCTTCCATAATATTATTATGGCTAGGAGAGTCTCTTGTGTAGGAAGAGCTCCCAAAAGTATCAAAGGAGACTGTGTCATAGTGAACTTTGATAATCATCATATAGTGGGTGAATTATTAACTGTTCTACCAAATATGCCATAATTTCATTCCGCAGTTTTTGCTCTACCTTTGGGATTTTTCTATAAACCCTATTCTTCACCACAGCTATCTACTGTTAGTCCAAATGTTCCTTGGAGACCATCCCGTTTCCCATTTAATCAACATTTTCCCCCCATAGTCTCACTGTTTCCTTTAAGGAATAGATTTGCTACTTTAGAAGCGCTGTCCGCTTGTGATTGACTGGATTCTCAGAATATATTACCTAGTGGAGATGATATGTTAGAGTTACAAAAGCCTTCACCCTCGCGCACTTCTTCCCATATAATTGCTAGTGTGACATCAGCCAGCCACCAAGACAGCTCAATTTGTCCAAGAGTCCACAACCCTGAGAGAATCTCTCGGGATCTATAGCGGTTATGTTGGAATTTTGCAGGTTATAATCAAAAGAGGTCTAATATCGGCTGGCTGTCTTTGTTGACATTGAATGACATAGTGAGTCTTCAAGAGACTTAGGAAATAGATCCAATATTCTTGAATGGGTACCGAACCTTTCATACTCCTGCTTTACCGTCAGCTGCTGGTTGGGCTAAGGGCGGTTTATTGACACTACTTCCCAATGCTTTGCCTTTTAAAGTAAAGTCATTTTTGAATATGTCACCCTATTACCATATTATTGTAATTGAATACTCTGTGGATTATTGTTGGCTTATTATGAACTTTTATAATAATAAATTTGGAAGTAAACAAGCAGAGGTGCTTGTCCCGTTGGAAAAAGATATCAATGACTTGCAAGACAAATGTACCAAACCCTGCAATAGAACTTGGCTTGGGGATTTCAACACTCATCCATGTGATAAGATAAATGTGTTAGCTTGATGATCATGGGGAGAGTGCCCCTAATTTTTGCCACACGTATGGCAAAAGCCTAAATAGATTATTAATAATAAATAATCTAATATTTTTAAACACCTTTGAAAATTTAATTGATCAGTTAGAACCTACCTTTTTAAATCATTTCTCTTCCTCTACCCTTGACTATGTGTTGTTCTCTGACTCGATAAAAGGCCTTTTATTCTCATTTTGAGAGTGTGTTTTACCCATTCAGTGACCACGCTGCAATAACCTTTTCTATGCAATCCGTAAAGAAAGTTGATTGTGCCTTTAAACTTCCTATAAATCCCACAATTACAAGAGAAAATGAGATTGTCTTAAAGTGGGAAAAAGTAGACACAGAGAGATTTAAAAAAAAAAAATATTTTTATTGACATTTTCTGAGATAATCAAAACATTGTAAGCACTACATATCATGAGAGCTAAGTCATTGACAAGTATATGGTCATTTGACATATGTTGTATCATTATGATGACAGTGTTTGAATAGTGAGCCCCACCCTGCGCCCCGATCCCAGCACCTGTAACCAAAGTTTATAATATCATACATTCCTCTCCAATGGTCCCCTCAATCGCTTATATCTGATTCTGGATCCTCCCTCGGGGGTTCGCACACATTCCCGCGATATTCATTCCACCCTCCCCATATCAGGGACCATTTTTGGGGGAACCCTCTATGAATGTATACTGTTTTTTCAATAATCATTGCCTTATCCATGGCCTCGATCTACTGGGGAAGGGTAGGAGTCTGTGGGGACCCCCAATGCAGTGCTATATTCCGCTTTGCTAACATCATACCCAGTGTCACCCAAGTTTGCGCTGTGCGGTTCAGGTCCGTAGGCTCCCACACGTTAAGGAGGTATCTCCTTGGTTCTGGGAGAATCGTGATTTTGGTAACTTGCGAGAGGGTGCGCATGACTGCCTTCCAATTGCGGACAATTGCGGGACATAGCCAGAGGGTGTGGAAGAGAGTCCCCTCTTCCGCACATTGTCTGAGACAGAGCGGGGAGTCTGTCCGATGTAATTTATGTAGGAGTGTTTGGGTATAATAAGTACGGTGTAGGATTTTGATTTGTATCAGCTGTAGTTTTGATGTTATCGCTACTGTCTTCGGGGATGAGAGTGCGTCTTGCCAGTCAGCGTCGTCTAATTCTCCTATCTCTGATTCCCATTTGGACTTGAGGGCTTTTAGGGGGTCCGGCTGGTTATTAATTATTTTACGATATGTTTGAGATATGGCTTTTTTGTTTAGATACTCTGTGAGGAGTCTATCCTCCAGCGGTGACGCTTCTGCTAGCTGTGTGCCTGGTGGGATTGCGGCCATGAGGGTGTGTCTGATCTGTAGGTATCGATATTTTTCAGTATTCGCTAGCCCATATTCAGCCTGCAAGTGTGCAAAAGTGACTACTGCTTTTTTCTTCCACAGATCCCCAACTCGCGAGATCCCTATCAAGTCCCATTGGCGAAACCCCTTAGTATTGCGTAGCATACCAAGTCGCCCCGTGTCCCATAGCGTCGTTGCCTGTGTGATCTTTCCCTCCCATCCTCATGCACGTTGGACCTCAAACCAGATTTTTACCGTATGAGCCGTTGGGCCCGTAAGATTATGCCTTCTAACCTTGTTGTATAGTGCACCCATAATTCCAACAGTGGCTAGCAAATGTCTATCCATGCGATAGGCCGGGTCGTCACCGGGAACATGCAACCACTGGTTAACCACCGTGAGGTGCGAGGCCCAATAGTATGCCTTGATATTGGGGAGAGCAATACCCCCATAATACCAGCTCCGAGTTAATTTATGGAGTGCTATCCTCGGCGCTTTCCCATCCCACAGGAGAGAGGTCACTTCTGTGTTTATTGCCGTGAGGTATGCCGGGGACACCGGGAAGGGCGTGTTCTGCAATGCATAGAGGAACCTGGGGAGCGCCATCATTTTAAAAAGAGCCGCCCTTCCCAGCAGTGTCAGCGGTAAGAAGCGCCAGTGTTTGACGTCTCTGCGGAACTGTATTAGGGGCTGTGTAAGATTTTTGGCAATGAATTCTGATCTATCAGGTGTTATGTATACCCCTAGGTATTTAAATCCATTTTCCGCTATCTGTATTATACATCCCCTCGGGAGCCGCGGTGGGGCGCCCCGCAACACATAAAGGTGTGACTTTGCCCAGTTAATCGTATAACCAGAGACCCGCCCATATGACGTACAGATGTCTAAAAGACTATTAATTGAGCGTCCTGGGGATGCCAGGTACAGTAAGATGTCATCCGCGTAGAGGGAGATGCGATCCTCCCAACCCTCTGCCCATCTCAGGCCACGGATCACCGGGTCCTGCCGTATTCAGGCTGCCAATGGTTTCAGAACCAGCGCGAACAGAAGTGGCGAGAGAGGGCAGCCCTGTCTTGTTCCCCTCCCCAGAGGGAAGTCAGTTGAGATATGGCCATTTACTGCCACCCGCGCCAACGGTCGCGTGTACAATAGATGGATCCAGGCACAGATCTTGGGCCCAAATCCCAGGTGCCATAGAACTGCAAACAGGAAGGGCCATTCTACCAAGTCAAATGCTATTCTGGCATCAAGAGACAGAATGACGGCATCCTCCCCTATAGTGGACCGGCGTGCGACGACCCCGTGGAGTCACTGCAGATTAAGGGCGGTATTGCGATTCGGCATAAATCCGGACTGATCTGGGTGTACCACCATTGCTAGGTGTGCCTGAAGTCTTGTTGCCAATACTTTAGCCAATATCTTGGCTTCGGCATTGATCAAGGATATCGGTCTGTAGGATGCGCATTCATGCGGCGGTTTATTTGGTTTGTGAATGGCCACTATAGTGGCCAATCTCTGATCTCTGGGGAGGATACCCTTCTTTAGGCTGTCATTGTACATATGCAGCAAGTGAGGCACAAGCTGCGTTGCTGCTTTTTTATATAGTTCCACCGGGATCCCATTCGGTCCCAGTGCCTTCCCGGTGTGGAGTGCGGCTATCGCATGCGTTAACTCTTCTGGCTCTAGGTCTTTCTCGAGGGCCTCAGCCGCGGATGGGGCCAGTACGGGCATTTTTATGTCTTTAAGAAATTCTAGATTGTCCTCGACTGTGGCCGTGGCCTCTTGGGTATATACCTTTCTATAGTGCTCCGCAAGGGCCCCCGCCATCTGCTGGGGCTCTGCAGTCAAGCTGCCATCTTCTAATTGAATTCGCGCCACCCATCTAGTAGCCCGCTCCCTCCGTTCCAGCCAAGCCAATAGCCTACCCGCTTTGTCGCCTAGTTCATAAATAGTATGTTGTGTTGTGAGGTGCCTATTTTTCGCCATCTCCCACATATATGACTTGTATTCTTGTTGTGCCATGTGTACCCTATGCGTCGTATTTCCATCTGTATGTAACACATGATCTGCTTCCGGCAGGGAAACCTGCCGCTCAAGACCCTCTATTTCCGTCCTCTGGGACCGTTTGTGGTTCGTCACTATCGAAATAGCCTGTCCCCTAAGGACTGTTTTATATGCCTCCCACAATATCGTCGGGGATGTCACTGAGTGTTCATTTTCAGAAAAATAGTTCTTAGTTGTCGCCAGGAGGGCTTTACAGATTTTCCGTTTTTTTAAATATCCTGGGTAGAGTGGGAATAGCCTATTTTTCTTCTGCGTGAAGGCTGCGTAGGCAATAAGCACTGGAGAGTGGTCCGATATACCCCTGGGAAGGTGCGTTACCTCTGTCACCCCCTTAAGCCCTGTTGCCGATGTAAAGATATAGTCTAGTCTGGAGAGGCTGTTGTGCGCCCCAGAGTGGAATGTATATTGCTGCTCTGTCGGGTGTAACATTCTCCATGCATCGATTAAGCCCAGGGCCTCAATAAATTCGCACAATTTAGGATTAGTAGTGCTGTGTTCTCTAGGGGGCAGTCTGTCTAACGACGCCTCCATCGTCGCATTGAAGTCACCTCCCATTATTAATTCACCGTGCGGAAGTGACAAGAGGAATTCCCCCAGGTCCTGAAATGCCGTCTGATGCAGAACCGGGGGGGATATATACTGATACCAGGTTATAGATCTTTCCCTCCCACTGGCAGGTCATTGCAGCAAATCTCCCCTGTTCGTCTTTTCGGGAGTCAGTAACTATCAGTGGGAAGCGTTTGTTGATTAGTATACCCACTCCCCGTGACCCTGATGTAAAGTCAGAATGTATCACCATTTTGAAGCCCCATCTATCTAGGGCTCTGCAAGCAGACCCTGTCAGGTGGGACTCTTGGAGAAGCGCCACAGCCGGCCCTTTGCGCTTTAAATATTGCAGCACCAGTCCCCTCTTTATTTTGTCTCCCAAGCCATTTACATTCCAGGACAACACTTTGAAGGGGGGGTCAGGTGTCTGAGGAGTCGCTGTCGTGAGCCCGATGACGTCAGTGGGGGCGTATACTTGTGGCTTATCTGTCATCTATGTCAGTGCGGTGTTGTGCAGCATGTGTATGTCCCATCACAGCAATGCCATATCCGTCATCTATCAATATTCTGTGCATGATAAACCAACCTGAAACTGAACTTCTAAGGAACTCAATGAACTTTAACCCCCCCCACCCCCTCCCTGCCTCCCTGCATCGCGGACTTAAAACTACCCGCCACCCCAACTCAGCAGAGTGCTTAATCCCCATAACTGTATACTTGCGTAGGGGAGAAGATTCACTCCCCGTCCTCAGCTCGTTCCCCGAATATCCCATAGTTCAGTGCGAGAAGTCTGTAAAGTCCAGTATTGCGGCCCAATCTTCAAGTTTTGTAGCTGACATGCCCGCTGTGTCCTGGATCGAAGCCTTTGGCTATGTCAGGGTTCGACATCCCTGAGTCAGGCTGAGTTCTGCTGTGATCCCTCCGCCGCTTCCATTCCGTCTTCCCCTGTTGGTGTCCGGGAGTGGAATCCAGGCCTGATTCCCGGGTGCTTTGCATCCTTCGCTGGTCGCCAACCCTCCAGCCAATCCGAGGCCTCCGCCGGCGTGGTAAAGAACCACGTCTTTCCTTCCGCCTCAACTCTCAACTTTGCCGGGTATAGCATTGCATATTTGAGGTCACGGTTGCGGAGTTCTCTTTTTACCTCCATGAAGTCCTGTCTCTGTTTAGTCACTGCGGCCGTATAATCCGGGTATAATGCTACAGTTCCATTGTCTACTCGCATTGGAGGAGCCACTCTTGCAGCCTGCAGAATTGTATCCCTATCTCGGTAGTTGAATATACGTGCCAGGATCAGTCTTGGGGGGGCCCCCGGTCGGGGCCTTCCTCCAGGAACTCGGTGTGCCCTTTCCACCGAGAAGAAGCTGGACAGCCCACGTGGCTGTAGCTGGTCCGTTATCAGTGTTTCGACAAAGAGGTCCAGTGCCGGTCCCCTCACACTCTCCGGTACCCCGACCAGGCGTATATTGTTCCTTGAGTGTGGCGGGGTTTATCTGTCTCCTCCTCGAGGGCAATGAGACTTCTCACTGCCTCAGGGCAATCGGGCCGCCGGTGAAGCTCCTACTTCCATGGACCGTCCGCACCTTCCGGGCCAGCGTCCGTCCCTCAAGCACCCCCCCACAGAGATCGGGCAGTGCGCATATCAAGGGCAGCCGAGCTTCATCCCGAGCGAGCAGCGCCGAGCCCCTCCGCTTTTGCCGGCCTCCGACATTTCATACGGGAGCAATCGTCAGGGCGTGGGCGCGCGCAAGAGGTCCCTCCTCTCTGTCTTCGGCGCTTGACGTACCCAAGGCCCCGGCCTCACTTTCCACCACAGGCCTCAGACGCCCCGCACTATCTCCTCCTCCAACCGACGCCGCACCCGGGCCACAATCATAGCTGATCAGTGCTAGCCACGCCCCCCCCACAGAGAGATTTTTGACCAACTTTGGGGCATATTATCAAGGACGGCGTTAAAAATTATCGCCGGTTTAGCGGCATAAAACTGCCACTAAAGCGGCGATATTGGGCTTGATAATATGCCCTTGAGAATTCCAATAGAAGTCCATGTTCTGGTGTGAACATGGGCTTCTATTGGAATTCTCCAGGGCATATTATCAAGCCCATTATCGCCGCTTTAGCGGCAGTTTTCTGCCGCTAAACCGGCGATAATTCTAACGCCGTCCTTGATAATATGCCCCTTAGTGTCCAACCGTCTTGGAGAGATAATGCTTTGCTTAGATCCAGTTTTACATGACAGCATGATTTCAGATTTTGAGTTAATTTTAAATGATGTTAAAAATAATTTAACCCGTGTTATCCGTAATGGCCGCCGCAGAAAATATAGTTGGTTTGATGATGACTGTGATAAAACATTAAAAAGTCTACATATAGCCTTGAAGTCCAAGCCTCGAAATATAATATTAGTTAAATGCTTGCGACAAGCTTATAAAAAAGCAAGAATCACCAGGCTTAAGATTTTAAAGGAAGAATGGTGGGAAAATCTGCAGAAGGCTGCAATATTAAAAAGCTCGCCAGCATTTAGGGCCTTGATCAACGCTCCCTTTCTAAAAGATGAGCAGGCTATGACCACAGACACCAACGTTGACCAGGAAGATTGAGTGACCCACTTTAAAGGTCTTTTCAGAGCAGGAGAAATGACAACTCTACAACCTATCTCCCAAAATCTAGAAAGAGCTGAGGTTGCTGCTAGTTTTACTCTTGCTGAAACTAAGCATGCTTTAAACCAATGTAAACGATCAAAGGCTCTGGGACCGGATGGAGTCCCTATTGACTTGTTCTTAGATAATCAAGATCTTTGGGCTCCACTTTTAACAAATGTTTTTAATAAAATTGCCCAAACAGCTGCACCGCCATCGTGGAAGACAACTGTAATTGTCCCAATATATAACAAGCATTGGCATAGCCAATAGGTCTCGCTTTTGGGACCTTTGAAGTATTTAGTTATGCAGCACAATATCCTTGGTGCAACCACATCAACTGTTGCGTGGCTAAACACTTATAAGGTCCCAAAGGCGAGACCTATTGGCTATGCCAATGCTTGGTGTGGTTGTGTGTGGTTGTGTGTGTGTGGTTGTGTGTGTGTGTGGTTGTGTGTGGTTGTGTGTGTGTGTGGTTGTGTGTGTGGTTGTGTGTGTGTGGTTGTGTGTGTGTGGTTGTGTGGATGTGTGGTTGTGTGTGGTTGTGTGTGTGGTTGTGGTTATGTGTGTGTGCGGTTGTGTGTGTGTGCTTGTGTGTGTGGTTCTGTGTGTGGTTGTGTGTGTGGTTGTGTGTGGGTGTGGTTGTGGGTGTGTGTGGATGTGGATGTGTGGTTGGGTGTGGTTGGGTGTGTGTGGTTGTGTGTGTGTGGTTGTGTGTGGTTGTGTGGCTGTGTGGTTGTGTGTGTGTGGTTGTGTGTGGTTGTGTGTGTGTGTGTGTGTGTGGTTGTGTGTGTGGTTGTGTGTGTGTGTGCAGTTGTGTGTGTGTGGTTGTGTGAGTGGTTGTGGTTGTGTGTGTGTGTGGGTGTGGTTGTGTGGGTGTGGTTGTGTGGGGTTGTGTGTGGGGATGTGTGTGGGGTTGTGTGTGGGGTTGTGTTTAGTTGTGTGTGTGTGGTTGGGTGTGTGGTTGTGTGTGTGGTTGCGTGTGTGGTTGTGTGTGGTTGGGTGTGTGGTTGTGTGTGTGGTTGCGTGTGTGGTTGTGTGTGTAGTTGTGTGTGTGTGGTTGTGTGTGTTGTGTATGTGGTGTGTGTGTGGTTGTGTGTGTGGTTGTGGGTGTGTGTGGTTGTGTGGATGGGTGTGGTTGTGTGTGTGGTTGTGTGTGTGGTTGTGTGTGTGTGTGGTTGTGTGGTTTTGTGTGTGTGGTTGTCTGTATGTGTGGTTGTGTGTGTGTGTGTGGTTGTGTGTGTGTGTGGTTGTGTGTGTGGGGTTGTGTGTGTGGTTGTGTGTGTGTGTGGTTGTGTGTGTGTGGTGTGTGTGGTTGTGTGTGGTTGTGTGTATGGTTGTGGTTGTGTGTGTGGTTGTGTGTGTGGTTGTGGTTGTGTCTGGGTACGGTTGTGGGTGTGGTTGTGGGTGTGTGTGTGGATGTGTGTGTGTGGTTGTGTGTGTGTGTGGTTTTGTGTGTGTGTGGTTGTGGGTGTGGGTGTGGTTGTGTGTGGTTGTGTGTGTTGTGGTTGTGTGTGTGGTTGTGTGTGTGTGTGTGGTTGTGTGTGTTTGTGTGTGTGGTTGTGGTTGTGTGTGTGGTTGAGTGGTTGGGTGTGGTTGTGTGTGTGGTTGTGTGTGTGGTTGTGGTTGTGTGTGTGGTTCTGGTTGTGTGTGTGTGTATGTGTGTGTGTGTGTCTAGTTGTGCGTGTGGTTGTGGTTGTGTGTGTGGTTGTGTGTGTGACAGTAATACTAAAAGCATCTCAAAATAAAGGAACACAAACATCGAGTTTGTGGAAAGAGAATGCATGTTGTAAGTCAAACGGGTGCAGCAAAGCATTAACACAACAACAAAACAAACAAGATCAATTAGTGAAGACTGAGTGCTGATAATGCACTCAAACCTGCCCCCTCCTTGTGAGTTGCACCCCATATTTCATGAGTTGTAACTGCTGTACCCACCATAGCACTTTGAGATCTAAAGCGCTACATATGTTTAATCGATTAACCAGTCGCCAACATGCTGTGCTTTTAAAGAGAATGTGCCAAAAGTTTCCAGCTTCCTCATCATGTCCTCATGAAAGCGCCAACGAAAGGACTCCCTGAATGGTGCAACGGACATGAAGCAGCTGCTGCGATCAGAAATAAACACTGTGAACGTTGTCCAGGTTAACAGTAACATTTCCTTAATGTTCTTTAAGTCACAAAACAGTAATACTAAAAGCATCTCAAAATAAAGGAACACAAACCTCGAGTTTGTGGAAAGAGAAAGCACATTGTTAGTCAAACGGGCGCAGAAAAGCATTAACACAACAACATGTTCTTTGATGTTTGATGTTCTTTGAAAGAGAACGTCAAAGGGGCGCCGCGAAAGTGATTGCGGGCGACAGTGAAAGTGATCGCGGGCGCTTAATGAGCATGACGAGGTTTGCCAGCCTCTGCTCCTAAGCGCACCCGCGCACATGCACTGTAGCTCTAGGCTGCCCATGGTAGCATTTTTTGAGCCCTCACAAAAAGTCTCGCCAGGTCAGCGCATGCGCTGGGTCAGGCGAGACCTAAAAACAAGGGAGAGCAAAGGCATCACCTAGTGATGGTGCCTAAAAAAAAAAAAACGTAAGCAAATTGCCTGTGTAGGGAGAAAGTACTTCAAGACACGGCACGTGCTATTTTGAAATGCTCGTAACATTAATGAGCAGAATTACAATGTTACTTGTATGGCAAGGTACAACAAAATGCTTTCCAATCAAAAGTGGTATGAGAGTGATGCACAAGCAATTACTCTATCTGAACTGTAAGGCTAATTATACCGTGTTGCGTTGCCAACAGGATTATTATTGTGATCTAGAAAAAGATAACCCTAACAAGATCCTGTCCTATTTAACAAGCTATTAGAGCGGGACCAGTCCATACATGGCAACATCTTAGCAGAGAAATGTGAGAGATTTTTTTTTTAAAAAGTCTTTCTGTGTGAGAGATTTAAAAAAAAAAAAAAGTCTTTCTACTTCTATTGAAGCAGAGCAAATTTCAGGTGGGAAAACGCCATAATAAAGCCATTTTCCCTTCAATAATGGGGAGTCTCCCGCCTGAAAAAGGTCTGTTGGCATATATGTTATTCCATCACCTCAGTTATTTTTTTCAATTTTTTCGATATTTCTACATATATTTGAGAAATATGGAGAAACAAAGATGCGTGGGTTTTGGCAGCAAGTCTCTGGTTGTTGCAGATTGGTGAAACATAGCAATTGTTATAAAATGAAACGTGCACCAGAAAATGTGGGTTCCTAGGGAAACACAAAGCATCACGAGATCGTTAAATTAATTATTGTTTTATGGAAGGTGGCGGAAGGCGAATAGGGAAGGGTTAACTAAATACCTAGATAATAGGACTGAGCTAAAACTGAATTTATATAGCCGCCGTGCATTATTTTAATCGAATGACGCCTCATTAAATCGACTGTTGTAAAATGTACCCATCGAATCCACGAAGTGATGTTCAACTGCTTTTAAGGGCACTGTTATTTAAATAACGTATGCTGCACACCTTAGGGTTTTCATTAACTAAAAGCAATAAAGATTAACTTCGGGAGTATTTTTTGCAGAATTTAACATTTGAATACTTTTTTTTTTCATTTTTGCAAACGTGCGTGAATGGCGAAAGGTACCAAGGAAAGAATTCGATTTAAGTAATGTACCGATTTATTTAGCATAAATTTTGCATTCAAGCCTGGACTTGTTACCTTTCTACAGACGGCTGAACCTTGTTAGAAAAAAGATGTGGTTTTATTTGTTTCATGACAGAAATGTGCTTACACAAGTACGTAGACGTTTCGTACGGTAGGATAAACCTCGTTAGAAATGAACCAAACAATTTAAAGAAAGTGGCGAGTATGTGTGTTCATTTTATATACAGGGGTCCCTCTAGTAGTCATTTGTAAGATTACATATTAAAAACAAGCATTGGCCACGAAAGTCATCGCGATCACGATCGCTGTGAAAGCGAAAGTGATCGCGATGACGCAGAAAGGCGATCATGAGTGCTGCTGGCTGGCCTAGCGCATGGCGGCTGCGCGCATGCACGCTCACGTGCACGCAAGCACTAGGCCAGCCAGCAGCACTTAAAAAACTCACACACAAAATGTCTCTCCGAGCCAGCGCATGCGCTGGGCTCAGCGAGACATAAAAAGGGGAATAGGTTGATTGCGAAAAACTATAGACCTATCTCTCTGATACATTATACTGCAAAGTTAATGGGCCGACTGATTTTAAATAGACTAGAGGATTGGGCAGTGGAAAAAAACATCATTATCCCATGCCAGTTTGGTTTTAGAAAAGGGAAAGGCACTGTGGATCAGTGTCTGAACCTGAGTCTAATTATAGCGAAATCCACGGCTGCAAAAAAAGGTCATCTCCATTTAGCCTTCATGGATCTGTCCGCAGCCTGTGACTGCCTGGCACAGCCTAGGCTGTGGCAGATCATGGAGACAATGGGAATTGACTTGAATATTATCAATATCATCCGCGACCTGTATTCAGGTGCCTCAGCCTGTGTTTGCTATGAAAGGGATGGTGAGTGCACTAGATCCTTTAAAATTGCAAGAGGTGTGAGGCAGGGCTGCGTTCTTGCCCCCTTTTTATTCGCACTCTATACCAACGGTGTAGAATCTGCACTATTAGGTTCCACTCCGGATGTCCCTTATATTAATTCAGTACAGGTCCCAATTTTATTATATGCGGATGACACTGTGCTTTTAGCTCGTACTAATAATGCACTGAGCCGCTTAGTCCTGGAATATACGAAATTTATGAATAATCTTGATATGAAAGTAAACTATTCAAAAGTCTTTTATTCTAGTAGCAGGTACTAAGCAGTGAAATCATCCGCAAATTATTACTGAAGGGGGAAAACTGGGACCTGTCTATTCTTTTAACTACTTAGGGATAATGTTTACCCCCAAGCTCATTGGCAAAAGATGATTGCTAATAGAGTGTCACAGATGGAAAAGAATATTGGGGCAATAGCCAAATTTATTTTTAAAAAACTGGCTTAAAACCTATAGATGTAATAAAAACAGTGTATCAAGCTAAGACCGTCTCTGCTGCCACCTATGGAGCAGCTGTTTGGGGAATGAGAGATTGTTCAAAACTACAGACCATTGAAGATCATTTTTTAAAAAGGGTCCTTTCCTTACCAAAGTCAAGTGCCAACTATAAGTGCCACATGGAATTGAGAGCACCCTACATTACTCACAAAATTGCAGTGGCCCCGATTCTAATGTGGCACTCAGTATCGCAAAAGGAGATCCTTGCCTTAACCCCTTCGATGCGCGTGACAGAGTGGTTCCGTCATGTGCGTTGGTCGTGCTGTGCGGATGACGGAACCGTTCCGTCACGGCCCCGCCCGCGCACGAACCCTTCAGCACAGCGCGGTAATCCGCGCCACGCTGAAGGGGTTAACAAGAGATATTATAAAGGATGTTTTGAAATTAGATGGGGTATGTGATATTACTTTGTTAACTTATGTTGAAACCACATTGAAAGCAGTTTTGCTACATCGTCTTTTCTTGGATCCTACTACTTGTTGTTCCATCTCTAAAAATGACCTAAAAGCGCAATTACTCTCTAGCAGACAGATAAGAAGAGAAATTAAAAACATCAATCTGTCAACAGTAAAAACATACTTGGCTTCTTGGAGTATAACGCAAATGGACAAAAATACAATATACCTTTCCTTCGTCACTAATCTACAGCCCAGGTACATTCTGGTGAGATTTCGTTTAAATTATATTTTGCTTATGTTGAGCTCCCCCCGTAACGTTTATGTTGTCTCTAACCTCCCATTTTGTCCCTGTGATCAGCGATCTGTACAGAATGATATACATTTTTTGTTCTTCTGTAAATTTTACTCTGATGAAAGGAAACTATTTATTATTCCCATTATGCATACAATGAACGTCAAACAGTGTCGTGTAGCCTTTTATTACCTGCAACTCCTAACTGACCCTTTCACCTGTTTTTCTTTGGCGTCCTTTTTGTTATCTGCTTTAAAAAAGAGACGTACAATCTGCTAAAATTATATCCCGAACAATGAATCGATTTTATTGTACTGTGTAAGTAATTATGAATTTATATTTTAATGCAATAACTTTTAAATGTTTTATAGTTTATTGTAATGCTGTGAAATGCTGTGAAACGTTTGTTTTTAACTGTAGTATACTTTTTATGCCTACATTGTGTTGACGAAATAAAGTTATTCTCACTGACTGACACCATCATTCAAAAATGCCAATTGGATTATGTGGTTGTTTGCCATATTACGTAAAGCGACATCCTGGAGAGTACATGGCAGTAGCGCTGATATCTGGGCATATGAAAAGCTGGCTGGGTGCACTGCTGGTTGAGGAGAAACGCATATACCATAGGGGCCTGAGGAGAACATATGAGCCCTCTATAGAGCTCTCAATAGAGTATGATTGAGCTCGGTGCACATCAAGTCTACAACCAAAATATGACTGGGGAAATGCAGAATAGGGGTACAGACCACCCCCTCCTCTTCGAGATAGTCCAACATAAAACATGATATTAGCACGCTAAGAGCGTCAAAGACAGGAAAATGGGACCCAAAACAGGGAATGTTGACATTGGCATATCGTTAAGCTCCGCACTGCACAGGAATTTACCAGACGAGGAGGAAGGTACGGCTAAGATGGAGGCTCAAGGATCTTGTACGGATAAATGTCCATAAGCTTGACCTTAATGCCAGCCCGCAAGCCATCGATGAAAATCAGGACGCTGTGAGGGCTCGTCTAGACCACTTAATGAAGCTGATTGACAGGCAAGCAGTTAGACTGGATGGCACAGAGAGGACAATATGTAGTAGACGACTTAACTTAGAGCAGATTTAAACTATATAAAATGAAAAAGATGACCCTAGCTGTAGCAGCCAAAAATGAGGACCTGGAGGTGCTATGACGCTGCAACAGCAACAGGATTTTAGCCTAACTGAATCTACCAATACTGGCTGAATGTGCACATTTGTTGAAAGCCTGCTCACAGATCTATTTGGAAGAAACAGCTTTCCTGAGATGTTCCTGGTCGAATATGTGCATCAATTACTGGGTCCAAGACCACCTCGAAGTCCACCGCGAGACCAATAATTGCCAGGCTGCTCAATTTCCATGATGGGGACACAGTCCTCTGTCTAGCATATGAAAAAGGCCTATTGCCTATAGCACCTAGGTTGGGCTCTATTTATATTTCCAGATTTCACCATGGCGGTGCAAGAAGCTGACTTAAATTTGCAGAAGTGCGCACTGGAAGGGAACAATGTTAAACATGCAATGATATACTTGCCTAATCTCAAACTGGACCTAAAGTGAAAAACTTAATTTTTTACCAAGTTGACAGAAATCCTTCAAGACACTTGTTAATGCCATGAAAACGCCAATGCGGACCAAAGACTCCCCATCTGGATGAGAAGCATGGGACTAAGCGCACAGTTCAGGTGGCGAACACTGATGCATGTGGGATTTTGCTTCCAAGACCAAAGTGACTGTGAAGAGATGTGCTCCCGGAGGCTGTTGGCACAGCATGAGTGGCAAGAAAAACAGGACAATGGTGTATGGAGGGGACAGTGAGTGGTAATTGTGCCGCTGGGACCTCGCTTATGCCTGCGAGAGTGGACAAAAGTATTCGAAAGTGGTGTATCTTTTTTTGAATTTGGTTAGATTAGAGTTTATATGACAGGGGCCCAAATGGCACTGAAAGTTGGGACAATCAGTTTGGGTAAGTATTCAGGCTATGGTTGACAGGTTTCGGCAAAGCATACCTAATACGGCCGTTCTGCCAAGGCCCACCTGGCTTGTGCTGCCACTTCATCTCCTGGGACTGCTTCTTTGGGGCCACCTCGGAACAGCTCCTGTGGCAGCACTGCTTCGTGTACTACCTCCTGGTGGTATTGTTGGTAAGTGGCGCTGTTGTTTTAGGTCTCGCCTACCAGTCAGCGCAAAACATTGAATTCAGAGCACAGTTTTGAGACACCATAAAATATGTTTGCTTTTCCTCCAGTGTTTTAAATTTTTTCTCTTACTTTTTAAACAGTACTTCACAGTACACACATTAGCAAAGCCAACAGCTCAGCACTTGTTTTACAAAGGCAGGGGTGGGATCTTTTTGCTTTGCCAATGCTTGTTGAAATCTACAAGGGCACTCATTCGCACTCCTGTACTGATGGATGCAACGTTTTCAAGCACTCTAGACGTCGAGTCTAAGTAAACAGCCTGATTATAGGCAGTTAATAGATGGGTGGCAAGGTAAACACAGGTGATTATTACCGAGCAGGTGGGGTCTAGTGAAAGTGATGAGCACATCTTTCTAACTACAGCCTCTTCTGTCAATAAATACAAATTAATCCAGAGACTCGCCAAAACATGCCCCTCTACAGCGGAAAATCCGACGGAATTGGCAACCAATATGTTTCCGTAGACGGCCGCCTTGCAGGGTGCGTGGGTGGGTGGGTGGGATTGAGTTGGTCTGCTTTGTCGTGTGTTACTACACGCGTGACGCGACCCTGTAGACATGTTTGGCGAAAATTACGCCGGCTTTACCTGTGCTTGTTTTACGCGTAGGTAACATCGGCATCGGTGAAATGTATCAGACACCTGGTAAATAACTTTTTCACATGTCTGTTCTGATTGCTAACAACGAAAATCACAAATATATATATTTTTTTAATGCTTTACCAGATGGGCCCCCGCCACAGACCGATAACGCTGAGCCCAGGAAGACGAGCACTGGCACAGCTGGAGAGCTGTGCCATTCATCTGGCGTGTACACCAGGGACACATGTGGCACAGTGGCGCCCTCAGAATGTTGCCCACGGAAGGGGGCTCCACAGGCATTTCTTGTCATACACCTCTATTCGATAGGGGTTTGCATGTGATGCCAGCCCACGCCACTTTACACTGCACCAAGTGCCGGGGCATGGAGAGGGGCAGCACCTACATCTATTAGGGATGGTAGAGAGCCCACACATGGCGCTGATCGACATTTATGCCCCAAACCTTGAAGCCCCACACTTTTTTCTAGTAATGTTCATTATATTGAGAAAGGTGGAGTCCACAGTGTGGGGGGGCTTCAACCTCGTGCTGGATTCCGCACTGGGGAGCTCCGGCGAACGTCACTCACACAGCGCCGAATCAGTGGAGGCGCTGACGGATATTATGGAGTCATATGGGCAACAGGACATGTGGCAACATGAGCCTCCTAGAGGTTGGCATCACGGATGAGTAAGGCTGTGCGCCATCCCTGCTCACTGCTCGACCAATGCCCACTCAAGTCCACACTTGCATTTCCTGGCTCTACACTGCGCCCCCTGCCTGGAGGCCGTCGCAGGGTCCATTGTGTAAGGCAGCTATGGTAGAATAATTCCAGACTGTCTTGAATAGCATCCCTAGCTCTGCTACACTGCGGGGGGCATTAAAAGCCTAACTGTGGGGGGGTAACAATATCAAAACATGAGGACATACTGAAAGATATTAGGGGAGAAATCACACACCTAGGTAAGGAAATTAAAGCCCTAAAAACAGGATTGTACCTTGCACGGATGCCCCAACAGTTATGCCTGAAACAACAAAATCATCTCCTACAACTTTATAGAAACCTGGCTGACACAGAGGTTCATTTTCTGGGTCCATAAGCTCTGGCTGGGCAATATGGGGTGGGCAAAAGGCCCAGTAGGTAGCTGGCATGGCTCTTTGAGAAGGATTGGCAGAGAACTCCCATTCCACACATAGAAATGAGATTGGGGAAGCCTTAACAGACAGTGAGGATGTGCTGGGGGTGTTTCTGAGATATTATACCTGGTAATATGCCGCAGGTACAGAGAATGCTGCAGAGTCTATTACCAGCTACCCAGACGAAATGTTGAGACCCTCACGGGTAAGTAGCGCGCTTTACAAATCCTCTGATTGGTTGATTGATGGTGTGGCTTGAAGATGGCCATCAACAGTTTCTGAATCCCCCTATCTTTGCCCAAGAGATTGTTGCAGCTATAGATGCTCTGGTGGGAGGGCAGGGACCCGGCTCTGATGGCTTGACTGATAAATCTTATAAAACACCCTGGCCCCACACCCCCTAGAGGTGCACGCTGCAGCGTTGAAGCGCGCGGTCTTGCCACCGTCTATGCGTGAAGCAATCATATCAGCGCTCCCCAAGCCTGGGAAGGATCCTGCTAAATGTGCCCTTTTTACACTTTATCCCCTCTCAGTTGTGATAATAAGATCCTGGCTAAGGTGATTGCAACCCGGCTATCCCGGCAGCTTGGAAGTATTGTCTTCCCAGTTGTATCGTGATTCATCCCACACAGGTCCACGGCGATGAATCTCCTCGCGGTGTTCGCAGTGCAGCACCAAGTAAAGCCGGATATGAAGGCGGCACGAGCCCTTCTCGATGCCGAAAAGGCGTTTGGCTCTTTGGAATGGCCCTTCTTGATGGTGACGTTGGATCACCCTTGGTATCTCAGGGAGCTTCAGAGCACTAATAAAGTTGTTGTATACTCAACCTATGCCTGAGTTTGTCAGTCAGTCAAAAAAGTTTATTTCAGATACACAGATGCATAAAACACAACAATAAGAGATAAAAACTGTGATTAAAACAATAATACCAGAAGCACAAAAGAAGAAACAGTTGCTAAAAATATACAGTAAAAAGGGTAGAGGGAAACCCTGACAGAAGTATAACAGGTAGACAGAAAAGAAAGAAAAAAAAAGAAAAGTAAACTAATAAAAATTAGCGCTTACATATTTGCAGATTGCTCATACGGATAAACCAAGCGGTATGGAGATATTTCGGCATCGCAACAATTGCTTGACTCGTATACGAGCGTAAAGTACATAGTGCATACTCATAGTGGCGAAAACCAAAGAGTTTACACACTGGTCCAATCAATGATCTACGTGGTCTTGTATAAAAAGGACAAAAAAGACAAAATGGTGAGTGGTTTCCACTGCTTAGTTACAGGAAGGACATATGTTAGAGCTGCAGTACTGGGTACCCCATTTAATACAGTAACTATTCAACAGCAGAACCTCATACCTACATTTAAAAAAAAGTTGAAGGTGAATAGGAGCTGGAAGAATATTAAAAAAACACTTCATAAACAGGAGCAAGCTTAATATCTAAAAAATGATTGGTTAGACTGCCTACATTAACAGATTTCAGTTCCCTCAACCACATATGATCTTTTAAACTCTCGTTAACAAGGGAGCGGGTTACTCTTGAGGCTGTAGCAGGTGTGTCCCAGAGAGAAGGAAGGCCTGTCTCATATAATGCAGCCTTTATATTGACAAATCATGCGATCCTTTCACAGCCCGGAGATATTAAAAGTGCCACGATCGCAATTCTATATGATTGTAGTTCATCGATGGACCACAGTCTAAGCCAATATAATATGGGGCGAGCCCTAATTGATTGATTTATGGGAACAATCCCTAAATCCAAAAATTGAGGGAGGCACGGAGCACCCTGCAGAAGATTGAGAATACTCTAGGCCTGGGTGATGAACTCTGCTCCGTTCGTGGAGTTTGCGGAGTTTTCTGTTCTCCGGCCTCCCCGGAGCTCGCGGAATGCAGAAAACTCTGCTCCACGTAGCCAAACAGAGTTTTTTCTCCACTCGTGCTCGCCAGTGGTAACTTGTCAAGCGTGAACTGCCGTTTGGGTAGAATTTCTACTCGAGCGGCAGAAGGATAGGCGCAAACTGCAGTTCGTGCTGCACTCCGCCACTTGCGGAACTTCGCTGAGTTTTTTTGTCACTTTGCGGAATTCCAGAGTTAGAATATTCCTACAAACCTATTCTCAGTTTTACTAATATCATCAAACTTGGCATATACCCACAATTCTAGGCCATACATAGCGGTGCTTTTAGCTTTAATATTCTATATCTCAACTGGAGGTTCAAAAGAACACGAGTGGGCCTGCTTGCGCAATTTAGCTATTGCACCAGCTTCTTGTTGGTGTTTTAGACAACATCTCCTAATCTGCGTGGTCCAGCTCATTTTACAATTCAAACTAACCGCCAAATACACAATCCCATTCACTTTTTCTAAGGCAGCACCTTGGGCCATAATGTTTGCTCTGACAGATTTATAAGGGTTAAAAGCCATTAATTTAGGTTTGTTATCATTTAGTGCTAGGCCACGGTCACTACAAAAAGTTAAAAAATGGTCAAGAAGAGCCTTTAGACCACGCTGGGCTTTGGAGATTAAATGTTTATTGTCTGCAAAGAGCAGAGCTGCTATTTTTCCAGTGCAGAGTTTAGGTTCATCGTTCTCGAGGAAATCAAGTACTTGAACTCGGTCGTTGATGTAAAGAGTAAACTGTGTTGGGGCCAATACACAACCTGGCAGACACCGGTTTTGATGTTAAAAGGGTCAGTACGCTCACCATTGTTGCCATACCTGACTCTGGCCGAGTTGTATGCATGTAATATAATGAGCACAGACAAGACATTACTAGGTTCACCTATCTTTTCCAAAAGTTCCCATAGTTTTGCCCTGCGGATAGAATCAAAGGCGGTTTTTAGATCGACAAAGACCACATACAGGTGGACCTTGTCGATCAATACTGTTTTCCAGTCTAGGGCTCAGAAACAGAGGATTTGATCAACCGTGCTGACCCTATTCCTGAACCCTGCCTGCAGCTCAGAGAAGATGGAGTTGTCCCTTGCCCAATCAAGCAAATGTCCCAGAATCAGGCGACAAAAGACTTTATGGAAAGTATTGATAAGGCTAACGGGCCAATAATTCCCCGTGTCCTCTTTGTTTTTTTTTTTGTATATAGGAACAATCTCAGCAGTCTGCCAAGAGGCAGGAATCATGCCACCGCTAAAACAGATTGGAACAAAGACTGAAAATATATGACCCAGATAAAGGGCTCAGATCTAAAAAGATCTCCCGGGATTGAATCAGCATCAGGGGATTTATGAGCCGGCCGTGCCATAATGGCCGCCAAAATATCTTTATACTGGAAGAATAGAGGATACCATTCTACCGAAAGGGGGCAGATAACTTTGCTCAGGTGGATATCTCAGGGCCAGTCTTGACTGCATAGATTTATTTTAAGCGATCCACCGGAGTTTGAGTAAATGGCCTCACCTCAGATGCCTTCCAGATCGCCAGCGGCACAAGGCTTGAATGTCCTGCCTCACCTATGATTCATCATTATAATGGATCCCCTTGGCTCGCCAGCTCCAAGAGAGGCGCACCCACAGAGGGCTATATTTCCGCAATAGTCGCCTCTTACTTTCTAAGTATGCAGATGAAATTCTGGTCTACATCAGAAACCCAGTGGAAAATCTTTCAACCTTAATAACAGAAGTAATAAGGTTTGGCCGCTTTTCTGGGATAGGAACTCATTGGGGGTAGACTGATCTATTTCCACTTACTACTAGCACTTTACGATGAGAGCTAAAGCTCACTGTTGTGTGGGTTGAAGACTCAGTTAAATATCTAGGGATTGATCTGCATAGAGATGTTGAGTTGGTTATCAGATTAAACGGTGGTCCAACAATGGACGGATCCAGGGGCCAGTCTGACACTTGGATTAAACTTCCACTTTCACTGGCAGGATGCATCACTTTACTTAAAATGATGGTCCTCTCGAAATGTTTATATTTATTTATGAATATGGCTAAATCTTTGAATTATTTACCACTTGGAGAACTATGGTGACCAAGTTGATTTTGGCTAATAAGCAAGTGAGGGTGAGCCGGGAGACAATGGCGTTTAGATACGAACATGGAGGGTTCGAGCTCCCAGATCTCGAACCCATTTACTTGTGGTGCGAAGTCATTACTCGAGGCACTCTCAGTCGCTGTTACATTCTGGACCTGATGAGCATTGTGCTGCAACTTGGTAGGGACTTTTCTCTATTCACCAGCTTTACGGCTCGCACACAACTGACTGCTGCCCTTCACAACAGAACGCCCAGGGAAAGGAACCTTGGGGAAGGTGGGACCGTCAGAGGTTGGCCATTGACATGTAGGAGCACAGTTCAGCGCCGCTTTGGGAGCGATTCACAAAGAGCCTCTGCACTCGTGGCGGAGGCCTGTAGTGGGGGGGGGGGGCAAAAACTCACGGCGGGGGTCCTGCAATGGGTAACTGTAGTATGGAGGTCCCACGACAACTGCTGGGCTGTGACCATAAGTGCGGCTGCCCTTTGTGAATCAGTCCCTTGAACTTTTCATATACACTTGATTGTGACACACTGCAGAGGGCAGGATCCCATAGATCCCTGAGTAGCCACCAGCATTCACACCATAAACCCATCTGATTAGAGCCCCGGATTATACAAGAAGGGCATCAAGAGCGTACACATTGGCATCACCGCACTGAGCAGGGCCAACTGAACTATCTCGTCAGGCCTGGGAAGTGACTTAGGGATGGCCATAACGGGCGCGCAACGGGAATGCTGCTGTACGCAGACCAGATTCATATTCTGAAATATTCTCATAAATTGCTTGATTTTAAAGTTCTACACGGGCATCTTTTACTTCAGCTAGAAAGCACAGAATAGACCCGACACGGCCACATAGCTGCGGGCTGTGTTGAGAAGAGTTTGTAGGATTCTTTCCTTTGGCCTGGGCCATTGATTTGTAAATGGGTCCCCACTCGGAGTTAGACGACTGACGGCATTGGCATTTTCAATGGCCAAACGCAGGGTGGCTATAAATCTGGGCAGGCGGACTGTGCCCACAAAGAAAGAGTGTCTTAGAGACCTGGCGGTGTGCAATGGCCATGCTGAAACATACAGTATCTTGCAACCGCCAACCTTGAGGCCCAAAGACATGTGCGGGTCAGGCATCAAGGTACTGTACATGTGCTAAATGTGCAGACGCCTGGGTGCATGAGCCGAAATTAGCCAGGCTAAATATCTCACAGCCCGGTGGCCGGGACCTCCTCAGCCCAGCAAAGTCTTCTATGCACCTCCCCCCATGACGAGGGGGAGCGTCACAGATAGACTCAGTCCTGGGAGCTTCAGTTTTAAGCCCTGAAGCGCCCCACTGCGGGAAGCTGCCTTATGGTGCCACCACATTTGACCCCAAGAGGGTGCCAAATTGTAAGAAACTGCCTCAAAAAAGGCCCAAGCTGCCTCAAAAAAGGCTTAATTGCTACGCCAAGAGAGTGCCCGAACTCCAAAATGGAATTTTGCCTGGGGCTCAAGAATTTCTTGCAACAAAGCTTCCATTCCTCGAGCAATGGCCTAAAACATGGTGCATGTGTGACCTTGGTACTGCATCTGTTAAATTTGTCAGAAGACCCCCGTAACCAGATTTGTTAACACAACTTTGCCAGCAGGTATAAATTGTTCTGTTCTCATTACCAATTCAGTTGGAAATAGGAGCGCTGTGTTTTTCTGACTCAGGTCACGTGACAAGGAGGAGGGGGAGGAAAGGTGCAGATGGGGGTGATGGGAGAGCTGGCAGAAGTTACTTGCCAAGCTGCAAAGGGATACATTTATAAATGTTTAATGACCCTTTTTATAGTCTTTGCACGGGTCAGAGGGACAGAAAGGAAGAGGACAACAGAGATCAAACTAATGAGGGAGGGTGTGAGGGCGGAGAGGAGTTCTACGAAAACAAGAGCACGGAACACCCGGGCCATCATCCCGAGGACGCAGAAGAGGAAACGTTTGTAAAATGTGTGGAATTTAATTATTTGCACATGCACAATTATTTTCTATTTAGATTTGACTAGTGGTGTAGGGCAAAATGACCCCCCCTGCAGAATGTGAGAGGGGCCACGGAGTCTCCTACATCATACAGATATTTTTCGGCCTTGGGTTGAATGGGGGCTCCTTGGAAGGGTTGAGGCCCCCCATGCGCCGCAGGAGGCCTTTGTTACGCCGTTGGTGTTACTATAGCAAGTACCGTTTCACTGAATGGGATTCTATATTTAAATCTAAAATCGAGGCAATATAACGATTACCAATTGTGGTAATGTAAGCACTGGAGAACTTTTATGATTGTTGTGGAACAAATGGAGAGGAACGTGCACAGTTGATTTATGTGCCCCTTTGGTGCTTTTGTTATGAGATATCTGAGAATTTCTCCAATGACCCTTTTCGAGACAGCCCCATCCTTGTCAAGGAAACTTCTGTATGACTCTGCAAAGGCTCAACTCTGGACCTGTGTGTCCACCTCTTTCAAAATCCAGAGGTTTCCCCCACTTCCTTGTTAGGGAAAACGACATTTTATGCCAGGGTGGAAAAGAAAGTTCATCTCTTCTGTTTTTTGAAAGAACCAGTCTGCACCATATAGACTTAGAGATGAGCAGATGTTCATGATAGGGTTGTTTTTCCACTGAGGTGTTTCAAGTGACATCCAATGAACAATAAAAGTGATGTCTGAGCGCTTTATGATGTCTCTTGGAAGAATGTATGATGTCACAACGCATACATTTACAACGCATGGCTTTACAACGCAGTTTTTACATCGTAACATCCTTTACAACGCATTCCATTACATCACATTATACCATTACAACGCATACCATTACATCGCATTTAAGGTAAATGTCGGATAGTGTAGGGGTAAAAATTACTATTCTAACTCCAGTGAGTGCAACAGTAGGGTAAGTGTTGGACAGTGTAAGGGTACTATGCGGTGTAATGGTATGCATTGTAATGTCCTATTACTGACCGTTAATCTGCATTACTCCGGGTCCCGTAGTCCTCGACACCTTCAGTGACAAGTGAGATGTAACTATCTCACTGACAGAAAAAAGAACGAAGGAATGCTGGACCTACCCTCTCCCTCCTACTGGGAGTACATAAGGAGTACCGGTCCCAGCATTCCTCCTGAAATACCAAGCCACAATGAAGGCCGGCAGACAGGGAGGGAGGGAGGGAAGTCATGACGGTGTCGAGGCCTACGGGACCCGGAGTAATGAAGATTACCGGTAAGTAATAGGACATTACCCCCTGGTCCCTACGTCCTCGACACCTTCAGTGACAAGTGAGAAATACCAAAGCATACACCGGCATTCATACCAGAAGACACAAAAAACCACCAGGATAGCAAACAAACCCAGAGATTTATTGGAAAGAAACAAGAAAAAAAACACCAGGAGCGAACAGAGCTCAACACCCCCAACGCAAAACTCCCATCATCCCCCAACAGATTGAGGAGCCGATAATGCCTGATGAATGTATTAGAAGAGGCCCACGTAGCAGCCCTACAAATCTCAGAGAGAGGAACACCCCGAACCTCCGCCCAAGAGGCAGCCACCCCTCTCGTAGAACGACCCTGAACCCCCAAAGGAGGAGGAGACCCAGACAGAGAGTAGGCCAAGGAAATGACTTGCTTCAGCCAACGGCCGATTGACTTAGAAGAAGCCTTACCCCCAAGTGAAGCCACCCCAAAGGAGACAAACAGGGAGTCCGACTTGCGAAACACCGCCGTGCGATCAAGATAAATGCGCAAAGCCCGGCACACATCCAACAAGGACCACTGGGGACCACCAGGAGAATCCAAAACAGAGCCCAAGGCAGGCAACACCAACTCCTGGCACCTGTGAAATTGCGAAGAAACCTTCGGCACAAAAGAAGAATCAAGGCGCAGCACCACCCCACCCTCCGTGAAGGACAGAAAAGGAGCCCGCGCCATCAAGGCCCCCAACTCCCCAAGACGACGAGCAGAGGTGACAGCCACAAGAAAAACCACCTTGAGAGTGAGAAATTTCAAATCCACCTCATCCAAAGGCTCAAAAGGAGGATTGATCAAAACCCGAAGAACCAACGGCAAATCCCATAGGGGAAAAGAAGGACGAGGCACAGGACGAGAAATAGTAAAACTGCGGAGAAGACGAGCGACCAAGTCCTCAACTTCCGAAAGATTCCCCCACGGGGAACGAAACGCCCGAACCGCGGCCCACTGGGCACGCAGAGTAGACACAGCCAAACCCTTCTTGAAACCCTCCCACAAAAATTGAAGTACAACCTGCAAGGAACAGTACAAAGGGGAGACGCCCAACGTCGAACACCAACGACCAAAATTACCCCAATGCCGATCATAAGCCTTGAGGGTAGAAGGCCGCCGGGAACGCTGAAGAGCCACCGCTAAATGCTCCGGGAAACCGCGCCGCCTCCAACCCTGCCTCTCAACCTCCACACCGACAACCTCAACCGGAGAAGAGACAGGGACAGGGAAGACCGTAGAGGAGACGGGGACAGGGGAAGAAACCAGGGACCCTGCACCGCCAAAAGACGAACCGTCGGAAACCAAGACCTCCGAGGCCAAAACGGCAGGACCGCCACCACCTCCCGATCTTCCTGACACAGACGGGCCAGAAATCGGGGAACCAGAGCCAGAGGAGGAAACGCATAGAGGAGACGCGACGGCCAAGGCAGTGACAGCGTGTCCACCCCCCAGCAACCCTCCTGAAGAAACCGGGAACAGAAGCGAGGGAGCTGAGCATTGTGCCGGGAGGCAAAGAGGTCCAGAAAGGGACGCCCAAACCTCCCACACTCAAGCCGAAACGCAACCGGGGTGAGAGACAACTCCAGAGAATCTGGAAAGCAACGATTCAGGACATCCGCCACACAGTTGTCCACTCCCCGAAGATGAACCACCATCAGAGACAGCAGATGGCCCTCCGCCCAACAAAACAGGGGGACTACCACCGCATTCAAAGAGGCCGAACGAATGCCCCCTTGATGATTGAGATAAGCCACCGTCACCAATCAATCAATCAATCAAGAAATTTGTATAGCGCGCTACTCACCCGGAGGGTCTCAAGGCGCTGGGGGGGGGGGGGGGGGCGTGTCCGCTACTGCTCAAACAGCCAGGTCTTGAGTTGCTTCCTGAAGGAGAGGTGGTCTTGGGTACGACGGAGGTGGATGGGGAGGGAGTTCCAAGTCTTGGCTGCCAGGTAGGAGAAGGATCTTCCTCCCATGGTGGCTCTTCGAATGCGTGCAACTGCAGCGAGGGCGTGACTGGTCGATCGCAGTTGGCGGGTGGGAGTGCAGAAGGTCAGGCGGTTGTTGAGGTACCTGGGGCCCAGGTCGTGAAGGGCCTTGTGTGCGTGGGTGAGGAGACGGAACGTGATTCTCTTGCTGACGGGGAGCCAGTGCAGGTCTCTCAGGTGTCCGGAGATGTGGCTGTGTCGGGGGATGTCCAGGATGAGTCGGTTGGAGGCGTTCTGGATGCATTGGAGTCTTTTCTGTAGTTTGGCTGTGGTTCCGGTGTAGAGGGTGTTACCGTAGTCCAGTCGGCTGGTGATGAGTGCTTGGGTGACCGTCTTCCTGATTTCGGTGGGGATCCATCGGAAGATCTTTCGGAACATGCGTAGGATGTTGAAACACGACGATGAGACAGCGTTGACTTGTCTGGTCATCGAGAGGGAGGAGTCCAGGATGAAGCCCAGGTTGCGTGCATGGTCTGTTGGTTTAGGTGCGCTGCCTAGGGCTGGGGGCCACCAGGAGTCATCCCAGGCAGAGGGTGATGATCCAAGGATGAGGACTTCCGTCTTGTCTGAGTTCAGTTTCAGGTGGCTGTTCTTCATCCACTCGGCCACTTCTTTCATCCCTTCGTGTAGGTTGGTTCTGGCAGTGGCAGGGTCGTTGGTGAGGAAGAGGATCAGCTGGGTGTCGTCGGCGTAGGAGATGATGTTGAGGTTGTGTTGGCGTGCGATGGCTGCGAGGGGGCTCATGTAGACGTTGAAGAGGGTGGGGCTGAGTGATAATCCTTGTGGTACGCCGCAGATTACTTCGGTGGCCTCGGATCTGAACGGGGGAGGCGGACTCTCTGGTTCTTCCGGCGAGGAACGAGATAATCCACTCCAGTACCTTCTCTTGGATACCGATGTTGCTGAGGCGTTGTACTAGGGTGCGGTGGCAGACAGTATCGAACGCTGTGGTGAGGTCCAGGAGGATGAGGGCTGCTGTTTCTCCGTTGTCGAGCAGGGTTCGGATGTCGTCAGTGGCTGCGATGAGGGTGGTCTCGGTGCTGTGGTTGGCTCGGAATCCGGACTGTGAGTGGTCGAGGGATCCGTTCGTCTCGAGGAAGGCGGCAAGCTGTCTGTTGGAGGTCTTCTCGATGACTTTGGCAGGAAACGGGAGGAGCGAGATGGGGCGGTAGTTCTTGAGGTCGGTGGGGTCTGCTGAAGGTTTCTTCAAGAGGGCTCTGAGTTCGGCATGCTTCCAGCTTTCCGGGAAGGTGGCAGTGTTGAAGGAGCAGTTGATGATGTCCCGGAGATGGGGTGCGATGACGGAGTCGGCCTTGTTGAAGACGTGGTGGGGGCATGGGTCGGTTGGCGATCCAGAGTGGATGGTGTTCATCGTGCGGAGGGTGTCTTCGGTGCTGACCGGGGTCCAGGCGCGGAGGGTGATGGTGGGGGACGTTGGTTCTGTGGTAGGGTGCGTGGACTGTTCGCCGAAGCTGTTGTGTATGTCTGCGATCTTGCTGTGGAAGAACGAGGTGAGTGAGTCGCAGAGGTCTTGTGAGGGAGTGATGTCGTTGTTTCCGGCGCTGGGGTTGGAGAGCTCTTTGATGATGCTGAAGAGTTCCTTGCTGTTGTGTGCGTTGTTGTCTAGTCGATCCTTGAATGCTGACTTCTTGGTGGTGTGGATCAGCTGGTGGTGTTTGCGGGTGGCGTGCTTGAGGGCGGTCATGTTGTCTGTGGTCGGGTTTTGACGCCAAGCTTTCTCGAGGGTGCGGCAGTTCTTCTTGGAGTTCTTGAGGTCGTCGTTGAATCAGGAGGCATTCTTGCTTCCAGGCCTGCTGGGATGGTTTTTCAGGGGTGCAAGGTCGTCAGCGCATATTGTCGGACTGCACCAACACGTTCTGACCTAGCAGCAAACCCCGAAATCCCATCACAGCCCGGGACACCGCCGTGAGCTCCCGCCAGTTGGACGACCGTCGGCTCTCCAGGAGGTCCCAAATACCCTGAAGGGAGCGAGACCCCAAGGTCGCACCCCAACCCAAGGCGCTGGCATCCGTCGTCAAGACCAGAGAAGGAGAAGACTGCAGGGGCAGACCCAGCGACAGATGGCCCCTCACAGACCACCACAGAAGAACCGGGAGGACCACCGGAGACACAGGAATAAGAACATCCAGATTGTGGGACAGGGGATCCCAGAGAGACAGGAGGTACACCCAAAGGGGGCGTAGATGAAAACGCGCCCAGGCCACTGTAAAAACAGTCGCCGCCATCAGACCCATAAGCCGCAACCAACGGCGCACCGGAAACCCCCCCCCCAACTGGAAACGCCGAGCAAGGGACACCAACGTCACAACCCGTGGTTCGGGGAGGAACACGCGGTTTAGATCCGAACGGAAGCGGGCCCCAATGAAAACCATGTCCTGAGACGGCGTCAGTTGACACTTGGGCAAGTTGATCAGGAAACCATGGGCCCGCAACGCCGAACACACCACCTCCCTGGCCTCCAACAACAGGACCGAGAGGGTGCATGGACCAACCAGTCATCCAAGTACGGGTACACCATCACCCCTTGGAGATGAAGCCACGCGAACAAAGGGGCCACCACCTTCGTAAACACCCGCGGCGCCGACCGAAGACCGAATGGCAACACCATGAATTGATAATGATGCCCCAGAACACAAAACCGCAGAAACCTGCGGGACCGCGGATGGATCGGAGCATGGTAATACGCATCTTGAAGATCCAGGGTACACATGAAGTGACCCGGCAGCACCAAAGGAATCACCCATTGCAAAGTCTCCATGCGAAAAGGAATCCGGGTCACCCACTTGTTCATCACCCGCAGATCCAAAACCAAGCGGAAACCCCCCGTGTTTTTGGGAACCAGAAAGATCAGGGAATAAAAGCCCACCCCTCTCTCCAACGGAGGAACCTCCTGAATGGCACCCTTCCGAAGAAGATCCAGAATCCCTTGAGAAAGATGAGACCGTTTCAGATGACCCGAAGGCCAGGGAGTCGGCCGAACCCCGGAATCCGGAGGAGGAACAGAAAACTCCAGAGTATAACCCTGGCGAATGATCTCCAATACCCAGACGTCGGAACAAGACTGAACCCAGGCCACCAGGAAGAAGCGCAGCCACCCTCCAACCAACAAACCGGGAACCACCGCCAAAGAGTCAGGAACGCGGCTTGGCAGGCGGAGGGGACTTAGCCTTACGATCCCGAATCCCGGCCAGAAGCAAACCTTCCCTGGCCTCTCACAAACTGTCTACGAGAGGCAGGACGAAAGAAATACTTGGACTTAGAAGGGAGAGGAGCAGAAGTGGAGACCTTAAATGAAGAAGAATGCTTCTTCTCCTTAAATAGTTTGTGCAACTTGGCCTCCAATTCCCCCCCAAACAACATAGTACCCTGAAATGGCAACCTCAAAGCGCACGCTTTCTGCGCAGTGTCAGTCTTCCAGTCTTTAAGGACAAGACTGCGACGAGCAGCCACACAAGCCCCGCCGGACAGAGCAGAAGCACGCACAATGTCAAAGGAGACATCAGACAGCAGTTCCACCTGACGCTCGATCTGCTCGAGCAAACCAGAACAGTCCATGGCATTGTCCATAGATTGATAGAGCGACTTTAGTTCAGACAGCAGAGACTGCGAAACATAAGTCCCATAGATGCCAGCCCGCAAGGCTAGGTGGGAACCAGAATAAACCTTCCTGAGCGCAACATCAGCTTTCTTGTCAACAGGATCCTTCATGACGGCGTCCTCAGCAAGGGAAGTGCGCCCCACCAAACTAGCCACAAAGGAGTCAATAGGAATAGAATCCGGAAGAGCAGAAGCCATATCCTGCAGAGGATAAAGCCGAGCCATGAATCGTGGAATCAAAATGCGATCAGGATCAGCCCATTCGCGCTTCAAAACATCCTTAATGAAGGGATGGACAGGAACATCGACCATGGCCGCACTCTGAAACTGTCGCAACAAAGGTCCCCTAGAGGTACTAGGAGCGTCCTCGTCAGGGAACCCCATGTTCTCCTTAACATGTTTCAGAATACCAGGCAATGCATCCCTGTCCACATATTTGCCCTTTAAATCACCGTCCCCCAACCAAGCAGACTCATCGCCAGAAGAGTCCGAAGAAACCGGAGCAGGGCACCTGCGACGGGACCCAACTTCACCCATCTCGGTCAAAGTCTCTCTGATCAAGCGCTTAATACGCGCATCACCACCAGCATCACGGCATCTGGACCTGGCAGGGGAAGGAGACCTGGAAGCAGCAGAGGAAGAAGACAAAGAGGATGACCTCTATCGGTGATGACGTTTCCTAGAACGTTTCCCCATGGTAGTTCAACACACCAAACACAGCCAAAATGCTACAGCAGAAAACCGCTATGCGGTACTCACCCCAGTGGCCCATTTTTCTAACGAGCCTCCCACAGCCGGGAACTCGAGGCACCTGACTTCCATCCCACCGTCCAAAAAACGGAAGTCAGGCAGGACGAAACCCGGAAGGGGAAGGAGGCCGCAACCAACCCGGAGCAGCACACCGGCCGCGCCCCCTAGCAAGCTCGGCAGGCCAGGAGGGGCGGCCATCGGGCCATAGGAGAGCCAACGCGGTATTACACCGCCGCGCGGCTGAGGAATCAAGAAAAGCCCGCGCCACTCCCCCCAAACCCGGCAGGGAGGGAGAGGCATCCAACGAAGGGCCGCCGGCAGAAGAAGGAACCAGCAGCCACCACGTAAGTCCAGAATAAAGGCAGGAGTGCCCCCGCTCCCGCCACGTCCACACACTGTCAGGATGACAGAAAAAAGAACAGGAGGAATGCTGGGACCGGTACTCCTTATGTACTCCCAGTAGGAGGGGGGAGGGTAGGTCCAGCATTCCTTCGTTCTTTTTTCTGTCAGTGAGATAGTTACATCTCACTTGTCACTGAAGGTGTCGAGGACGTAGGGACCAGGGGGTAATGACTTGCAATGTAATGCCTGCGTTGTAGTGACATGCGTTGTAATGACATGTGTTGTAGTGACATGCGATGTAATTGCTGCGCTGCAATGACATGCGATGTAAAGGATGTTGCGATGTAATGCCTGCGTTGTAAAGGTTGTTTCCCCTCTTGGAACCATGAGGTGGGGACAGGTCTTGTTATTGACAGCTGATTGTGTCAGATTTTACTTATTGTGTGGCCCACATATCCTCTTACCCTGCTCTGAGAGGTTGAGCTGCCCTGCGGTTGCGAACCACAATATGGCCTGACCACCTACCCCATTCTGTATGTTAAAAAATAGCATTCTTGGCGTCCTATCAACCACCACTAGGTCTCTAGGCATCTCTTCCTGGTCACATCCAAATGAAAACAAATGCCTGGTATCCTGCCACCCTCGACATTTTCTTCTCCCCCACCACCTCCCTCCGAAACGTTGAAAAAATACTTGCAATGCCCACCCCTTTTACCCTCTGGTCACCATTCCCCTCAACCACTCAAGCAGAAGCAGAAAAAGGCTATCCCACCACCATTTCCCCCCCCGCCCTCTGAAGTCATGCCCTCTGCGAGGTGGCACCATGCCAAGAGCACAGATGACACCGTCTTTACCGCCACCGTTTTCAGAGACCCTCAGCTGGCAGGAAAAACGACAAGTGGCATTGCAAGAGTCCATATGCGTTCCTCCACCTCTCTTGGGTCCGGGAACTGAGAGAGGTGAGAGAAGGCTGGCGGGACAGCAGTCCATCTACTTCCATTTAGGGGTGGGTGAAATGTTCTGCTCCGCCCACAGAATAGGCAGAATTTTGGCCACTCGGCGTTACTCTTTAACATGGAGTTCTGGCCAAATTCCGCCAATTGCCTCGTGACGAAATGTTACTCCTGCAAAGCTTCATAATATGCGAGCTAGTGTGCATGAGTGAGGTTTGGTGTCCCCTAGTCCAATTTTCTAACATAGGTGGTTGCCAGCTTTCGCAAGTGGCACAGTCAGAGGGCTGCCATTCGAGTAGACTTGCTGCCACTCAAGTAGATTTTCTACTTGCGCAGCAGCAAAATTTACTCGAATGATCGTGCGACTCTTGCGCAATGCATGGTGCTTGCGCTACCGCCGCTAAATTGCAGTGCAAGCAGCGAGAGCTGCATATTTCCGCCTGTTGGCGGAATTACGCGAAACCTTGCAGAGTTTTTCAGTAACTCTACGGAATTCCGCGAAGTGAAACGCTGCAAGTTCTGTCCACTCCCATGATACTTCTTTCAAGTCTCTGGAGACATGGGGGAGGTATTTCACAATGAGGAAGGGAGCACTTCCCGTTTTTCACTGCTGTCGCGTAATAGCAGTGAATAACTATTTTGAATTGTAATTCATGCTAATGGCTTCCGATTGAAGCCACATATAACATAATGCACAGAGCATAGAATCAGTGGACAAGTCAGCTTCTTGAAGAATTATTTTTCCAATTGAGCCACAGCCCAGAAAACTTTAGAAGCCATAACCACTGCCCACTCACCCTCCACGTGTCAAGTGATCCTTCAAGGCACGTGTCCACCTACACAAGTTGCACGACCCCTTTAACCCTGCGAGTAAGCTATAAAAAAAGAACCTGGTTATGGGGAGTTTGTTAAAGTAAATGAGGAGTTGAAATGAGGCAGCGCTTCTTAGATGTTGAGAATGAATGAATTAAGGAATTATATATAATTTATAAAGCGCAGCAGCTGCCCTAACTAGGGCAGCCCATCATTGGATATAATGCACAGTCGAAATGACCAAGAGAGCTAGTCCTAACTGAAAAGCCAAGATAAAGATAGAAGGAGCCGGACCGGATCAATGGGCAGCGTGTGTCAGTATTTTGTGGCCAAGAAGGCTAAAGACGTTCACCAATTCTGGCACGATGAACTCTAGGAATGGCTAGCGCCTGGTCCAGAGGACTTTGAGGCTCCTCCTGAAGATGCTAATGTATTGACTTTTGTAGATAGATAGGGCCTTCTTTAATTGGAGCTCTATAAGGGAAGGGGAGTTGGCCCAATGGCTAGGGTAGTCGTCCTTGAATCTGGGGAACCGGGTTCGAGTCTCGGAAAAGACGCTGAACATCCTGTGATTCTAGGCAAATCACTTCATCTCCCCGTGCCTAACAAAAAATGAACGTGTCCTCATGTAATGCAACTAGTGCTATGTAAAGCGCTCTGATAGCCGAATCGGGTCAAGTTTGTGCTATATAAAACTCTGTTCAAATAAAATATATATGTTAAAATCATAGCCTTGAACAGCCCCCTTTTATGATTGGGGGTGGGGGGAAATGTAAATCTGGCAAACTAGAGGAAACAGAGATGCCCAGGCACATTCAGGATGAGACAAGCGGCCAAATTCTGGGCAATCTGCTGCTTCTGGATGGAAAATTTTGGAAGGCCCAGGTATAGTGAATTGCCATAATCAAGTCTGGAAGTAATCGCAGCATAAATCACAGTTTTTCAACTGGAAGAAGGAAGGAAGTCCAGGATCTTTCTATGTGACTTCAACAGTGTAAGACAGGAAGCTGAGGCAGGTAAAATCTGCGATCTAAAAGAAAGATCATAGTAAAACTGGATCCCCAGCTATCCCGCTGTCCTGGAGAGGGCAAGAATCTGCAGCAGTTCCAGTGGCGGCCAAGCCAGAGACCATATGGAACTTGGAGTTCCAAAGACCAGGATCCCTGCACATTCAGAACTAGCTGGAGGCAGCTTTTCTTCATCCATTTGACCACTGCAGAGAGACAAGCTTTAACCCCTTCGCCGCGGGGGTAATTCCCCCATGGCGTGGGGGGGGTGGCGGCAGCGGCGCTGTGCTCGTGACGAGCCCAGCTCGTCATGAGGCACAGTGGAGCTGTGCTCATGACGAGCTGGGCTCGTCACGACTCGGCCCACTGATTGATTCTCCCGCACAGGAGAATCAATTGCACGTGGGAGTGCCGCGACCATTATGACGAGGCCAGCTTGTCATGAGCACAGCTCCACTGTGCCTCATGACGAGCTGGGCTCGTCATGAGCATGGAAGCAGTTAAATGTCTCTTGAGAAATGTGCTCAGAAATAGAGACAATCAACTGTGTATCATCGGCACAGGACACGACAGCGGAACAAAAAAGCTGCACTAATTGTGCTAGAAGAGTTAGATACACATTGAAAAGCGCAGTGCTTAAACACGATCCCCGAGGCACTCCTGGTTTGAGCAGAGAAATGACTGATTTGAAAGAGCCCTATGTAAAAGTCTGGGTCCAATGCCATATGTAAGAATGAAGTCACTTTAGTGCGGCTGCGTGAATTCCCATAGGGAGAGGCATTCTAGCAGAATGGAGTGAGATACGGTGTTGAACGCCACGGAGAGATCCCAAAATCCAATGTGACACTGCCACCCTCATCCAAAAGGGAATGCACATGTTCAGAGACTGCTAACAGTGCCCTCGTCGTGCTATAGTGTCACCTAAAGATCGATTGAGAATTGTCCTAAAAATGGGGGGGGGGGGTCTTCCAAGAAGCCAGACAATTGGCTACCAATGGCTTTCTCCAAGATCTTAGTAGGAAAGGAAAGAGCGACATAGGCCTGTAATTGACCGATACTATAGTGTCAAAGTTTTTTTTTTAATTAATAAAGGCAGTTCATGAGCCTGTTGCTAAGAAGGTGGAACCCTCGTCAATTCGATAGAGTGGTTCAAGAGCCTCCAGGTGGAAATCCAATAAGATGGAGATCCAATTGGTAAATCTGAAGAGGGTATGGATCTGCTGGTGGACCAGAACAAGAGAGGAGCGCATCCATTCATTGCATTAGAGAGAGAGGTATGAGGTAGTCAAGGCAGGCCTCTTTGGGGCATCTGTCCACACAAAGAGGTAGATAGCTACAAAATAAGGATGACAAATGCCTATCAAATTCGTTTTTGCTCTTCAGAAACCGGAAGAGCACCCAGAGGACACCATTACCTTGAGGTGGCATCGAAAGTTAGACAATAGGAGGTGGCCTGGCATGGAGTCAAGCACGGAAGCAAGGGTAATTTAGCTGGCAGGTTTTAAGAATTTTTTTTTGACGTTCTCAAGTCAGTGAGAAAACATACAGAATTATAGTCACGTTAGAGATTGTAATACTTAGAAACAGGAGGATCAGAGAGAGAATGGTCTAGGAATGTTCCGGTACAGTGTAGATTCCTCCCCCCCTCATCCCCTCCCCGGATCCGAACATGTGCAGTAGAAATGGCCAAATCATTCCTGCTAACTTCCTGGACATGATACTGGCATAAGAGAGAGAGAGAGAAAGCGATAAGGAGGGCGCGAGACAGAGAAAGAAAAGGAGAAATAACAAAGAAGAGAAATATTGGGAGAAAAGAGAAAATGCAAAGAAAAAGAGGAAGAACAAAGGAGAGGAAAAGTGAGAGAGAAAAGGATCATGAGAGAGATAAAATAAGGCAGGGAAAGGGTGAGAACGAATGATAGAGGGGAAGAGAAAGAAAAAGAAATACGAAAGTGGGACCGACGAGAGAAAGAAAGATTCGGGGAGAGAAAAACAAACAGAATGGAGAGAGAAAGTCACAGCGAGAAATGATAAAGCAAGACTCCTAGAGAAAGTGAAAGAAGCAACGATGAAAGAAGGAGGAAATGAGCCTATATATAACGAAGATTAAAAATGACAAGCCGCGAAGAGGCCGCCAGTGTTCTGTGCTATGCATATGTTTCCCTCGTATAGCACAGCCGCACTCGAGTAGGCTGCTTCCCTCCCACGCAGGAGCAAAAACTCTGAAACAAACACAGGAAAAGCGCACGTGCGCAGGTGGCGCGATGCAACAAACACTGACAGCCAGCTCCCTGCCGGGGGACCGAAACCGGACCAGAGAGGAACAATTCATTATGAATGGAAACGGGAGCAGGGCCTTCGGGACATCAGCCTCGCAAATAAGAAGTGAAAACACCGCGCGCGCGAAGAGAGAGCCGGGTCCTGCCCTGTGTCCTTGCCTGCTAATGTGGAGGCGCCTGGTCGCCCTCAAGGCCCGCAGTGGTGAATGCTCCACGTGGGCGTGAGCGGGCCATTCCCCGCCGCCCAGATCTGCCCCGTTAGATTGTAGATGCATTTATGTAGTGCTTCACAACCTTGACTAGGCGCTGGAGCATATTTGCGGATGGGTATCACGAGGCTTCACTGATGTGCTCCAGTATAAGCATGTGTGCTGGCTGTCGCGTGGCCTAGGTGAGTAATATTTTGATGTTGAGCATTAGGCCAACAGTTGTGCTCTTTTTGTGTTTTTGTTGCTGTGCCCCGGTGTGATTTCATGTTAACAAGCACTGGTAATGCCAATAGGTCTGGCCTAAAACTGACTGAGTGTGTCTGGTCAATCAATGATAACGTTGGGCACTCAAATGATCATACATGCATTCTGCCACTCATTCTTGCGTGTGCTCATCCATTCAGTCACCGAATGAATTAGTCTTGTATTTACCCACTTACACATCTCCAATGAAACAGAGACACAAACTCAACAAACACATGCAGGATAAATAAATAAAATAAAAGTAAAGCCAGTAGTGCAGTACGACAGTCTGGAGAGCTGCAGGATGCTGCAAAAAACAGATCCAGTAATCTATGAGATTCCATCAAACAAAACACCTGCCTACAGCTTTAAAACAGGGCAATAATTCATCCCGAAAGGCCTATTGTCTTTAACATATGATTCTCGCAATCAATAGGTCAGACTTGTAGCCTTTGTTGTTAACAGGCCTATGGCATCCGATATAACCTTTCCTAATGAACCAATCAAGCCTACGGCCTTTATCATTGCTTCATCGCCATGACGAACTCAGTCTTACAATGTCGAGCAGAAGTTTTCTCACAAGGCAGGCAAATAGTTAGAAAAATTACAACTACGTTTAAAATTAGAGTTGGAAAAACAATATACAGCCCCCTTTAAGATGGTCGAACAAGGATTACCGTAATGCAAATCATCTACCACAACCCTTGCGTGCTAAGATCACCTGTGAGATAACATGTAACAAAATACCAGTGTGCAACCTTTAAAACAGTGTAAAAACAATTTAAGGGAGTTTTTACTGCAATAATTTATTAATTAGAAATTACTATTAATTTGTATCTCTTTTCTTTTTATCTCATATATGGAAGAACAAACAAACGGATGATGTAATATGGTTTGCTAATTTGTGATAACGTCATTTTTAATTCTTCATGCATTTTTAACATATTTAAAATCGTATTTATGTTCTTAATCATAAGGCGTTATTATAAGCCTCTTTCCTTTACATTTGTTTTACTCACAATTAGCTGTATGGCATTGATGCACTATTTGTATCAGGAGTTGTATGTATTATTTGCATCTTTTATGGTTTAAAGGAACCGAAATAAAGATTTTCTGAATTCTGAATTTACCTGTAGTACCCTATTGGCATTACTACCTTTGAGTCATCTTTCATTAATAAACAGGTCAAATCTTTTGCATCGGACACGTGTTTTCCCAGGGAACCGATCAAGCCTCTCGCCTTCATCATTGGCTTGTCACATCACAACCAACAGAGCATTCCTGTTTTGCCCATAATTTCTCAACCATCAGGCATTCGGTACTAAAATTAGAAATGTATACACAATTATAGTTGGCAAAACAATATGCACCACCTCTGAAAATGGCGTAAGAGGGATTTCCTCACTGCAAATCTTCAACTTCAAGTGTTTGTCAGAGGTGGGAGCCAACCTACTGGGAACATTTGTGAAATCCCATGTAACAAAATAGCTGCATAAAGCCTTAAACTCAGTCTAATCACCATCCACCCTTAACTGCCTATTGGCTCTGGCAGACACTTTCCAGCCCACCCTAAGAGGGCTACAAGGATTATTAAGTCACAAGTGTTCTAACCGCATATATGGTCAGAGGAGAAAAACTAAAAATAAATAAATAAATCTGTGAGAATCTATATTACTCAACACTTATCTTCAGGCTTTGACACAGCGTAATAACAATCCGCCCTTAAAGGCCTATTGGCATGAAACTATGTTTTTCATAATTAAAAAGTCAGACGCAACATTTTAGCAATAAGCCAATGAGGCCCATAGTGTTTTGTTGCAGGGATTCTGCTTATACGCAGAACTATGCGCAGGAACCCAGGCCCTCAGTGAATTGTGGTGTACCAAAAACTCACCTCAGAACCCAGAACCCCCTATCCGGCCAGCATCAGTGTCCCATTCGTTATCCGAGGTTTAGCTCGGCGGTCCCAATGTATAGACAACCCAGAACAAGCGACTTAGTATATTTCTCAGGAATGGTGGGAATCAGAAATACCTTTTCGTAATTATTCTCGTACCAGTCCACAACAGAATAAACAGAGACACGGTAAAAGTTTAAAGAGTTTATTTTATAAACCTCGTGTCCTAAGATGCAGCAGTTTGGCTAACATTAGCAGACAAACGATTAAAATCAAAACCATCAGCATAGTTACAATACCATAGAGAATGAAAGGAGTAATCATACTAAAATGACAGTGGCTCTAGGCCATCTTCCTTTCTCTAACACACTAATAGTATTATTAGACTAATAAAAGGTCTCTAGGCTTTAATGGGGAAGCCCATACCGTAAAGATCAGCTCAGAGAGTTCGCATCACAGGATCAGCTCTGCTCTGCTCCTAGGAACGCTCTTCTTCCGAATGTAATGAAAACATGTAACACTGCAATATTAAAAGCACTCGACTTTCAGGTATTTGCAGCTGCGTGCGTGTCATGGCTAAACTAGTGGGCCGATCAACATGAACTCAACAACATGCACCGTCTAGCGACCCAGACTGTTTCTTTTACACTGTGTACAGACCAAGGTCTCTGCTCACTGTTTGGGATGTTAACAACAGACAGTTCTCATGTGAAGCAAAGTCGAGCAAGCACTTCTCAATTTAATAACATGTGACTACAGTGTCGTGTGCAAAAGCAGCAAAAGCGGCAAGATGGCTTTCTAACATCTAACGCGGTTATGCTAACTTAGCATTGTACATATGTAGATAACGATCTTCACTACACCCCCCCTTGATCGGACCGCTAACCAGTAGGGGCGCACTTGCAAGAACGCAGAGTTCAAGTTTGATAGAACGGAAACAAGGGCATGAACTGTAACACCATATAAGGTAAGTGAAAAAGTTCGAAGAGAAAAAAAAACAAAGAAAAAAGTTAAAACGGAGTAAAAAAAACCATGTAGAGGATAAAAAAAACATAATTGAAGGGCGTAGGATGAAATGAAAGTACAAAAGTCAATCCATCAAGGTATAGGCACAATAAGTTGCAACAGCTTCCAAGAGAAAATCATTGGAACGTTCCGCAAAATTATCTGCCATCCAGTTCAGGACGGGGAAGGAACATACATGCTCCTCAACCACCGGAGCATCCAGCACCAGACAAGGACAACTGGCGTGTTCCTCAAGATAACTTCTTGCTAAGAAGTCAATCGCAGCCGTTCCGATGTCCCAATTCCCAAGGACTCCATGTGCTGCTCCACAGGCCATAATCCCGACGCCAGAACAGTCCAACTCATGAGCCACTAAGGGGCTCATTAGCTGATCATAATCCGGGACAGGAGACACCGAGTTCGACAGACACAAATCCAGAGCCCATTGGAACGGACAATCTAGGCAATGAAAGACGGGCTGCACACAAGTAAAGTAGGGGAACCGGAAGGACAAATCATAGGCTATGCTTAGAGTTGCCAGTGGTAAAGTGCCATAGTATTCAAGCATCCGGTTACGAAGATGGAGCAGCCTGGACATGTTGTCGTGTGACGCAAGTTGTGCATCCATAGCGCAGGGCGCAGATCAACAACAGTATTCCAGCTATGAGGGCGAGAAGTAAAGGGAGACCTCCAAAGACGCTGGAAAAAATAGAATGAAAAAAGGCCGGGATCACACCAAAAATAGTTTGAAAGGAGGTCACGAGGCCGGAGCCCACAATTTAAAAAAAATGAGCTATGCCACTTGTTGACGAGGCATTAAAGATAGTCTGAATCAGGGTCCCAAAATGAAGTGGGAGATCAGTATTCAAAAGCACTTGCACCTCAGTGCGCGTGTTTGCTACGTGAAGGACAAATGTTTCCCGGGACGAAGTCAACACGACTTCTTTTTGAGACAATAGAGCCCTTATTCTGCTCATCTTGTTGAACTCTGCTTTCAAGGTTGGAATGGAAGGCCAGATGGATACATCGAGCCGGCCATGCGGGGGTGGGAATAGGACATTATTACAGCAAACTACTCTCTGTGATACAGTCACTATGTAGGGAATTCCCACAGCAAGCTTCATTATTTAACAGCAAATAACTACCGTTAGCAAGCAGCGTAAAAGATGGAGTAATAACTGGCACAGGAATCCCTTTCAGGACGCAAGCTAAATTAGGGGCGTGCACATTACATGCACCATGCAAATGAATGTGCCTACACACAACAGAATGATCCGGAGTGGAAGTGCACTCTTCACCTTTCAAGTAAACCTCCTTGCCGTCCCTCACACATCTGTATGTGAAAGGGAGTGACCAAACTTCATGCAGGAAGGCAGTACCTAATTGTTCATATCTGCCAAGAGCATAATGTTTCATGCACAAACTAAACTTAAACAGGGGAAACGGTAACGTGATCAACCCATGTACAAGCCACACAGCAGAAATCAATTCAGCAACAGAGAAAGCCAAAGGTTCTAACTTTTCAATGTGTAGCAATGAATATGTAGCATCTTTCATGGACATGAACTGCTGTTTCGCAGTTAAATTAAAAGGGAGGAACAAAGATGAAGTATTCATGTAATCCCAAGGGACCTTCCCTGCCTTTAAAGTTTGCAACGTCCATGCAAACTGCATAATAGATCGCAATTGGTTCTGACCATGATACAATACAGACAAATCATCCTGCACAATGTCTACCACAGATGATACAATATTATCTAAGGTATACATTCTAGAAGAGAGGGTGTTAATACTATTATCTATGACAGCCAACACTTTTTCCATATTGGCTTGATCAATAGCACGTAATCTGGATGCAGCCTCAATTTGTGATAACTTCCAAACTTCATTATAAACAGCATACACCCATCGTTTGGGCCTGCCAACAGCAGGTCCCTTAACAAAATCATTCAAATCTATTTTGTCATTTAAACGTGCTAAATGGAGTTTAACAGACGCTAAAGTGGAATGTTGCAGCCAAGACTGGCATAACTTCCCTACTGAGTAGGTAGTTACAGTGTGAGAAGATTCAAAACGGGGGTCTACACGATCCTGTGTATACCCTTGCTTGAAATCCAGAAACCGATGTTGACAGAAGTCTGAACTCGTTTGCCACACCAACCACCCTTCCGGATTCAATTCAGAAATATTGAAGGACGTGTTGGAAACCTGTGTCTGCAACATAGCAAGGGATAGATCCGTATGATTACCCCAATTGGGATAAGCACCCAGACCCGGAACGGAGGGAGAATTTAATTTTTTAGAAGTAGCCAATCCAAAACAGGTTGTCTGAAAAATGGATGAATTTAAAAATAACATGTGATTCGGGATAAGACAGCCACGATGCAAAGCTTCTGTTCCCTGTACTTGCCATCGTTTGGAGCCCCAAACCGATTTAAGATCGACTGTAGCTTTCCACAGATCATACCCGCTAATTGCCAACTCGTCTATAAAGGACTTGGAATACAACTATTTGGTGTGTGTCAGTCTAACTTTAGAAGCAGGCTCAGGCGCAACTTTAAAATAAAAGGAGGCCGGATTGGACACACTAAAATCAGAAAAATAAGTGAACTTTTCCACTAACGTGGCAGAGCTGCCCATCCTAGGGGCGGGGTAGTGTTCCCATTGCGTATAATTTACAAAATTTCTAAACGTATTTGCTTTGTGTAGGAAATGCGTGCCATAATGTTGATAACAAAATTGCTCATCATAATTAGCAGTATCTAAATACAAATCATCAGCATCAAATGCAGCATAATATTTCAAATCAGAAAACAGTGCTTCTATGGCCTGAACATCCCAGTCATCTGAGTGAATGTTCTGCTTAACGACATCACCCATAGAAACACGAAATACATTTGGCACATTAATTACTTCAGTGGGGCCATGCATTTGAAATTTTACGGCATCCCAAGCGATCCCAACACGTACAGGCCAGGCAGTAATGTTCACAAAAGTCTGGTCCCTCTTCATAATGTGTGATGAGGAGTGGGGGGCCAAAGTTCCATTAATTAGTCGAATGGTAGATCTTTCTTTCAGGTAGTGTCCATTGATAAGTCTAAAAAACACTACCACAAAGCCAATGGACATAAACAAAAAAACACATATGAGCACCAGCCAAATATAAGTCCAAGGGGGAATTAAAAAATGTCTTTTGAACCAGGCCACAAAACTCGAAACTTTGGACGGGGCAACGGAAGTCATTGAATGAGAATCAAAAGAGTCTTGTGAGAGGGCAACTGTTGTGGATTGTAAAACAGGCAAGGTAACATCCGCAGGATAAGCATACTCAACTTCTTCAAGCACACCACTAGGTGATTGTGGCAACAAGGGACCAGTAACGGCATGCATCTCGACGGCAACATCAGGCACTATGTCAGAAGCTCGGGCCACAACAGAATTTCTCAATATAAGCAAAAGTGGTATGGAGGAAAAAATAGAGCAATATTGTTTGCCAAAGGACACTTTTAATTATCCTTTCATATGTGTATAAATTCACATCTCATTTTCTTCGTTTTTTGCTGAGCATATACAAAAGACATATATTTACAAAACAAAACCTCTGTACATTTGACGAAACTACGCTACTGTCCTAAACAATAGTTATCAATTATGGGTCCACCTTTCAATAGTGTGGACACCCCAGAGGGCATATACATTGCATAAGGAAATCAATATCTCCACAATTTCAAAGGCAATGCAAAGTTGTTAAATCAACACACATTCCAATTTTTTAGGGTCCCTCTGTGAAACCAAAATGTCGACGCGGTCGCGTTCAGCCAATCAATTCCTTTTGGCCTCTTCAGGACAAGGAAAACAGCAGCAATCTCAGGCTAATGTCTCCGCTCAGCATATCAAGTGTGAGTGCAATGTACTTGCAAGGAGTAGGATGTTAGGTGTCCGACCCCTCTGCCATTTCTTTTTTGAAAGTCAACTAGGCCCCCTGCTCGTGTTTCAAGGTTCCAAGAAATTCATCCGACGTGATTACTCGCTTACTTCTGTACCCTCTCCTTGGTTTCTATCCCGCATCTGTCAGTGCTAACTCTCTCGCTGTCTTTTGAACCAGGCCACAAAAATCGAACATTTGGACTGGGCAACGGAAGTCATTGAATGAGAATCAAAAGAGTCTTGTGAGAGGGCAACTGTTGTGGATTGTAAAACAGGCATGGTAACATCCGCAGGATAAGCATACTCAACTTCTTCAAGCACACCACTAGGTGTTTGTGGCAACAAGGGACCAGTAACGGCATGCATCTCGACGGCAACATCAGGCACTATGTCAGAAGCTCGGGCCACAACAGAATTTCTCAGCATCGAAGGGCAGGAAACCGCCGGAGTCATACTAAGAAAAATCGGCCACTCGCTGTAGTTCGACATTGTTAATCGAAATGTACCTGTTATCCTTTCGACCAGGAAGTGGAGGTAAAATGACTGTTCGAGTACCCTGCACACCAAGCACTGGAACCGGCGCACGATAAGAGGGGCCGAACTCCTTCTTGTTCTCCACCTTCTCACGGACCAGATCACCAACTCGAGGTAGCCAGCCGACTACCGGAATCTGAAGTTCAGCATCAGATGAGGAGGGTACGTGTTCCTTCGCAAGACTGTTTCTGGCTTCTTGAAGATTCTGCAATACAGCACAGTGTTCATCTACGTCAAAGGGTGCGGCTGACGCCGCCATGTCTAGACCATCAAGGTCTGGAACAAACATTCGTACACCAAAGAGCATCATGTACGGGGTCCGCCCACCCAGAGACCTTCTAGGGAGCTTATTAAGTGCACGTTGCACGTCATACAAGTGGGCTAGCCAGTTCCGGCCAGTACCCAAAACTCTGGCTGTCAAAGATTGCTTTAAGTCACGGTTCATTCGCTCCACTACACTATTACCCTCAGGCCGGTATGGAGACGAAAATTTGACTTGGACCCCCAAATTTCTCATGGCCTCTTTGTACGCCTTAGAGGCGAACGCCGGGCCCTGATCAGAATGAAAGGTACCACATGCAAAACTCCCAACAAAGACACGCAAATCTTTTATGACAGTGCGAGAATCAGCACTCCTTTGTGGCCACACCCACAGGAAACGTGTGCACGAATCAACTGCAACCAAGATGTATTTGTACGCAGTATCAGAGGTAAAAGGACCTAAATGATCTAAATAAACACAACCCATTGGTTTATTAGATATGTACAACTGAGTTTGTGGTGGGCGCGCCACAGTCGAAGGTTTAATCTGCTGGCAAATGTCACAATTAAGAACATAAGCTCTGGCTTGTTTATACAAATCGCACCACCAGTAACGTTGTTGTAGCAGAGATACAGTAGCTGCAACGCCGGCATGCGCGGACGCCATGCCCTCGTGACTCGCTAATATCAAAGAAGGTCTGCAGTCCGCGTTGGCAATCAACCTGTCACCAACGTCATCAATCCTCACTAATGGGACTTTATCAGGACTTAAGCGATAATGGTAACGAGCAGGGAAACCTCTCGGTGGCTTCGTTCTCTGCTCCATAGCAGCAATAGCTGCCAAGATGTCATCATCGATCTTACTTTTGGATCTTGTAACTGCTGCTACTAAATATGTCGCCACTGCTGTTTTTGCTGCCTCGTCAGCTAGGCTGTTGCCGACAGCATGGACACCAACTCGTTGGTGACCAAGAGTGTGAATTACATTCATGAGAGGCAGACGTTCTTTAAGATCTGCCACTCGAACCCAAACCAGTTTATGCTTAATCGTGCTACCTTTGGAATCATGGTAGTCATTCTGAGACCAAAAATGTAGATTGTCGTTGTAAGATTGAACACAATAAAAGGAGTCACTCACTATAAGGGTAGTGACTCGGGGATCAGCAAACTCTAGCGCTAGCACCAGAGCACAAAGCTCCGCCAACTGTGCGGTACAATCACCCAATGACTGCGTATGCACGACATCGGACTGGAAGTCACCATTTCCGAAAAGTACCGACTACAATTGCGCAAGCCGCTGAATAGGCATGCTTTGATCCAGTTGCGGGTTGCGCAGAACCGTCAGTGTATATGACACAATGGTAATCCTCAAGTGGGTGCAAGGACAGAGGAGCCGGATGAACGAAATCATACTGCAAAAACTCCTAAGTCTGAAGTGCCGCGTCAAAGATAAAAGTGACGTCCGGCAAGGTCAAGGAAGTGGCCCATTGTATCCACCTTGGATGCAAAGCTTTAGAATTCGGTACACTTGCTTTTGTCACCGCCTCAAGGGCAGGATAGGGTGTTACCACCAACATGCGTTTTCCCTGCGACAGCGCTCGTTCTTTCAGAATCGCCATCTGTACCGCCGTCAGAACTTTCTCGACTGCGGAAAAACGCAGTTCAGCTGAAGTGTACAAGTGAGATTTATAAGCAATGGGGACGGTGTCGCCCTCATTGAACGTAAAGTATGTGAAACCAACTGCGCCGGGCACTATTCTTATGACCAGGTTAGTGTGGTTATCAGGTGTCAGTAAGTACTTAGAAGCAAGAAGATCAGCTTGCAATAACTGCAATATAGCTGAATGCTCTGGCAGCCAACAAGATTTTGAAAAAGTAGGTTGTACCAAGGCGTAAAGCGGCTTGATACGCTGGGCATAATCCAGGATGTAAGTTCGACCGAAATTCAAAAAACCCAGCAGGAATTGTTATTTCTTCAGTGAAGTAGGAGCACGGAGGCATGCGTACTTCTCTAGAAAGTGAGGAGCCAATCCTCGACCTTCATTGTTGAGTTCGTACCGTTCGTACCCCTGTATATTCCGCAATGTGTGACTTCGCAAAGTTGAATTTGTAACCGAAGTCTGCAAACAAAACAATAATGTGATCAACGCGACGGAGATGCGGGTCCAACTCGTCATCTGTGAGATAAATGTCATCCACATACGAGTACGCATCAGGGACTATACCCTCCAAGAGGGAGACCACGCGAGCGGCAAAGACTCCCGGGCTGTTCTTATAGCCCATTGGTAATCTTTTGAATTGTTTTTGTTTGCCACCAGAGGTGAACGCCGTCCACTCACTACTAAGAGAGGACAGGTTATGGCTGTAAAAGCCATTAGAAATGTCAAGTGTGGTTTTAAACCTTTTTCTCACGAGACTATCGACGAGAGCCGAACTGTGCGTGTTCTGTACTGCACAGGTCCGGCAATGAGAGTTTAAGTGCCGGTAATCCAAAACTAGGCGGTACGACCCGTCAGGCTTCGTCACAGTGAATAAAGGATTATTCATAGGTGACACACATGTTTCGATAAGTCCTTGATATTCCAATTGTTCAAGGATCGACGCGACGTGAGGTCTAGCTTCGTGACGCATGGGGTATTGGGGTTGAGGTTGGGGCGTAGTCCGCAACGGAATCTCATGGCCGGGAGACATTTTATCCCAGCCAACCTGATTTCGATATAACGCAGGCGCTTGCACCTGAGCCCATTCCTCGGCGTACTTTTTAGCTAGGACCTTAGGCACTGTGTGCGCAAAGGACGGGAGGATAACCTCCTCCCCTCTAGGAGCATCTAAAATGAAAGCCGGTTGCCAATCTGCCTCCGCCAACAGAATATCATAGGTAGTGGTCAGATTATCCCCAAAAAAAACTTGAATTGTACGTTGTATGTCACCTTCAATTTGAATGACTATATTATACAGTCTATCAGGGGGAGACACCCGAGTGTCAGCAGTTTCAATATTCACAAATATATCAGTTGCTGTCGCCACCAGATATGGACGCAGTGCTTGTCACACTACTGTAACTTCCGCCGCGCTGTCTAGCAGCGTTAGCGCCCATGTCAGGTTCTGAAGCTGCGTCCGTACCATCTGAGGCATACCTCGCTGTCAGTGCAGCAACTTTCTTCTTCTGAAACGGGGGTCTTTGACGTGCAGAGTCCTCTTGCTTGCCTTTGCCGTCAGTCTGTCGGGACTGCTCACGTGCTTGCGGGGCACCCCGACTTTTTCCAGCACCTCCGCCACCGGACTGTAAAGCCGATGTTTCCTGTGAAGAACGAGGAGAACGTTGTTCAGAAACCTGAAATCGATCAGGTGACTTAATAGTAGCACGATCACGCAGATCATAAGTGCGTTCACTACCTGACTGTACCGGAGAGGCAGGACGAGACCCCTGTTTCTGTTGCTGCTTCTCCTGTTTTTTCGTCCGCCAACTTTGTTTTGGAAAATTAGGGCGTTCGTCCTTACCAGACGAATTTGCCTTTGTCTGCTGTATTAAATCAGGATTCTTCACAGTTGGTTTAACACCTAAAGCGCTACGACCAACTTGTTTATAGGCGTTCGCGATAATTTTCGCGAAATCCCTCGGCTTGTCATCTTCGTTCACTGCGTCTAATTTATTAAGCACTTGGAATTGCATAGCATCTCCTTTGAGGTTGCCCAGTATCGTGGTAGCAACCACATCGAACACTCCGACAAGCCGCATTCCCAATTCTCCGGCAGCCTCCGCACCGTGATTCTCCTGAACACGTTTTATAACGGAGGGCAGTACCGACAGAGACGGAGTGCCAAAGCACTTCGAGTATGTCGCTGCAAAGACCTTACCCCAGTTCTCACAATCGGCCATATCTGGGACTAAGTATTGCGGCAATGTAATGGTAAGGATCCTGTGTTTTTCCACAGGAGTCGTATGCGGATAATCCGCTTCCAATTGGTCAAATTTCTCAGCAAGCCAATAAGGGAAATCATCCCTATTTTCGGGTCCCTTGCCCACAACAGAATTAACCATAACAGGACTAATAACCACCGTGTGGTGGTCCGTCGGTTGTCCCGCAACAGCAGTAGCGACCACCTGCACGTTGCGTGACACGTACTGCACTAAAGCCGTATGTACTGTAATAAGGGCAGTGTGAAGTACACGCAACTCAGCCACCGGTACCTGTAGATAGCGGGGATGAGGCGTATATCCGGCTAGTACCGGCCATGTGGCCCCTGCAATCGACAAATGGCCCATTCTCGCCGGTATAACCGCATGGGGAAGGGCGCCATTAAACCAAATGCTATGCTGCCAGGCAGAAATAGGAATTTCCTGAGTCCTATATGGCGTATAGTTGGCTGGTAGCTGCGTGGCAGTATAGGTGTGGAACGTATCATCGTCTTCACTCACCGCCGGCAAAGTAACCCAAGAGTAGAACAACTCAAACGGAAACAATGCATCGGCACTTACCACAAAAATCACAGCCATACCATCGTCCGGCACCCCATACTGCGCCAAATGACGTTTCAGGGGTGCCCGGCTATGAGCCGGAATATCGACCGCCATTAGGACACTAACAGTAAATCTACAGTATATTAGAAGCACTAGGGTTCAGATTAAATAACCTTTTTAATGATCAAGCTTGAAAGAACCTATATAGTCAAAACACAAGAAGGTTAAACCGTCACTCCCGTTATCCGGAAACCAGAGTGAGGGTGTTGTGGACTAATAGAAGCACTACTAAGGCGTCTCAAATCAATAGACCAAATGTTAGGTGCGCCATGTTGCAGGGATTCTGCTTATGCACAGAACTATGCGCAGGAACCCAGGCCCTCAGTGAATTGTGGTGTACCAAAAACTCACCTCAGAACCCAGAACCCCTTATCTGGCCAGCATCAGTGTCCCATTCGTTATCCGAGGTTTAGCTCGGCGGTCCCAATGTATAGACAACCCAGAACAAGCGACTTAGTATATTTCTCAGGAATGGTGGGAATCAGAAATACCTTTTCGTAATTATTCTCGTACCAGTCCACAACAGAATAAACAGAGACACAGTAAAAGTTTAAAGAGTTTATTTTAGAAACCTCGTGTCCTAAGATGCAGCAGTTTGGCTAACATTAGCAAACAAACGATTAAAATCAAAACCATCAGCATAGTTACAATACCATAGAAAATGAAAGGAGTAATCATACTAAAATGACAGTGGCTCTAGGTCACCTTCCTTTCTCTACCACACTAATAGTATTATTAGACTAATAAAAGTTCTCTAGGCTTGAATGGGGAACCCCATACCGTAAAGATCAGCTCAGAGAGTTCACATCACAGGATCAGCTATGCTCTGCTCCTAGGAACGCTCTTCTTCCGAATGTAATGAAAACATGTAACACTGCAATATTAAAAGCACTCGACTTTCAGGTATTTGCAGCTGCGTGCGTGTCATGGCTAAACTAGTGGGCCGATCAACCTGAACTCAACAACATGCACCGTCTAGCGACCCAGACTGTTTCTTTTACACTGTGTACAGACCAAGGTCGCTGCTCACTGTTTGGGATGTTAACAACAGACAGTTCTCATGTGAAGCAAAGTCGAGCAAGCACTTCTCAATTTAATAACATGTGACTACAGTGTCGTGTGCAAAAGCAGCAAAAGCGGCAAGATGGCTTTCTAACATCTAACGCGGTTATGCTAACTTAGCATTGTACATATGTAGATAACGATCTTCACTACAGTTTGTCACTGGCTTGTAACGATAACCAACCCAGGCCTACTGTATTCCACACAACCTTTCACACAGGGCACCATCAGTGTAGAGTCACACAGTTACAAGAATGCACAAAACAATATACAACCCTTCCTAAAATGGCATCGCAAGGATTCCTAATGTGCAAATCTTCTAACCCAAACGTTTCTCACAGGGATTAACCAAGAACAAAACCCTTGAATACTACAGTAATCTGGAACAATCCATGAAGCAAAATACCATCTCACAATAATAATTAAGCCCGCTGACTTTGTAATAAATGTCTTAATAAATAATTGGGAAGAGGAGTTGGCCTGACGGCTAGGGTGGTCGGCCTCGAATCTGGGGAACCGGGAGCGAGTCTCGGCAATGATGCAGAACATCCTGTGATTCTGGGCAAATCACTTAATCTCTCCGTGCCTAATCAAACAAGCATTGGCATAGCCAATAGGTCTCACCTTTGGGACCTTATAAGTATTTAATTATGCAGCACAATATCCTTGGTGCAACATCAACTGTTGCATCAACTGTTGCATGGCTAAACACTTATATGTCCCAAAGGCGAGAACTATTGGCTATGCCAATGCTTGTTTAATGTATATTGAATTAATAAACAACTGTTGTATTGCTCATTTCTAAATTTGACAGACATATGGCAGACTGTGATAAGTGCCGGTGTTGACCAGTGCCATGCCGAATACCGGAAACCACCAGCACAAATAATACACTGGCATGGGGAGGGATTCTGGGCGATTCACTTAATCTCCTTGTGCCATAAAAACACTAAAAAGTATGCTTTTAAGAATACAACTTCTGCTTCTTTTGTAAAATGCCGTGGGGCCAAGTTTGTGCTATATGAAGCTGCAAAAACATACAAAGTACGTGTTGCACGTGGAAGCAGAACTTGGCCGAAGATCACTAAAGAGCTTTAAATGGTATAAAAAAATGCTGACTTAAACGCCTGCCTCACATCCACGCTAGCACAACAAATGCTATCCGTTATATTATAAATCACGGACAACGCTAGCACAGCAAATCCTATCCGTTATATTATAAATCACGGACAACGGTCTGTCCGTGTAAACTAACAGATAGATGGTCACCCTAGCCAAGCTATTTAAATCAAAACATGCCGCGATTTCCGGATATAGAACGTAGTGCAAATGCTTCTGCTGCCATTCCTTCGTCAGAACAAGAAACAGACGGGGGCATAGGGTTAAAACAAAAAGCAGCACCTACGTATAAGGGAAATGGACTGAAAGACAATGCCTTTAAGCAGTCACGAAGAACCTCAAACAAGCTGGCGCAGCAATGCATGAAACAGTTTTCTCTTCAAGACAGGGTGGTGAGAGAGGGAGGGGTCGGGTGAGTCTCAGACAAACGCCACAGTTCAGGAAAGAAGACGGATTGGAGGGCGGAGAGACGGGAGGACGAGAGAACAGGGGAGGCAAGAGTAACGGAGGGTATACAAAGAGAGATAGAGAAGAGGGCAGAGAGAGTAGAGGCACGAAGAAAAATAAACAGAGTGGCGAAATTTAAAGAGAAAGTAGGGCAGAACGAGAAGAAGAGAAAAGGGTGCGGATGCAAAAAGTAAGGCGAGAAAGAGACGAAAATTACAACGTGAAAAAGAAAGTAAGAAGATAGCAGGGGAGGAAATACTGAACCGAGAGATGGAAAGACAAGAAGCGCGAGCAAAAAGAAGACGGAGAAGGCGGAGCGAGTGAGTGGCCCGGACATGTGGGTGAGGAGAGAGGCGCGCACGCTTGGGAGAGCAGTCTGCTAATTTTCAAGCACTGCACTCGTCCTTGTGGCGCGCCCCTGCTCGCTCCCGCAAGGTGGATGCCGCCACAAGCACGAGTGTCTGCTTGAAAATAAGCAGAGCGGCGGCTAAAGGCCCTCCTAAGCAGCGCGTGCACGCTGTGTAGGCGAGACCTAAAAATTAATGTGTCCTCATGTAACGCAACTGGTGCTATGTTAAGCGCTCTGATGCCCGATACCTTCGGGTCAAGTTTGCGCTATATACAACTCCATAAAATCTAAAATAAAAAATAGATCATGTATATATCCTTGATCATTGGCTTGTCACTATAGGCAGCTCACTGCTGCTGTATTGAGCATGAGCTTTCCCACAAGACAAAAAGTGCAATACAGCACTCTTTTTAGGCAGAAGCACACACACACAGCCAAATCAAAATATGTGCTCCAGAAAATCAACATTTGAGCAAAGAAAGAGCCCTTTTCCCAGTAGTGCTTCTCAAAGCTGTTTTTCTGTTGGTTGCATAAGGTCTGGTGACAGCTAAACTGTCAAGTTACACATGGCCCATTTAGAGGTTACGGGTGTCAGGCAGGCGTCAATACTTTTATGAACAAAGAAATATCACAGAGGTCTACTGATGTACACTCCTTTAACTTTTACACTACGAGTGTATGTGCGCGCGCGTGCTAGTCAGTGTGATGTCCTGTGCAAAACATGTTTACACTATCTTAGTAGTGCAAATCTTTGTGGATGTATTATTAAAGCAAACAAGTTAAAAACATGTTTTTATATATGTCCATGATGAATAAGTTTATTGGTTTAAAACAGTCTGGTTCTTCAGACATGGGGGAATACCCGCAATGTTCTTTTTTTACCCCTGATTGTTATAGAGTTATAGCCTGGATGCAAGGAGTGGGCGAGCAGATGCAGTTACAATAGTCTTAATTGCACAGATATGTCCTTATCTCTCAGCCCGCTTTCCCAGACTGCATTCAACACGTTTTTTGTTGTTGTTTTTTTTATAGTATGCTATTTACAAAACAGAGCCACCAGAAAAATAGAACACACCTTCCACCCACCCCCCCACCCCACCCTACCCCTTAAAAGATGTGCAGATACAATAAATAGATGAGAGGAAGGGAAAAAAGGAAGAAGGAAGTGAGTGATTATCCAATTACACAATTATAAAGTAAGTTAATTTGCGACACCATCTATACTGCATGGGGCAGATTTATGACGACTGGCGCATCCCTGCATATCAGCAGGGATGCGCCAGTTATTATGCGCCACAGCTGCGCCACCATGGATGCGCCGCATTTATAATGCGGCGCACCATGGGGCAAAAACGGCACAGATGCGTGACGCATCTGTGCCGAAAAGTGGCGCATTGCTGGAGTTGCGTCGCAAGCGCGACGCAGCTCCAGCAATGATCTGGGGGGCCCTATCTGTACAATGCTGCGTCAATCCTTACGCCTGCTTCAAGCAGGCGCAGGGTTTTGACGCAGCATGGGCCTAAAAGTGACTGAGTGAAATCTTGTAGATTTCACTCAGCCACTTTTAGGAGGCGTTCCTGCGCCGGAACGCCCCCACCTGCCCTGGAACGCCTACATGTGGCGCAGGGCTTTACAACGTGACGCATCTGGGAGATGCGTCACGTTTGTAAATGCCCCGCACCATGGCGCAGGATTTGCGCTGCTGCTGCGTCACAAAAGTGACGCAACGGCAGCGCAAAAGTGCCGCAAGTGCAACATAAATCTGCCCCCATGTATTTTGTCCCATCCGGGGTATAAAGTTCAGGTATATTATTATCAGTCCAGCTTTTAGTTCTTGGATACAATGACCAGTGCTTGAAGGTGCAAAAGAACGCAAACAGCGCGAAAAGCAACACAGAACATAATACGATATAAATTGTGCTTACAGAAATAGAATTAAATACAAAAAAACAATAGGGCAATTCAGTTCAGTCCCAATTTTGTGGGTCCATACCCAAAGAGGGTTATGAATTGACCTAGGAGAGCCATTTGCTAAGGGGTTCCCAAATTAAAATTTCCTTTTTTTAGCTCCTTCCCCCTTTTTAGCATATATAGCCTTCTCCAAGTTCCCTATTGACAGTAACCGGGTCAGCCAGTGCAAAAACAAAGGGGGAGTTGGCTCGATCCAAGCAGAGGTTATACAGAGTCTATAAACAGCCATGGCAACAGAGAGTAAGGCCCCGCCTTCCCTTCTGCTAATGAGGTCGCAAATCCCCAACAAGATGGTCGTGGGGGTTAGCAGAATGTCCCGTGCTACTACTTTGCTTAAAAAGGCTTGTATTTGGATAATCAATGGCCCTAATTTAATACACGAAGCGAACATGTGCACGAAGTCAGCACTATATTCAGCACAGCGGGGAGAGTACGTGCCTTTACCAGTACCCCACTTGGCAATTTTGCTTGGCGTATAATAAAGGAAGAAGTAGGTTTTATAGAATTGTGCTTTAAGGTTAGCCGATAGAAAGTCGCTCTGTGCGTGTTGAAAGGCTAGGTGAAAGGTATTATCTGAAATTTCCAATTTCTGCTGCCATTTTTTAGAAATTGTGATCATGTCATCCGGCATTTGTCTATTTAACAAAACATAGATGGACCCTAGCCGGGGAACATAGGGTGCAGACAGTCTTTCAACGAGTTTGTGTTTCCCAAATCCCGAGGGCCCCCAGGCCTTCCGTGAAAGAAAGTCCCTAATTGCTTAGAACTTAAAAACCTCATTCTGGCTCAAATTAAATCTCGTCTGAAGCTCTTCAAAGGACAAAGGGGCGAGTATAGAGCCCCTAGTGTTTTTATCCCTGAGCTATACCATTTTTGAAAGTAAGAGCTCTCAAAGACTCCGGGCAAATTGAAGTTGTTATTAGTGGGGGTATAGTAGTTAAATCTACCCACCCCAAGAAGTTTACGCATGGTCATGAATACCTTGTACGCTCCAATAAGGGTCTTAAATCTTACCCTCTTAAAGTACCCAAACTCTAATTGGCACCACAGACAGCCTTTAGCCTCAGAACCTAACGGTAATTCGAATGGTGACGGGAGCGTCATGTGGGAAGTGGAAAATTGATCTTGGAACAATATGGCACACTCTTGCAAAGCCGCTGCCCAGTAATATAGTCGCAAATTTGGGAGAGCCCATCGCCCTCTCCCAAGAGGAAGAGAAAGACATTTAAGTCATCTTCTAGGCTGAGAATAGGCCCAAATGAATTGGGAGAACAAACGGTCAAATTTCTGTTTAGCTTGATTCGAAAACTCAAGTGAGATTGCTCTAAACTAGTAAAGAATTTTGGGGAAGAACATAATTTTTATTAGGTTACAACGACCCACGATAGTCAAATGTCAGTTGTTAAGCCTATTCAGTGCCTTTTTAGTGTCAACAGCAAGAGGCTCCAAGTTCTCGTTCACTATTAAGTCGATGTCAGCCAGAAAATGAACCCCTAGGTATTTAGTCTCTTTTACCACTCTATGGTCCGTCCAGTTGATCTGTCTATTCATAACAATCTGGGTTTTCCCCTTATTTAATGAGAACCCCAATATCTTCCCAAAATCCTGCGCTTCGTGCTCTATGGCTTTAATAGCCCTCTCGGGATCAGGCGTGACAAAAGCTAAGTCGTCTGCACAGGCCATAATTTTTGTATGCAATCCATGTCTATTTATAGCCAGGATTTCTGAATTATCAATGAGCTTTCTAATAAAGGGATCTATGTATATAGCAAAAAGCAATGGGGAGCAGGGACAGCCCTGTCGGGTCTCGAGCGTGATCACAAATTGCTCGGTTAGCTGCCCATTTATTAGAACCCTAGTGGTAGGATTGAGGTATAAGCCTTTTATGGCTTGAATTGCATTAGACCCAAAATTCATATTTTCCATGACACGCCACAGAAACCGCAAGGAGACCCGATCAAATGCTTTTTCAGCGTCAAGTAGTATAAGTGCCATCGGGTCTCCTGACACCTGTGCCGCGTCAAACAGGGTGATGGTTCTACGAATATGATCGGTAGTGCCCCTTTCCGGAATGAATCCGTGTTGCCAAAAGGACACCAGATGTTCAATTTTGGTGGATAATATGGAGGCAAGAATTTTAGCGTAGATGTTAGAATTGCCATTTATTAGAGTAATTGGGCGAGATGAACCCATTTCTAAGGGGGATTTGTCCTTTTTGAGGAAGATAATTATCTTGGCTGTTGCCCAGGAAGCTGGAGGGGTAGCCCCATTAAAAATCTGTTCTACCAAAACTGTAAATATTCCACTAATCTGAGTGGAGAAGGCTTTATAAAACTCTACTGGGATGCTGTTGGTGCCCACCGCCTTACCGTTTGGTAGGTTTGCTATGGCCCTTGCTATTTCTTTCCGGGGGGATCTTCTAATTGCCTATGATCCTCTGTGTCCAGTTGTGACAGCGGCACTGAGTCTAGGTATTTATCTATCTCCTCTTATCTGATATCCTGAGACTCATTACCTTCTTCAGTATATAGTCGAGAATAGAAATCGCGAAAGGCCGCCCTGATCTCACTGGGCTCACTAGTGACATCCCCTATGGGAGTCTGTATTCAGTGTATTTCGTTTGTAGTAAAGTGTTGCCTTGTCCTTACCGCTAGTTGGTGGCCGACTTGGTCACTGTACTAGTATATCTTTTCCATAGCAGTGACCCATTTAGCGGCAGCCTTTCCTGTCAGTATTGAGACAATTTCTGCCCTATGGATGGCTAATTCTAACTAGGCAGGTTCGATATCTGTCCCCTTCTCAACTGCACCAATATGTTTTTCTTCTGCTAGGCCCAGCTTTTTCTGGAGTTCTAAAATCTGCTCCCTCTCAAGTTTATTCTTTCTTAAGGAAAACTGCAATGTCTCCCCTCGAATACCTGCCTTCAGGGTCATCCCAACCAACCATAATTGGAGCTGATCCAGTATTGATTTCCAAAAGTCCTGGATCCAACCCTTCATGTGGTTTAGATATTTTGCATCGAGCAATAGTGCTCTCTCGAAGCTCCAAGTTGAGACTGGCTTACGAAACAAGCTGCCCCTTAGGCTTAAGATCAAAAGATTGTGATCTGACAAAATTTGTGGTAGGACATCTATCTTGCTTTCATGGAGAAGGGAGGTTGATAATAGAAAATAATCCAGTCTGGCAAAAGAATGATGTGGGGCTGAATAGTAGGTGTATCCCGGCTGGTTCGGGTTAAGGTTAGACCAGCCATCACTCAGCCCGTGTGTATGCATTAGATTTTTCAAGGCTTGATATACTTTGGGTTACCTACCCATATATTTGCTATGGCTGTCTGTCCCCCAGTTGCTGGCTAAATTGATATTAAGGTCTCCACAGATAATAGCTGGAAGAGGCCAATGAGCTAGCTCCTCCGATATGTAGTTACTTACCCCAGGATCGTCAGCAGTGCTCCCATAGATTGAACAAAGGGTGAAAGAAGATTCCGCATTAAGCCGGCATTCAGCTAGAACCCACCTCCCTTGGGGATCAGATTTGATGCGTGAAGACCGCATTAAACAATTGCGTTGAGCTAGAATGCCTACCCCTTTGATCCGGGCACCCTGCGAGGTCCCCCACACAAGGATAAAACCTAAAGTATTCAAAAGATGTAATTGCGAACCCTCAATATGAGTTTCCTGTAGGCAAACCACGTCCGCCCCCATGAGCCTAAGACCTTGGGAAACTTTGCTCCATTTGTGAGCATCATTCAGACCGCAGATATTTACTGAGACAATTCTAAACTATGTTGTATTGGCCATTGCAATGCACTATAAAATTTAACATATGAATCAAGATTACACCGAAAAAGCATGCAGAAAGCAAGTAATACATGTTGCCCCAAAAAATCAGATTAGGATTGCCAAAAATCCAAGTACCCTTGACTTTTCTACTATAGATAGTGTCATGGACCAAAGCAAAGCTCAAAATCCAACCAAAAAAAAGAACCCAAGCAAACCTCGAACTAAGTGCCCTTCCCTTTGACTTCCCCAAACCCTCCCCCCACCCACTTACCCCCCCCCCCCCCAAAAAAAATGAGTAATCAGGTATAAGCTGAGTGATGGTCGTCAGCAATAACACCTCGCCACCCAGCCCCGCCTAAGAAATTCAAAACTTTAGAATAGGCTAAACTATGCTGATAGTACTGAAAAATAGAAAAGAGAAGGAAGTCCCCTTAGTAGCACGTGATTAAACTATATGATCCTCATGGCATCCAAGAGACCTGCCACCCCTACCATTTTGCCCCGGTTTCAGTTTAGAAAAAACAATAAAAAGAAATTTAGGCAGTAACAGTAAAGATTAAAGTGCTAATAGTAGCCTATTTAAGTCAATTAGAGCCTAGCTCTGTCCTTTCTTGGCCTTTACTTCGTTAAAGTACTCTTGAGCTTTAATTTCAGAGAAGAGCATTCGCGGAGTGCCATTCAGGATGACTTTAAGTGTGGCAGGATTCATCAGAAAAGCTTGGCACCCTAGCTGTTGAAAGGGACTTATTAATTGACAGAGGCGCCATCTCCGCCCCACTGTTGTATGGCAAAAATCTGGTTTTGTGAAAACTGACACACCCTCAAAGCTTTTCTGGGAATTTGGTTGAGCCTGATCGTATACAAGCTGTCGCAGCAAAATGTTTCCAAAAAACATGAGGAAGGCCCTGGACTTGACTCCGCTACTTGATTGTGAGTTTTTCAGCGTGACGGGGAATGAGTGGGCCCGTTGGATCTCAAATTCCCAGTTCCAGTCTTGATGATCTGGGAAGGCCCCCTTCAAAAGTTTCAAAATGAAGCTCCGGGTGTTTGCCCCTTCTGCCCCCTCAGGGATGCAGAGTAGGCAGAGATTGTTCCAACGCTGCCTGTTCTCCTGCTCTTCCAGCTTCCGCATGACGTCCGTCATACAAGCACTTTGGGAGGAGCATAGGTTGTTCAGCGTCGCAACTTCAGATTCCAGATTTTCTGTGCGTCTTTCAATCATAGTGACCCTTTCTCCTATATCCACACAGGTTTTATTCAATCTTCTGAGACCGCCTTATAGCTTCTTTGCAGCACCCTTGGCTTGTCTGCTATCTGATTGAACTTCTTGCTGAAATTGTTTAATCAACAACAGAATAGAATGATGATAGTGAGGGTTCTTCATGAGGGCTTGAAATACCATGCGGGTTAGCTGAGCCCAAGTGCTTATCAGGTTCCTCATCAAAAGGGAAGGCAATCTGTGAGTCAGAATAGTCCCACTTTAGTTGACGGTGCTTCCCAGAGCGCTGGCCAATTCGTTTACTGTGCACACTCTTCCTGCGTTGTACTGTACCAGATTCTTTGCCCGAATTGCTACAGTTGGAGTCAAAATGGTTTCCATCACTAGAGGTAGAAGAATTGTCTTCAACATCCGACACTGAAAAGAAGTTATCACCGGCCGGGTCTGGAGACTGGGCAACCTGGGGGAGTGTATCTGGATCAGTACCTTGTTGAGTCCTTGAACTGTCAATTTTTAGCTGGACCAGCCCTAAGTGGGTTAAGTCATGATTGATATTTTGACCCCCTACCTGGGGGGCTTCAGCCCTGACAGCCGGGGAAAGGGCAGCACGGTCAGGTTGCTCAGGAGTACCTTTTGAATCATCAGGAAAACTTCCTGTAGATATAACTCCGAGATGTACCGGCTCTAAATTTATAGTCTGCCACGGTGTTTGGGGATCAAGCAGCTCTAAACCTTTCTGCACAGAGTCAGTGTTATAGTCCCCATTTTCCTGGGTTATAGCAGGCTCTTTCCCCGTTGAGGCTGTTGGGGCCATAGAACTCGCTCCAGAGAACAATTTGGCAATTGAGGGTTGAGACCCTCCATTCTCCTTAAGGGTGCCCCCCTGCTTTACCCGTTGCCCTCTTAGCATTTAAAGTGTCTTTTTTACCTTTTGGTGGTATATTCAGATCAGGTGTTGGCCCCCCTGTATTCTGGGAAATAGTGTTGTTGCTGGTTGTCTTTACCTTCATGCTTCTCCCTCCGCGGGTCGCAATTGTCCGCAACAAACGGCGGAGGACTCCCCTCAAGGCTCGGGCGACCTCAGCTGGAGCCGCGAAGCAAACAAAAAATGCCACCGCTCCCAGCAGAGAAAGGTCCCGGATCCGCACCGAGGCTGCACCCGACTGCAACATGTCAACTACAAAGTCTGCCCTCCGGCTGAGAGGCGCCCGGCGGTCTCCACGCAGGAAGGTCAAAGGTTTGAATGCCAGCAGGAAAAAATCCACAATTAGTCCAGCAGCGGTGTCGGGTTGCGCCGCGTCAGCGCTGGGACCGGGCTTTTGAATACAGTGTATCAAGCGGCTCTTTCATGGCAAACTGGGCTTTTGGATACAATATATCCTGCGGCTCTTCCGCAGCAGAATCAAAGGACTGGAAACCGTCAGGCCCGCGCCAGGCAGCATAGTCGAGTATAGAATTTGCTTGAGGCGAGGGCGGCGATGGCCGAGAGTTACGCTGTTGCCATCGTGCTCCTGGCTTTCACCTCAATGAGTAGCCTCACCCCGAGGAGTAGCCTCATTCAACACGTTTCAAACATGCCTATAGTTCCCCAGGTCTTTTCAGGGCAATGTCTGACTAGGTAAATGTTGGTTCTCTAGAGAGATGTTAGAAAAGGGGTCTCTAGTTGACAGAGGTATGCTCCCGGTCCAAGTAGGGACCCAGAGTCCTAATTAGGGTAAATAAGTTACACACAAAAGATAATCTGTGCTCACTCCCTAGTAGCTTGGTGCAGAGCAGTCAGGCTTATCCCTAGAGGCAATATGTAAAGTATTTGTATACACACACAGACACACACACAGTGACACAGTGAAAACACCATAAAGTACTTTGCACCGGTTTATAAAGATCGGCAATATTTATGAGTAAAACAAGACCAAATCGTCAAATCTCCAACATACACAAGTCAAGATATGAATTTTTAAAGATTAAATAAAAATGCAGTGTTTAGAAGTCTATAGCTCCAACTGGAGCTATCTGGTCACGCTTGACCAGGACAAATCCAAAAGTTCAGTCCGACCACGATGGAGCGCTGACCGGACAAAGGAATCACGCAGATCTCCTGTACCTTGGATGCATCGGGAATCAAAGACGATGCGTGGCATAGATAAGGTGAGGCATCACGGATTCAAGTGAGGCGTCAGTTGCTTGAGGAGGTGCAGGGACGTTGAAGCTTGGCCACTCTGGGATGATGAGTTGCGCAAGGGAGGTGATGCGTGGGTTGCTTTTGCGGGACCTCCGTTCCTAAGGGCGACGCCGTATCAATGAAGCGCCGGTGTTGACAGCGCGCTGCCTCGATTCTTGTGCAATGATTCTTTTGCATCGATGTTGACCTGCTGGGCTGAAGGCACTGCATCAAGCAAAAGCCACGCATGGCTGGGCTGTGTCAGAGTCAGAGCAGGGTGTCACAGATTTCAGTGAGATGGTGCTCGAGACTCACGCAGCTGCGGTTCTCTGGAGGTGCTGTGGCAAAGTCTGGTCTGTGCTGAATTTCGCGGTCGGTGCGTCGCGCACTCGGCGAGTGGTGTCCACGGTTTTGGTGCAGGCAGCAACGATGTCGCAGGGATGCACCGGTTCTGAACTGATGTTTAGAGTTGATGTGTTGGTTTCTTGAGTTCAGCACCAAATTTACCTTCCAGGGCCCAGGACTGTATTTGGCACCATTTGGCAGGACAGGACTCACAACAGAGGAGCTCAGTTGCTAGTAGCAAGATGCAGGTGAAGTCTTTGATGTCCCTGAGACTTCAGAAACAGGAGGCAAGCTCAGTCAAGCCCTTGGAAAAACTTTAGAAAGCAGGATGCAGGGAGTAAAGTTCAGTCCTCTTACTCCCAGGCAAGAAGCAGCAGGCAGGAGGCCAACACAGCAAAGCAAGCAGCAAAGTGGCAGTGCCTCCTGGCAACACAACAACTCTTCTTCCTGGCAGAATGTCCTCAGTCCAGAAGTGTTCTGATTTTATGGTGTCAGAGGTCCAAAACTTATACCCCTTTTAGCCTTTGAAGTAGGGAGACTTCAAAGAAAGGTGTTTGTAGTGCTCAACACCCTGCCCTGGCTACAGACACACTACAGGGGGTATGCATCTCTTTGTGAGGGACAGGCACAGCCCTACTCAGCTGTCAGCTCCACTCACCAATCTAGCTCAGGGAGGCCTATCAGCTGGGTGATGGGCAATCAGGATATGCAGGGTACTCCTTAGCTCCCTTTTTGTGTGACTGTCTAGAGTGAATTCACAAAGCCCAACTGTCATCCAACTCAGGCGTGTGTTCTAGGGACAGGTAGAGGCACAGAATGGTTAAGTAGGAAAAAGCTAACTTTTTAAAAGTGGCATTTTCAGACCTGCAATTTAAAAACCAAATTCACTAAAAGATATGTATTTCAAATGTGAGTCCAGAGACACTATACTCCAATTTTCTATCTGCTCCCAACTGAACCATACACTTGTAAGATGTTACAAGGCAGCTCCAATGCTAACCTATGTAGAGATAGGCCTTGCTGTAGTGAAAAAAGAATTTAACAGTTTTTCACTACCAGGACATGTAAAACCTATTGGAACATTGGAATGTTGAGCACGCCAGTGCTTTGGGCTTCAACATTCCACTGTTTAACAAAGGCCTCATGGAACCAGAGAGGATTTCAACCCCCTCGGGCCCCGTGAGGACTTTGTTTTACAAATTACAACATTCTGCCCTCTAGGGGCGGAATGTACTAATAGCTTTAGAACCCTGCGTAGTGGCTCTACCGACTGCACCCTTGTTAAAGGCTCTTGCCATCGACTCAAGCCTTTAACGATGGAGTGGGCCTTTAATGGCCAGTAGAGTAAGCCTGGGCAAAGCACTACGCTATGCTTGCGTAGTTTGCGAAGTTTGCGCTACTTCACACTACGCGAATTGCACATAGCACAGTGCAAACACGCGTAGCGTAGCGTAGTGCAGCAGTCACTTTTTGCTTGCTCGCGGTCCTCAACATCAAGTTGGCGACCGCGAGCAAGCAAAATGACATCCCGGCGAGACTTTTTCCTCGTTCGCGATCAGCAACATCAAGTTGCCGATCGCGAGCGTGGAAAATAAACTTCCCGGCGAGATTCTCAACGCGGGGAGGTCAGGTTGCTCATTGCGAGTGGTCGCGTATGCTCGCGACCGCTCGCGATGAGAAACTACCAGTCCGCGTTGAGAAAGCTGCCGCTCGAGTAAAATGCTACTCAAGCGGCAGAAAACTACAGCTCGCACTGTGCAAGATGCCGTTTTCAATGATTGCACAGTGCCGGATGCTTGTTCGCACTGTGCAATCATTGAAAACTGCATCTTGCACAGTGCGAACAGGGTACAACGCAGTTCGCGAAGTGCTATGCATAGCTCGCGAAGTGCACTTTGCGTAGCTACGCGTAGCGCTACTCCGCGAACTACGCCCAGGGTAACAGTAGAGCCCGCTACGTCGGGCTCAAAAGCTATAAAAGTACATGTCCTACCTTTTAAATACACTGCACCCTGTCCATGGCTACCTAGGGCCTACCTTAGGGTTGCCTTACATGTAATAAAAAGGGAAGCTTTGGGCGTGGCAAGTAGGTGAACTTGCCAGGTCGAAATGGCAGTTTAAAACTGCACACACAGGCTCTGCAGAGGCAGGCCCGAGACAGGTTTGAAGGGCTATGCATGTGGATGACACATTCAGTGCTGCTGTCCCAGTAGTGGCACTTGATGTACAGGACCTGGGCACACACAGTGCACTGTACTAGGGACTTATAAGTAAATCAAATATGCCAATCATGGAGAAACCAAATGCCATTACATTTTAGGCACAGAGCACATGCACTTTAGCACTGGTCAGCAGCGGTAAGATGCCCAGAGTCCTAAAGCCAGCAAAAACGAAGTTCAGCACACAGTCAAAAACAGGAGGTCAGAAGCAATAAGACAGGGGGAAACACACCAAATGATTCCAGATTAAACAAAAGATTAAAAAGCAATTAAATAATTGTGCAGCAGATGATACAAAAAGATTGCAACAACCCAATGTCTAGCAAAGTGGCATGCCTGCAGATAAGTGACATAAATTGTTGGTGCGTAGATCTGCAACACCTACTGTCAAAAGTAATTTTTTGTTAGTTTTGTTTGAAAGTTTCAACAGATTGATGGCAGCTAAACTACACAAAGAAGAACTTAAGCATTTTCTCCGCTTTTTTTTTCTTGACTATGGGTGCCTTGTTGCTTGTACGAGCAGGAGCTACGACATCTCCCAGCTACGCCATTGACCAGTACCTTTCACCGACGTGTTATGGGATTCCAGCTCTTATTTGTGTGCAGCGACATGATCTAGGTCATGATTTAGATTTTGGCAGACAGGTTACTCTGTCACAACGGTGATGGAAATCCCGTCCGGCAAAATATAAATCCATTAGATTATGGTATTTATATTTCCGCGGCCGGGATATCCGTCACAGTTGTGACGGAGTAAATAAACCACTCGCCGAAATCTAAATCAGGCCCTGAGTCTTCTCTCATTTTTTTTTTAGATCAGGTGTTTTTGGGCTAACAGAGGTGCTCAGCATCATGTTTAAATTTCTTTTGTTTTGATAAAATGGAGTATGCTTGACAACAATTACGAACATATAAGAGGGAGAGCCAGGAAAAAAATTGGGTAAATTCACGTTCTCCATTAACTTGCATTGAGAAGGGAAACTATTTAGTGCAAGAAAATTTGTTTTGTTTATTAAAAAAATATGGAGTCTCCTGCCTTCACCTTGAAAGTGGCACATATGCATATGCATGCTGCTGTACCTTTAGGAACCCCATTAGGATCCTTAAATCAGGGGAAATAGAGGCCCCTGATTTAAGGATCCTAAGGGGGTTGGTGTTTTGCGAAGGGCTGGGATACTAACTACAGAGCCACTAGTTGCAAGGATATCAGTGAGCGGATACCATGGAGGTCGACACTTGACATACATCTCCGTCCCCATAGGGACCCCTGACATACAGGTTTGTTGTAGAAAGGGCCACTGGGCTTTTGGGTTCTCAGTGTGGTTTGTGCTAAGTGCTGCCTCCAGGCACACTTTGGGTTTGGAGAATGCCTTAGAAGACCAAGAGGGAACTGGCAGACATAGCCAAAGAAGATCACGATTAGCATGATGATCATCACTGGAAGCAAAAGACACACAATTGATGGACAGAATGCAGAACAAATCAAAACATTCATCCCCAGTCAAGAGATCTGGGTTAAATCCATCATTCTTTTGCTCACCATGCCACCCCAGTTTAGACCTGGCCATATGCAAATCAGTCTTGACCCTGTGCCTCATGGGAACAGTCCAGCCCGAACTGCAAAGCCAAGTCCTCCCTGGACCGTAAACAAGCATCCTAGGACCGGTTTCAGGGTTTCACCCCTCATCAGCCAGGATAGCTTGAATCCAGTGGCACAGTGCGCCGGGGACCCACATCTGGGCATACCTGGCGCACTTAGGGTGAGAAAGCAAAAGACACACAATTGATGAACAGAATTCAGAACAAATCAAAACATTCACCCCCAGTCAAGAGATCTGGGTTAAATCCATCATTAGTTTGCTCACCATGCCACCCAGTTTAGACCTGGCTATATGCAAATCAGTCTTGACCCTGTGCCTCATAGGAACAGTCCAGTCGGAACTGGCAAACCAGGTCCTCCCTGGACCAGAACAAAGCATCCTAGGACCGGTTTCGGGGTTTCACGCCCCATCAGCAAGGATACCTATGTCTGGGCTTCCCCGGTGCACTTAGGGCGAGGAAGCAAAAGACACACAATTGATGGACGCAATGCAGAACAAACCAAAACATTCACCCTCAATCAAAAGATCTGGGTTAAATCCATCATTCTTTTGCTCACCATGCCACCACAGTTTAGACCTGGCTATATGCAAATCAGTCTTGACCCTGTGCCTCATGGGAACAGTCCACACCGAACTTCCATGCCAGGCCCTCCCTGGACCGGAAACAAGCATCCTAGGACCGGTTTTGGGGTTTCACCTCTCATCAGCCAGGATAGCTTGAATCCAGTGGCACAGTGAGCCCGGAGGGATTACAAATTGAACACTCCTCGGGAAGGTCCTTGTATTATGTTTAAGGCATGGGCATGGAGGGTCAGCTAGGAAAGATGGAAAGCAATAGAGGGTCCAAGTAAGCCATCGGGAGTAGGTTTTATGTCTGAATCATGAGGGTCTTTAATATCGATTCCACAATATCAACTACTAATATCCAGCCATGGTAAATATTCATAGGGATGTATGGATTGACTATTCTTAACGTCCCATCTACTTTGCTCAACAATAACAGTAAGTTGGTAGTAGATACTGTGGAGTCAATATAAATGCAGTTGAATCTTAAAACTTCGATATTGTAGGACACCTTGGGAGTTGGGATAAAAGCATGGAGTCAAACATGAGGCCATGATGGAGACATGAAAGTGGAGAATCTAAAGCTGCTAGAGAGAAAGGATAACCTGGCTAAGGAGAGGGAAGTGCAGTGGAACAGGAACAAGCGTGATGAGAGGGCACAAGAAGGAGTAAGGAATAGTAAAGAGAAGAGGAGGAAGCCTCAGGCAGAGGATGGGACAGAGAGCGAGTCACACAGAGCTGAGTACACTTCACGGATAGAAGAGGAACGAATTAAAGAAAAGGCAGTAAAGATGGGAGAAACCCAGAGGGGGACAGAAGTGTATCTAAGAAGACCACAAGCCATGTTGGTGAGGAAAGGGAAACGATAAAGGTGAAGTAGAGGGAAAGAATAGGTTTTGGAAAAACGTGCATTGGAGGCTAACGCATTAGAATGGCATAAAGTGGCAGACTGAGAAAGCAGGGGGTGGATGAGAACAAACAGGTTGACTTGGAAATGAGTCCTGACTAAAATATTAAACACAGCCTTCTGCAGTGAAAAAAAGAAAACATTACTGTTTTTTGTATGTAATACATGTATGAGATGGATATTTATTTTGCAATGATTTAAAGTACAACTGAAGTGCAAAATACAACATCATACATTATAGTGCAAGCATTTCATAGTTGTAATTGTAACTGCAATTGTATTTATGTAGCGCTTACTACCCCTGATGAGTCATCAAAGTGTTTTTCAAGGAGTAGGACGCTACTCCGGAACCCAAAAAGTATTAGATGGCGGGTTAGTATAGTGAAACAGCCAATAGCATGTGGTGATAGACAAAATACTCCTCTGGGTGGAGCCACAGCCAGCTCTATATGCAATTTAAATTGGTAACAAAGGTTCTCACAAAACACTGAAATTTATAGCCACATTCAAGAAGACATCAAGGATGGGGCTAGAGAAGACTAAAGGAAGGGCAGGGTTATATCACCGAGATAAGGCGGTGGGAACACGAATAAGGGTAGGAGGAAGGCAGTTCGTGGAGACTTACAAAAGAGGAGAGGGGAAGAGGCCAGAAAGGGTAAATTGCACTGGTAGAGAAACTCCAAGGGTTGTTAGCAATGCAAGCAAGGAGAAGATATAGCAGGACCTAACCTGTAAGGGTGCCACTCGAGTGGGATGTACAGTGGATTTTCAGCCTGCAGCCAGAGGCATAACACAGCCCCCTGCAGCTCCTGGGGCACAGGGTGGCCCCCAAGCCTACAGGTGCCCCAACCCATCAGGGGACACAGTAAGATATGGGAGACTTTAGGGGACCTAATTGCAATCTGGGGGTAGCCCCATCATTTTGTGTTACGCCACTGCCTACACACCAGGCTACAGTGGAGACCATCATGGTCAGGGAGTGCATGACAATGATGGGGCAGTGCTGACTCATGTCGCACATGGCCTGGCTTCGTGGGAGCTCAAACTAAAGTATGTTAATGTCTTCTAACTTCCACTAGTAGAGTGAGTAGGAAAGTGCTGATGTGTGTGAGTTAATGGAAAATAAAAATGGAGAAACCACAGTGGAAGAAACCAAATCACGGAAAATAATTTTGAGGAAAGACAGTTTTGAGGAAATACAAAAAAAATGAAAATTAAAGTAAGCATTGTGAGAAGTTGGCCGGGTATATGCTGTCCACTAGTTATAGTGGGCCCCTTGTACCAGCCCAAACAACCCTTATTGATAAATAGGTTTAAAGACAACCTTTATTGAAAGCTATCCTAGTGGTAGCTATGGAGAGCAGCCTTCAGGCTAAGTCTTGAAGGAGTCTAAAGCATCTTGGTTTACCAGATTATAACCTCTTGAATTACTAAATGAAAGGAGAACCACACAAGGTATATATAAAATATATGTATTTATTTCTAAACCCTCACTACTAATCTCGTAGCACAATATACAATGGGCCCCAGGGGAAGACCAAACCATATACTAAGAAAGTGGTATAAGAACCACGACTTGACTAGACACAGTACCTAGATCACGTAGAATCGCTGGGACTCCAAGGAACTACCCAAGGTAGTGACACAGGAGACCCACGGGGGACGTGTGCAGTGTGAGAACACAGGTGCGAGCCCCATACTATTCTATGGAAAAGTCGCGGTTGGAATTTTAGAAGTTATGGACACTTAGGAGAGGAATTTGAGCAAACCCCTTTAGACTTAGGGGGTTCTAGGGCCAACACCCACGGGAGCACTGGAGTACTCGATTTACCTCACACAGGGAAGCCGGGTGCATAGGTGTCAAATGGTGTTGGTAATCGTCGTTGATTTCAATGGCAATCTGCTGCAAAGTGTTGCTGCCGGGAAGAAGAAAAGTGTCCGGTGTGATCCAAGCCTGTATTGAATATGAGAAGAACCTGAAAGCAGAGGGGACAGAGTCTGGGTTACTTGCCAGTGACCAGGGGCATGACAGACGAATGCCCACCGATGTCAGGTGTTTCAGGTGCGAAGAGGTGAAGCTTGACTCTGCACCCACGAGGACCAGGAGGCATCGACGACAACCAGGAACTGGATTCGAGTTGTACAACGAAGGATGTCGAGTGCTGCAGTGTCGGTGCTCGGATTGCACCCAACATGCTTTGGCAACAGCAACCCACGCAGGAAGAGAAAAGATGCTTCGGTGCGGACCAGAAAGGTCCTGGGGACTCCACAAGCAATGGAGAGTCAGGGCATGTCTGGAGCAACCAGGTAAGCCCAATCAGAGTTGCCTTCACAGGGACCCACCAGTCGACAGACCAGGAATCGCAAAGGGACCTCGAGAGGAATCACACAATACCAGCCCACGGAACACTCGGTGAGTGTAGGCCAGTAATCTTCAGTGGAAACACTGCTCGGGGTGTGGACTACAAGTAGCCCAAAGCACAGCCTCAAGGATCGACGAGAAGCATATGCACTTGCAAATGTGCACGGTGTCCAGGGGTTCCGGTACCACGGTCCTCATGAGAGCTACGGGTCTCAGTTTTGCTGGGAGCTTGGGTCAGCATCTGGGAAGTCTGGGAACCTCCCTCCTGTGTTGTAAATTCTTCGGAGTCCGGCGGGAGCTTCGGAGATGCAAACAGGTCAGATGCATCTTAGGTGCCTGCCTTGCAGGTGAGTAACTCCTATATTCCAAGGGAGATTCCTCAGTCATCTAGCACCTTGTAGATCGTCGAAGTTCCAGGATTATGTATCAGAGTTTCGTCCAGGTAAATCTAAAGTCCTGTAGCTAGGGGTTCCTATCTTATACCCAAGGAAGGGGTGGGACAAACTCTAGAGACCCGTCTATGGGAGGGTCAGGAAAGAGGGGTGGCTACACCCATTTCCTTCGTCCAGTTTCGTGCCAGAGCAGGGGCTGGTAGCCCCTGTAACCGGTTTGAGCTGGACTATGCACAGGGACACCAAATGTGCCCCCAGTGCAGACTTCAAAGAACTCTTGGAGTGCACCCACCCAGCCCCAGTGCACTAAATTCTGTCATGGTTCTCCCTCTCGAAGGGTGGGATCATACTCACACATCAGTTACTGGTGTGGGGGTAGGATTCCAAGGTGTTTGACACCAAACACAACATGTTTCCATGCAGCCATCCCAAAGTTAGCATTTACCGTTTAGTTATAATGCACTTAAGAGTATATGGTTTGGCTGCATCACAAACAACCCCGAAATAAAGGTTCCGAAAGCTGTAGAGGGGCTCTGCTCATGCATGGGCACCCTCTCACATGAAACCCAGCACAATGCCTTCAGGATTGTTAAGGCCTGCCATAGGGATGACTGATAGGTTTACATGTGCAGTGATATGGAGAGATATAGGTAACCTATATCTCAATAAGGGGTGCATACACCACCTTGCACAGGCTGCAGTAGCAGACCTGTGGTGTCATTTTGGAAGGCTTCCCAGGGGTGGCACAATATATGCTGCAGGCCCTGGTAGGCATCTGGGGTACCTATGCCCTGGGTACATAGTATAACATATACTAGGGACTTATAAGGGTACCCTAGAATCCAGTCTGGAGTGTACCTGAAGTATTGGTAATCCATTTAGAGAGGAAGCAGCTAGGCTAGGGTTCTAGTTACCAGGGACCCAGCCAGACTAAAGGCGAAAAACAGTGAAACATCAGCAAAAAAGTGGGGGTAACTATAAGAAGCAGATCCTACTCTCCTACAAGCATTTTCATGGAAACATAATTTTAAGAAAAAAAAACAAATTACAATAAACTGAGATGAAGTTTAACACTACTGTGGGGTTTTTGGGTTCAGGGACGGGTAGTGTTTAGAATGATCAGGGGGTAGGGAATAATTAGCGTTTGGGCATAGAAAAGGGTTTTGTGGTTCAGAGGTGGGAGGAGTGTAGGAGTGGTGAGGGGGTTTTAGGATTCCCGGATAAGTGGTGCAGGCAGGTGTGAGATGTGTTTTTAGGTTTCAGAGATTAGTGCAATGTAAGGGTGTTGAGGGGTTTTGGCGTTCATGGACGGACAGAGTTTAGAGCTGGTGAGGGCTTATAAGGTTGAATTATGGGTAGCAGGTGGGATGGTGAAGAGTCTTCAGGGTTCAGGATGGGGTGGAGTTTAGGTTGGTGAGGGGTTTTAGGGATTCAGGAAAGGTTGGAGTTTAGATGTAGTAAAGGGTTTTTAGGATTCAGGGACGAGTAGCTTAGGGTGATGAGTTATTATGGGCCATGGATGGCTGGTGTTTAAGGATGGCAATTTTTTTTTGTGTTCAGGGATGGGTGGAGTTTGGGTTTGCTGAGGTGTTGTAAGAGGTATGGGATGGGTGAGGTTTAGGCATAGAAAGAGGTTTTTGGGGTTAAGAATGGGCTGAGTTCGGGGTAGTGAGAGATTTTATGGCTTTGCGGAATTTGATTTTTGGGGTGGAAAGGGCTTTAAGGCTTCAGGCTAAGTGTAATTTAGGTGTGGTGAGGGGCTTTAGGGGGCCGGGATGGATGGCGTTTAGGATTTGCGAGGGGTCAGTGACGGATGGTGTTTACAGGTTGCGATGGGTCAGTGAAGTAAAAGCATCCAAAGAAGTTGTTTGACAATGATATAAAAATGAAAGAATGTCACCTGCAGGAAAGCACTGAAATAAATATCTCAGACAAAACTGTTTTTGAAATTATGACCGGCAGCCATTGCATTTACTCTTAAAAAATAAGCTTTCAAAAGCCAATTTTGACTAAGAAGTCATTCTATGACTTGGCTTCTACAAAAAGGTAAATGCCATTAATTCTGAAATTTCCCATTGAACAGTTTAGATGAAATGGTTTCTCAGTAATTGGGTTCCATGAAATCGTTCTTCTATGAAATCACTTACAACCGTAAAGTGCACATCGCAATTCAGAGGCAGGTGGGCTGATCCCCAAAAACACCATGACGCGAGTGAAGGAACCTTCTTGGTTTGAAAGTATAGTTTAGCCATAGAGACACTTTTTTTACAGGAACAGAGCCTATATGTTCTGTATGGTTTGTAGAAACCTGGGGATGGTGTGAGGAAACATTATATATGTAAAAAGACCAGCAAGGATTATATCATATGTATATGATAAAAGATTCATGTAAGAAAAGGGAGTACAGTGCCAGTCAGCAGTGACAGGTCGTCCAGTAATTTTGGGTGGCTCTGCCATACCTGCCCTCTGGAGCATCTCTTTTGTGGGCGGAGGGCATCTTCCAGTTACAGAGGAGACGAGATGTGCTTGAATGCAGCTTGTACAGGGCGAAGGGTGGTGGGTTCCAATAATAAGCCTCACTGGCTGCAGTTTCAATGTAGTCATTGCAGTCAAGAGGTCCAAGGGGGGAAAGCAACCCCTTGAGGGGTCGGGAGGAGCATGGAACACAAGGTCACAGGAAGTGATGTGTCAAAGCACTTTCAAAGTGCTGCATGAATCTCACGGTGGCTAATCACCGTAAAATAAATATCCTGGCCGGATGGCGGGTGAACTATGTTTATTGTTTATAATAAGAGCTAGACCCCTCCCCCACTTTCATCTTCGCTCCTTCTACATGTGCACTTGGCGCTATGAAAGATTTCCTGATGAATGCGGGCTTCCCCAGGCCCACGAAGGGGGCCCTCCTAAGAGGTCGGCCCCCCTTAGTGCCACATGATGGCACACGAGTCAGCCGCACAGTGTTTGGGACCCCTAAGGGTTCACATGCCCGCGTCACTTCCGGGCAGGAGTGGGCGGGGGGCGAGGTACATATACCTCCCCTGCCCACTGGTCGCCCTCTTTCACAGCGCTGACCTTGTGATCCAACCTCAACTGTGACAAAGCGTCACATCAATAAGACAACCGAAACAGCGACTAAAAAACTCAAAAATGAATGTGGAGTAATGAGGCTATCGCCTCGGTATCCAAAAACTCACCGCTGTCAGATGGAATCTGACAGGCGAAAACAAGACACACTGACTGGTCGCCCTCTTTTCCTGCTGCCCTGACGCCGTATAGACGTGTCCTAGGAGCTGTGGATCGGCAGCACGCTGTGAGTCCTTACCCCCCCCCCCTCCTCTTCCACCCCGGTCTCCCCATCTCCAGGGGTAGTATGCAGGGCAGGTCGGCCCGGCCATGGCTGAGGTGCGCCTTCGGGGTGGGGGAGGTTGGACAACTCACGGTGCACATGGGCCTGCACCGCCAGTGCTAGCTAGGGCCCAGCCCCGAGTGGGCTCTGTGTGGGCCGGGGTTGGATTGGGAGCGAAGCCAGCGGAGATGCGAGCACCCCCCCCCCCCACCCCTCCCGCCTTCCCTTAGCTTGCATCCGGGTGGTGGCATTAGAGGCGCTTCCCCCCCTCCGTGCTGAACATGGGAGCTTCACTAGATTGTTCATGCAGAGACTGGTATGTGGCAGGTCCCCGGTTCGAGGCAGAGCCGATACACTTCTATTTGGGGGGGGGGGGGTAAGGTTCCTAGCTGAAGCTGCTCGGGGGGCCTCCGCCCACATGGTTAATGGTGGCCAAGGCCCGAGTGGGCCGTTTGCTCAGGGGGAGGGCAGCAAGCGCGAGAGGCTCCCTTCCTCGCGGCTCCAGTGTTTAATGGGGGATTTGGAGTATTGGCCTCTGTTGCTGACTCTGTTCGGAGAATCCGGGCCCAAATTCCAGAATTCTGTGGGGTCAGGGTCGGGCGGCGTTGCTAAGCCACTGGCCCGTTTGGGGCAACTATGATTCCTTGGCGGCGCTGGGGAAGGCCTTGGCCCGTGAGGGCATCTGGGTGCGAGGGGGTGGCGGCGAGGGCCGCACTGCCTCCCCCTTCCGGTTATCTTTGTTGCATTCCTGCACGCTGTTTGGTTGTGACTCTGGTCGGGTCCGGCAGCTCTTCGCGGCGGTGAGTGCTGTCCTAGCCACCACCCCCCACCTCCTTCCAATGGAGTGCGGCGTCAACAGGCCATTGCCTGGGGGGTGGCAAGGCTCCCGGGTATAGTCTCCTGCCCGCCCCTGTCGTGCCTTAACCTCGGTACTGAGGCTTGGGTGAATTTTTATGGGCTGCATGGTGTATTATGAGCACGGACATAGGAGAGCTAGAGGTGGACTTGCCAGCTGTTCTGTGGAGCGCAAACCTGACCGGATTCATGCCGGAGGCTATCTCCTCCCCCACATCTGGCAAACACCCGGTTGGCTAGGGCCACGGTGTAACTTGGCTCATCAGGTGGGCAGGCGGCGAGGAGTTGCCTGCCCAGGGATCGCCCGTAAGATAACCCTCCATGTTGGCATATTTGTTATGCAAATAAACCTGCAGCAATTTTCTCCACAAAGAAGGTGCCTGGTCTGTTTATTTCTCCAGGATATTGCTGGGGAGGGATGGGGAGTGTTGCCGATACTGGCTCTATGGATGTCCGCTGGTTAAGACGGGCATCCTGCGGCCTCCTTCGCAGAGGCCTGCACTCACCTTAGCTTTCTGACACAGTCCCTTGCAAGTCACGGTCACTTTTACAAACATTCAAAGTGGAATCATCCGCTTATGAAAATCGAAGCAAGAGTTTTGTTTGACTTAATTACTTACTTTGTTACTACTTTATGAGCAGTTGCAACGGGACAAACAGTCGCAGGAAGAATCAGGGCTGCACTCTGGTGTTCATTCCCTCCGAATCCTACACTTGTCTGGTAGTTTGAAATGTACAAAGTCAGGTTAAAGACCCTTCTTGTCTCCCGTGAGATGGGCCGAACTCTAAGGGAGCGCGAGACCTGAGCGACAGTGGCCCCGGGGCACTCTTGAAGCAGTTCGGGACCCCTGTAGCACAGGGGGTCGGCCATTTCACGACTCTCGGGCTCGTCAGGGGAGCGTGATGTCATGAGGGGAGGAAGCAACTCTCCGCAGCGTCTTACTGCTCGTGCTTACAAGGGGGGCGGACAGACATGCCGTGAGTTCACTGTAGAACGCAGCTGCCTGCGTTTCACACAGAGGCCACTACACCAAGGGTTAAATGGGAGGAGAATTTCACAGAGAGCTCTCTGACATTGACTGGGCGAATATTTTGCCATATACAAAGAGGGTAACTTTAAATTGACACCGTTTTAATGACCCGCCTCAGTCCTACCTACAGCCATACAAATGTAAAATGTTCCCAGGAACAAGGAGTCATTTTCCGCGCTGTGACACGCCCCAAGGTTGCAGTACACATAAACAAAATTACCGGGGGAGGCTGCAATCCACACTGAAGGCCCGTCTGTCAGGAAATATACACCGCCCCAGGGAAAGTAAAGCACCGAGGAGAGTCCAGACCCTGTGGTAATACGAGCCAAGTGCAGCATTGCAATGAAGCGGAAAGCGAGGGCAGTGCCACCTATAGAAACCTGGCTACCACATGCGAATAAGAGGCCCCTGAAGGGAATGCAGCCACATGGAATCTACGAGGAAGAGCGCCGGTGCACAATGACCGGGACATGTTGCTTCTGGCAGGGGGAGCAACAACAGAGAGGTTACCCACTTGAGGAAGAGGGCTGAGAACGACTCACTGAGGTGAAGTAAATAGATAAGAGATTACAGGTCCAATAGACAGAGATGTGAAATGGATTGGCCCTTGGGGCACACAATGACATGCAAAGGTGATCACCAACAAGTCAAGTACGATCAGTCGCCCTGGTGATCATAAGGGCAATGCCGTCCTAACGCACGAGCATGCTGGGAAGTAGCTCGGGGGCCCCACGAGCACAGGGTCCCCACGCAGACCAGAATTTAACACTAATTTTCCGTTAAACATGTTTATTCCTGTGAGTGGTTGTGTAGACGGGGCCCAGTGCGCTGCTTTGCCCGGGCGCCTATAATGCTGTTAACAATGCCCTGCATAAGGGAAGTGAGGGGACCACACCAGAGACATGGAAGGGCTCATGCATAGAGAGTATGCACACAGAGACATACTAATGCTAACAGAAGTGTATTGAATATGGATAGGAGAATGGAAGATATGTTTTGTTGGAAATTATCACAGTTCATATTACATCTAAGAAGTGAAAACAAACAATGCTCCAATATTGCGATGCTTATTAGAGAATAATACAATATGGACAGAATTTGAGAAACATGTAATACCTACATGGTCACAGAAAACTCAAAGTAAGCTTAACATATGGGCCCTTTTAGACACATCTAAAAATACAAACCAGGTTACTGGAGTGCGCTTCATGAGCAGTGCTTAATTTGTAACAAAATAAGTGCCAGGGCCTTTGGCAGGAGGCTGCCCCAGCTTGCACCACCCATTGCTCCTGCCATGCTGCCAATTAAAATAACAACACAACTATTAACCAACACAATCCTAGAAGTGTGACAATTCATACTATTCCCGGCCCCCAAATCTATAAGAATGGCTTGGGTGGCAGGTATTTTTTAATGCATATTGAATTAATAAACAACTATTGTGCTCATCTCTAAATTAGACCAACATCGCCACCATGTGTCAGGCTGTCATAAGTTGCGATGTTGACAATTAAGTGCCAGTAAGGAGCACTAGAAACCACCGACTCAAATTAAGCACTGGCCTGGCTTAATGAAGAAAAAGCGATGATTGATGGTAAAAATCTTTACTCTGGATGGTGAAGACAAGTGCAGCTGTCAGCAGGAGGGGCGCTCTGAGTGGTTCTTTCTGTCAGTATTGTGGCTGGTAGAGTTTGCTTCAGACTTTCCCACCAAGTCAACCTAGGGTTCCTGCTCCTAGTGCTTCAGCATAATGCAGGAGTGACGGGCATTCTTGTGTCTATCCATGAGAAGCAGTAAGAGCTCCCCCAGGCCTGCAGCGGGCAGGGCGGTGGAATGTCGCTTGCCGCAGCCCCAGCCCCTGCAGCCTCTCAGAGAGGTCTGCTGTCTCCCGGTCTGGAATTATCAGGCCCAGAGATTTCAGCCCTAATAATTCCAGGTACTGAAACACTGAAACATTTGTAATTGCGATTTGTGTTGTTTCACCAGAGTGGTAACACAACTCGTAATGAGGCGATGGATGAAGTTTCTTTTGTAATTTTCTTCCTAGTGTTGGTAGACCAGTGGCATTGACACCATGCTATTTTTAAAAGTTGGACATCGACTCTTGACCGGTGGGACATCGACTCTTGACCCTTGAACCAGCCAGGTCATTCTACAGTTCCAGGGGGATATCGGCGGATCGGAATTCCTGACGGGACTGCGAGGTCCAGGGTGCACGCCTACAACCTCCACGAGCACACCTGGAGCCTCTTCCCTGCCCCGCCTCCCACACGCCCCCTCTCCTATAGTAAGGGCCAAGTAAACACGCGCTAGCGGTACGCGCGCGGTCGCAGCTCGGACGAAGACCGGACAAAGAGCGGGCCGTTTGAGGCCGTTAGAGGACGGGAGAGGTCGGGCCTGGGCCACTCCCCCTGGATTTTCCATACTACCAGTAGACACAGAGGGTCACTACTGGTACGTGTCTGCAGGGATGCCACCAATTGAAACCAGAAGCAAAAGCGCCATGGCTGGCGCATCGACCTCCAAGGGTACACTGGATAAATACTTTGTAAAAGCTGGGTCGTTGCTAATAGAGGACATTACGTTACTGGAAAGACGAATCTCTCAAGAACTGGACTGGGTGCGGAGATCGTCCATGGGTCCTCTGGCACAGGCAAAATCTCCTGTGGTAAGCTCTGAACTGATTGTGTTGGACACAGGGGGGGAGGGCACAGGGGGGGATGGCACGAATAATCTCACTAGGTCCCCAGATATATTAAATTACACCTCTCAGTCAAGTCGAAAGGACCTTAGTGACTCTATTGATTTCAGCATGTTAACCCTCCCGCCTGCTCAACCCCCTTCTAAATCTACAAATCAAAGCCCTGTGACTAATAGGGATAATCCCAACTCTATAACTGCTAAAGTGAACAAGCAAAAGGGGATTAGAGAAGGAGCTATCCCTAAAAAGAGCGGAGGAGCTAAGACAAGGAGGGTGCGCAAATTAACTCCCGCAAAACCTTGCACCAGCTTGCCAACAAAAAGCTCCGTTTTGAATGACAGGGAAATCTTACAAAAGGGCAGAGCTGGGCATAGCAGCTCCGTAGTAACAGGGGAGACAAACAACCATCCCGATCTAAATCCATGTGAGTCTGTTGAAGAGGACATTACCCTAGCTGACATCGGCACCCTTATCAGGAAACTCCTTAGCCCACTTGAGGAAAGGCTGATAAAAATAGAAGCTAGGTTGGTGGTTATTGAGAAATCGACAGTACAACTAGCTGATAGTTTGAAACCAGCAAACAACGGGGGAACAAAGGGTCTAAACGGGGTTGCAAAAATTGGCCGCCCTCAGCTTAATAACCAGGCCAAAAGCCCCGCACACCCAATACAGCAGGCACTACCCACCCCGCCGACAAACACCAATACAAAATCGAGGGCAGTCGTTCAAAATAACCACACAGACCAGCTCAATCACCCATCCTCCCCTCTAACAAGGGTTAGCAGATCCGGGCAAAGCAACCCCGCCCCTAGTGAACTATTGAATAAGGTGGATTCTTTGGGAGAGGGAGCGAAGAAGAGACCAAACCCTGGGTTAACAAACCTACTACCAGAGGCAGCCCCATATACCGTTGTACTGGTAGGAGTGCCAGAACTGAACGCTTCCACTAATGAATCTACTCTTTCCCTTAAAAATAAGGTGATCAATTGGTTATGTGCCTATAGACCGCTACCTGAAGGTATTTCCAGCCCCGTTCTAATGGTACGAAGGGTCTCGTGGCTGGGCAGTCTAACCAAATCTATCAACGGTGACTGTATCATAGTCAATTTTAAAGACCCAAGGACAGTCCGTTATATTAATGGTTGGGCTGCAAGTGAAGAGGGAACGACCATTCAATCCCTGCCCCTCTCCTTCTTCTATCCCCCACGGACACACGATAGGGAAGGCGAGATTTGGGAGACCCAGATGCAAAGACAGGTTGGGTGGGGAGCCCAAAATGCAAGGGGAATCTTTCACCACCCTAGTAGACAGCACCATGGGCACCCCGATCCCAACACAGTCCACTCCCACCCAGAGAGATTGGGAGGGGGTCTTTTCAGAGGATGGAGAGCATCATCCAACCTTAGAAGAGAGGAGTCTGCCCACCACACTCCCAACATGGCCGAAGAGGGCTGGGAAATTTATCATGGGAAAGGAGGCAATTGGGGTGCAGGAGAGCACAATTATCCCTCCCGGAGGCCCCACCGCCAATTCCATCTTCCAACCTGGAATAGCTACAGCACTTTAGAAATGGTCGATTGACTGCCCGCAGACCGCAGCGGGAAGTCTAATCCTGCAGCACAGGAGATTGAGGATGAAATAAACCAAGAACTAGAGCACCCCACTGACCTGGAACATCACGTCCCCCTGAGTAACCCCACCAGCAATACATCCCAGGATGCAAAGGGACAAATAAGTATGCCTCTATTGCATAGAGAGATCTCGAGCAACAATAAAGGGAATGATTGTACCAGTAATATCTCCCGGAGTGACAGATCTTTGCCACTCAAAATTTTATCGTGGAACGTTGCGGGTTTGGGAAACAAGTCTGATTGTAATGAATGGATTGAATATATTGTTACCAAAGACCTCTGTATGTTTCAGGAAACCTGGGAGAGAGAGGTACTTGAGAGGCAAGGTTTTGCTGTATTTTCCATCCCTGCTAAATGGGGTGGCAGGGGGCGGCCTTCAGGTGGTCTTGAAACGTGGGTTGCTGCCCATTTGGGATGTAAAGCAACACAATTCCCAGTGGCCTCAGATGATATACTAGTGGTTTTATTGGAATGGTCCTACCACTGCAGACTAGCGGTGGTGAATGTCTATTCGAGACCGGTTCCAACCTCGCAGGAATCGCCTACCATTGACAAGCTCACAGATCTTTTAGCTGAACTGCCTCCTGGGTTCCCTTTTATTGTGGGAGGGGATTTGAACTCACACTATGAACCCCTACCCGGTCTTTTAGATGGGGCAAGTCTAGAGGAAGAGGCAAGATGGCATGTCCCATTGATCGAATCCATTCCCCCAAAGGCCTGGAGCCCGCTGGCAGTACAGATTACAGCCCTAACTTTGAGACATGGACTTAGGGCTTGTAACGGCCGAGCCAAGTCTGACATCCCGAGTAAACCCACATTTAATCGGAAGGGCAGGGAGTCAAGACTTGATTACATCTTAGTGCAGCTCTCCTCATGGCCACGTGTCGTTGACTTCAAGGTCATCGACAGAGAAGATAGCGACCACAACGCCCTAGAACTGGATTTTCTTCTCCCCGGCCGGGGTCGTGGGGATGGGGAAGGAGAACATCACAAGATACACCCCGACCTGGTTGTAGAAAATAACAGGAGAAGAATTAAGTGGGAAAAATTAGTAACATGCGTAGACAAGTTACCTCGGCTTTATAATAGCCTCATTCCCACTTTGGAAAAAATGGCGTTCTTGGGTGTTGAACCTAGTACAGGGGCCAATAACAATCAAATATGGCTACTCCATGAAGAACTCGTAAAGACCCTATCTTCGGAGTTATTCGATAATGGTCCTAGGAGGGGCAGAGGAAGGAACCACCCTACTTGGTTCAATGCGGCGTGTCGCAGGGCAAGGAAGGATCTCTTGTCTAGTATCAAGAACCGCAACGGCAGGTCGGAGATACAAAATAAGAGACGCGAATATAAGAAATTAATTACTAATGCCAAGCTCGAGTGGGACCAGAATAAATGGGAGAGAATTGCAAGTGCTCTAGCCTCTATGGACTCGCGGAAGTTCTGGAGAATTGTGAATTCTGGCTCTGAGGAACTTGTCTCGGCTATAGAGCCAAATATTTCTCCAAAAGCCTGGCAGGAGCACTTTCAGTCACTATACTCAGAGGTGCCAGGCAACGGTAGCACTAGTATTATTCGGCAGGTCCATAATTGCAAGGAAGGGGATCCATTTACTATAAGGGAAATCCAGCTTGCTATATCAGGCTTGTCAGCGGGAAAGGCACCTGGTCTGGACGGTCTCCCAGGTGACCTCTTCAGGCAAGAACCAGATATATGGGCCCCTTATTTTATGGTGTTGTTTAATGCGATCTTAAAGGGCATGGAAATACCTTGTACTTGGCTGGGCGCAGAGGTGGTCCCGATTTTCAAAAAAGGCTCCCCCCTGCTCCCATCCAACTACAGACCCATTAGCTTGATAGACGTGTCGCAAAAGCTTTTTGGGAGGGTTATTCTCGACCGTCTGCAGAATTGGATAGAGGACACCGCTACCATGAGCCCTTATCAGGCTGGGTTCAGGAAGGGGGTATCCACCATTGATCAAATTTTTCGCCTTAGTCTCATATATTGGAGGACTGCGCATTTGGAAGGGGGCAGCCTGTACACGGTATTCGTGGATTTAAGGGCTGCCTTCGACCTGGTGCCTAGATCAAAACTTTGGAACGTCCTGGGTGATATGGGAGTCCCGCATGACATCCTAGCCATACTGATTAAATTACACCAGAATAACTTTGCGCAGGTCAGGTGTGGCAGGATGGGAGGCTTAACAGAAAGATTCCCCGTTGATAGGGGGGTGAGGCAGGGATGTGTATTAGCACCCACCCTGTTCTGCCTCTTTGTCAACGGGGTAATCGCCCACTTGTCCAGGATAAATGACATTGATGCTCCAAGATTAAACGGCAGCAGGGTGCCCGCTGTAATGTTTGCAGACGACACCCTGCTGCTCTCCAAATCCCCCATGGGAATTCAAAGGATAGTGGACGGGTTTTTGGAATTTTGTATTGAGAGGGGTTTAGAGATTAACGCCTCCAAGACAAAGTTCATGATTCTGAACCCAACACCTTCAACACGTCCAAACCCCCTCTTAGGTAAGGTGAGACTGGAGAGGGTTACAACATTTGAATATTTGGGGGTTACCCTGAATGAGAAAATGACCTGGGGGACCCATCTGGCTAGGGCAAATTTGAAACTATCGCAGAAGACGGGGGGAATCCTAAGAATGGTGGGTAAATCCATATATCGCCCTCTGGGCCCCATGATACAGATCTATAAATCTCAAGCTCGGGGTTCAGTTGTTTATGGGGCGGAGCTCTGGGGCCATGTATCCACAGATAATTTAACAACAACTGAGAACAGGTTCCTCAGGCAGTTAGTGGCCCTTCCCTCGAGTACCCCACTGGTGCCCCTAAGATTGGATCTAGGCCTAAGGCCAATCGCCGAGGAGCTAGGACTTAAGCCCCTGGCCCTTTGGCGAAGAATATGGAGCAGCCAAGACCTCGAGGATTATAGAAAAGAGCTCCAAGAGTTCATGGCCTTACCAATTATTTCTAAAATCCCATGGCTAAAATACATAAAGAGTACATGTGAAAGTCTAGGTCTTTCCGAACTTTGGATCGACCCTCTAAACTCATGTAACAGGATTTCTAGGAAGGCACTTTCACAACTATACTATCAGTTGAAATTGTCAAATTGTATAGCTAATACACGGATGGGATCTTTAACCTACGCATTTATACAACTGAAAGATTCCTATAAAATGGAAAGTGTACTGGATGGAATGGGTCCTGTGCTGGCAAGAAAGTTATACCTACAATGGAGATACGGATCTCTCCCACTGAGGGCCTTTACGAGTTCCTGGTTTAGGCCCCCGGGGGTAGAGCTGTGTCCTGCCTGCACATACCCTCATGAGAATGATCTACACGTGACTCTCTTCTGTAAAGCTTATCAAAGAGCGAGGAAATATTGGCTTTTACCTATTCTTAAAAACATGGGCTTTAGGAATTACTCACAGGCATTCAGAATTCTTAAAACTGATTTGTCACCTCCGATCGTTTTTGCATTATCAAAGTATTTGATGGCAATGTGGCATGTTCGATCTCGCATTTTAAAAACAGGGGCCTCTGTATAAAGTTCAAAGTATAACTTATTGGCGTACTTTTTAAGATTATTTTAATGTTTTTAAATGTTTTGGAATATGACATTTTTTTAAGGTATTTGATTGACTGAACCTGTTTTAAATATTGTTAAATGCTCAAAGTTCTTTTTATGTACTTTTATCTTTGATGGTCCAAGAGACCGAGAATAAAGATTGAAATCGTAAAAGTTTAGATGTAGAACGAACAATAAAGAGGCCCCTGAGATGTTTTTCTTCAGGTAGCATTTTTTGTTTTTTCAAATACAGGATGTGACATAGCCATTATATTTTTAGTGAGGTGACGTGGTTGGCCAGCGCTCCTACTCTAAATATGGTCCCAGCACCGTTGGTCCCAGGACTCCCTCCATCCCCCACACCTCCTTTGTTCACACTTCAAGCCATTCCTTTTGGTAACACAGATAAAGTTAGTACCTTCTCCCTTGGTGTTACCAGAGCCAACCAAGGCCACTCCTCTTTTTGTGCCAGTATCTAAGTTTGACTGGATTCTGGACACTACCTGAACTCCAAGGCCAGGTTGGGCTACTGTGTTGTCCACTTCCAAATCCCACCAACATGAGGAGCCATGCAGTCCGTGGGCCTCACCGGGCGAATCAGCCTGCTCATTGCCTTTTATTTTGGCACGCTCCCTGGATTTATATTTTGCTGCGCTTCCTGGTACCCACACTCATGCTCCTGTGATATATGTCTGTTTCTTACCCCACTGATCTTGCCACACCTCATGTCTTCTGCTTCCCCCTTACCTCTTCCTCCCACTTAGCCTGCACCTCCTTTCTGTGTATTTCATGGTGTGCGCTCCTTTGAGGCCCATTACCAGTGCCTGGACTCCATTGAAATAGATGATCAGACAGTGTCATGCTACCAGGATGCCCTTTTTCTCTACTCCCCCTGCCCTTATTAAGGTAATGCTTTTCATTTTAACAGGGGAGCGCAGAAACCTGAAAAATCTAATAGCTCATTATGCATGAGTTACACCATGCATGTTTTCAAGGGCAAGGATGCGGCCTTGGCCTGCTAATCCTCATGGCTGTTCCCACATTTGCACAGTGGTGGACCCCACCTATGGCTTTCTCTGCTCCCTGCTGTAGTGTCTTGTAATAAAAGAATGCTGGAACTCTTTTGGTTCCCACTGTATACCATAGGCCTGTGACGTAAGCGTTGGAGGGATGAGTTGAAGGCAGACTTAGACTGTGGAGTTCTGACTTACATGCAGCGGAATAAAGACGTGTAAAACTACTCTCCGTGTGTGGTGCACTTATTGGCGAGTGCCTAGGTTAGCAGGACGCTACACCTGCGAGCTGGCTTCGCCTGCCAGCACTTGAGTACTTCTCTCCATCATTTCAGCTTGCTCGCCCTCCTTCGCCTTGCATCCACACACAGGAAAAGAAGTCCCAGCATTCTTTGGGGCCTGTCGGTGCCGTCTGCCTCCTCTGAGCCCCAGCTCACCCCCTCTGCTTCCCCGGCAGACCTCAAGCCCTCCAATGAGGTGGTAAACAGGCCAAAACTGCAGCCATCACGTTCCTAGCCGCAACCCTCCCCCCCCCCAAACCTGGGACAACAATTTAGACTTTATCAAGTCTTCAAAACCTGAATCCCTCAGTATGCGAATCACCTCTAACTGAGGATTTTCGTCCATTCTTTAACCAAAATTCACACAACGCTCACTGCTACTACTACACCTACCACTAAAAAACAGCCCACAGGACTACAGACCATCCTGAAAGAAGACCCCTCTGCTCTTAACCTTGTGCTTAACTGACCAACAAACCCCATCCTAATATTAAACCCAATCCTCTCCTGCCCTGTCCTGGGCTGTGCCACTAGCTTGAAGCCCCCAGGAACAGATATCACAAGACTCCTCATGGACACGTCCTGACAGTGGTGTGGGAGACATTTTCAGAAGAGGGGTGCTGACATCCATATGGATTGTGAAAAATACAAACGGTACTCAAAGAACAAGTGTAGCAAATGGTCCGCACACATTTGTGGCAAGGGTGTAATATGTACCTTTTGGTGCATTTTGTAGCACACTTTCAGAAATATATCACTAAAGTATGGTGTGGTAGCACACTGTCATTTACGGACAGCACATTCTCCATTGAAACAGCAATTACATTTGCAGAGACATACAGTTTTATGGATAAAACTATACAGCGCACATAGATAATGTGTGGAAATCGGGTTTCAGTGATTACTTGTCACTAGGGCAGTAAAGTGTCTTGATTTGTATTGATCCCACTAAAATCTTTGTTTCCCTCACACTTCAGAATCACAAAAAAGTGGTTTATTTGTCCCTTCTTAACTGCTGATATACTTTGAAATATATGTGCAGTTCATTTATAAGTATATCACTTTTGTTGGGTATTTGAAAGAAATACACCCTCCAGCCTTTCCTATCTCACCAGCAAGATTATCACATAGTTCATTTTACAAAATCCTCTGACTTTGCCGTCAGAGAAAGTTAGATCTTGTCATTGGTAAGCCCAACTCCATCCGTCTGGATTCGATCCTCCCATGTGATTGGACAGACCACTACTGCATCACCTTCCTCGTCCTGGAGTCGGTAAGAGCTAGTAGAGCCCAGCCAAAGAACCCCAAACAACTGAGAAGATGTCTACGAACATCAACTCGCACGATCTGAATGCGCTCTGCGATGACATTCTGCCCCTTCCTATGAACATATCGCATGTACATGACCTTATGGCCCATTATAACCGCTCAATGGACTCGGTTGCGCCACTACAGCTGAAAAGACTGTCCTCCAAACTCTCCAAACCCTGGTTTAGTGACAGTCTTAATTCCTAAAGAAGGAATTTAAGACTTGCCGAAAGATTGTGGCGAGCATAATCCTCCCTTGATCATCTCTACCATTTGAGATCCCTAAGAAGCATCTACAACAAACGCATCAAAGGCTCAAAGGCCACCTTCTTCCGAAATCAACTAGAGCAAGCAAAAAACCGTCCCAGAAAACTGTTCGAACTCATCAAGTCCCAAGCGAACAGTCAGACTAATCCATCGCCACAGAGTCGAGTGCCACTGTCGCATTGCGAAGAATTTGCTGACTTCTTCACTGATAAGACCACTAAGATCGAAGCTGAACTACGCTCTGTCCTTGAACAACTACCGATCAGTCTGCTGAACACCCTCCCCTCCACTGGGTTGCTTGTCACGGTCCCAGTGCAGCCCTACCTCCCCAAAAACAACGCATCCTGGAGCCTGTTCCAAACCTTGGATGAAAGCACCATATGCAAAACGCTGGCTACTCTGAAACCGTCTAATCACTTCAATAAACCCCTGCCATTGAACCTCTTCTTCGAAGTTAGAACCTCCTTACTCCCACTTTGGACTAAGATCGTCAATGCATCACTTCGGCAAGGTGCTATTCCGGACTGCCTAAAAGTGGGTCAAGTTACTCCGATCCTAAAGAAACCATCTGCTGATCACATGGACCTTCACAACTTTCGCCCAATCTGTAACATTCTCACGTTGGCAAAGTTCCTGGAGAAATGTGTTGTCGCCCAACTCTGTAACCACATCGATCACTTCCAACTCCTGGACCAATGGCAATCTGGTTTTCGCTCGGGTCATAATACAGAATCTGCGTTAACTCACATTGTCGATGATGCGCTAAGAATGTTGGATCAAAATTAATCTTGCCTACTGATACTTCTCGACCTTTCGTCAGCATTTGACACCGTCAAACACAATAACCTAATTGACCAAGGTGAACCAGTCTCTCTCTCATCCTGCGCCGGTCACGCTTGAGGTCCCACAGAATTCAGCTCTCTCACCCACGCTCTTCAACCTGTTCATGGAGCCTTTGACAGAAATTCTGAAATCATCCAGCATCCACTATCACAAGTATGCAGATGACACACAACTATACCTGAAGATCGCCTCCCTTGAGGACATCTGGTCCCTCAATTCAGTCCTACTGGAAACTCAAAGCTGGCTGACACGCAACCACTTGAAGTTAAACGCTCTCAAAACAGAATTCCTACTTATCGCACCACACAAGCATTCGCCAGTCATCGAACAATGGTTGAATCATCACAATGCTCTTAACTGTAGGCCGCACCCTGTTGATTCTGCAACCTCTCTGGGAATTATGTTAGACAAAAGTCTGAACATGCAGAAGCCCATCAGCTCCCTCTCCAAAGGAGCGATCTTCCAACTCAGCATTCTAAGAAAACTCAGACCTTACCTCCCTGCTCATGACCTAAAGGTGGCAGTGCAAGCCTTAGTGATATGAAAGCTGGACTATGGTAGCGCAACCCTTTCCGGCCTACCTAGATTGAAGACTGCTCCTCTTAGGGCTGCACTCATCTCAGCTGCTAGGATCGTAACAGGCACCAAAAAATACAACCACATCTCCCCTGACCTTTTGTCCTTGAACTGGCTGCCATATGAAGGTCGGATATAGTTAAAAATTGCTTGAATGGCACACAAAGTCATTCACTTCAATACCCCTTTGTGCCTCGCTCAGAAACTGGAGCTCTCATGTGGCGAGATAGCCTCCAGAAGCGCCAGCACCCTATTGCTCTAACCACAAAAATTCAAGAAGAAAAAAACCTATAATCGAGCACTGAGGATCTGGAACTCCCTCCCCCCTGAAGTCAGGGTAAACCCTTCCATTGTCCTCTTCACAAAGGAAGTCAAAGTGCTCTTAATGAATACATTTCTGCCTCTGTCTGGCTATTCCAGTGGATACTAAGGTCACAGTCGCAGTTCTCTGGCCCAGCTGCTATAGTCACAATATTCCCTTTGCTCTACATGACTTTGTATCTTTTGCTTTGATGGTACAGTCTTGATTGCATGTATCTGTATCCCTCATGATGTATACATTGTAAAGTGCTCTGATACCCCCAGTGGTCATGTTCGGGCTATAGAAAACTTTCTAAATAAATAAATAAATAAACACCAATCTCAATGTTAAAAGAAAAAGCAGCAATTTATCAGAAGACACAGCCTGACATTTGACCTCAGTTGGAACTCACAGCAAATGTGACATGATAAAAACTACATTTAACCCCTTTGCTGCTAGGCCTTTCCCCCCGTGCTAAGCCTTTTTTTGGCTATTTGATGTAGTTCGCGCTGAGGCCCCTGTAACGTTTTGACCACATAAGATATCCACGCCAAATTTGCGTCCTTTTCTACCAACATCATGGGGATTTCAAAGGTACCCAGAGTTTGTGGATTCCCCTGGAGGGGACCCAGATATTAGCCAAAATACAGCAACATTTTTTGGGGGGGGGAAATGGGAAAAAAGGGATACAGATGAAAGCGTCTTGTTTTTTCCCTGCAAATGGTATCAAAAAGGGGTTGTGGTGCTGAAATCACCATCTTCCCAGCTTTCAGGGACAAGGAGACTTTTGTCAGAAAACCAACATTTTTTACGCAGTTTTGGCATTTTTCTGGGACATAGCCTATTTTTGCTATTTTTTGTGCTTTCAACTTCCTTCGATTTAATGGAAAAAATGGGTATGAAAGCAATAATGGATCCTGAAAAGCTATACATTTTAGAAAAGTAGACAAAATTCTGAATTCAGCAAGGGATCATTTGTGTAGATCCTTTGAGGTTTCTTTATAGAAACTAACAGTTAAATATAGGAAAAATTGAAAATTAGTTGAAAAAAACAGCCATTTGTGTCAACGTTTTCACCTGTAACTTCTTCTAATTATGACAGCTGTTTGAAAGCAATATACCGTTACATCCGCTGGACTTTTCTGGTTGTGGGGCTATATAGGACTTGTAGGTTCACCAAGAACCCGAGGAACCCGGAGCCAATAGCTGAGCAGTGACTTGCAATGTATTTTTCTTATGTACCGTGTATATAGCAAATATTCCGGGAAAATGTATACATGGAAAAATCAGTATGAAAGACACCTATGTATTTCTGAAATGGGAACAAAATATAGAGTTTAGAAACAGTAGATATTTGCACTTTTCCGAAATTGGGAATACCCATACTAGCATGAGAATTATAGGTAATTTTCAAAATGACTTCTTTTTTACACATTGTCTTTCATTTGGAAGGCAGAAATACATCGAAAGTCAATAGGCAATAACATGTTGCTCTATAATTCTGTATTAACCTAAGTCTCCCGATAAAAATGGTACCTCACTTGTGTGGGTAGGGCTAGTGCCCATGACAGGAAACGGCTCAAAACGCAACGTGGACACACCACATTTTCACAATGAAAAATTGCCCCTTTTTTTAAAAGTGCCTAGCTGTAGTTTTTGAACCAGCTCTGCCGGCACCTAGAGAAACCTAGCAAATCTATACATTTTTGAAAACTAGACAACCAGGGGAATCAAGAATGGGGTGACTGGACTGGCTCTCACCAGGTTCTGTTACCCATAATCCCTTGCAAACGTAAACATTTTTCAAAAAAACACATTTTCCTCACATTTCTGTGGTGGAAAGTTCTGGAATCTGCGTGGATCCACAGAATTCCACCCACCCCGTGTTTCCCAAAGCCTTCAAGGAAAAATGGTACCTCACTTGTGTGGGTAGGCCTAGTGGCCGTGAAAAGGAAAGGACACAAAACGCAATGTGGACACACCACATTTTCACAGTGAAAAATGACCCTTTTTTTGCAAAGTGCCTCGCTGTCGTTTTTGAACCCTAGCTCTGCCGGCACCTAGGGAAACCTAGCAAACCTATACATTTTTTTAAACTAGACACCCAGGGGAATCAAGGATGGGGTGACTTTACTGGCTCTCACCAGGTTCTGTTACCCAGAATCCCTTGCAAACCTAAAAATTGTCAAATAAACACTTTTTCCCTCACATTTCTGTGGTGGAAAGTTCTGGAATCTGCGTGGAACCACAAAATTCCACCCACCCCGCGTTTCCCAAAGTCTTCTGAGAAAAATTGTACCTCACTTGTGTGGGTAGGCCTAGTGCCCGCGGCAGGTAACGGCCCAAAATGCAACGTGGACACACCACATTTTCACAGTGAAAAATTACCATTTGTTTGCAAGTGCCTAGCTGTAGTTTTTGAACCCTAGCTCTGCCGGCACCTAGGGAAGACTAGCAAACCTATAGATTTTTTTAAACTAGACAACCAGGGGAATCTAGGATGGTGTGACTTGACTGGCTCTCACCAGGCTCTGTTACCCAGAATCCCTTCCAAACTTAAAAAATTGTCAAACAAAACACATTTTTCTCACATTTCTGTGGTAGACAATTGTGGAATCTGCGTCGATCCACAAAATTCCACCCACCCTGCATTCCTCAAAGTGTTTCGAGAAAAATTGTACCTTACTTGCGTGGGTGGGTCAAGTACCTGCGACAGGCAAGAGCCCAGAACCTATTGAGGCGACATCAAAATTACCTATCACAAACCAACCTGGTTTTGCAAGGGGGGGGCCCATGAGTTTTTGGCCCGAGGCTCGGCGGCCATCTAGGGAAACCTACCAAACCCACACATTTCTGGAAACTAGACACCCGGGGGAGTCCAGCAAAGTATGGCTTGTGTAGGTCCCCCAACATTCTCCTACCCAGGATCCATAGCAAACCTAAAATTTGGCTGAACAAAATCACTTTTTTCTCAAATTTCTGTCTGGGAAAGTTCTGGAATCTGCGTGGTGAGGTAATTCAGTTTTCGTATTTAGCCACCATTTTGTGTCTTTCCGCCATTTTGTGTTGCCCTCACTCAGGCGGCACGGTGAACGAGGTGTTGTTTTCCCTCATCCTACTGCAACGTGTCAAATAACCTCCTGCCTCTGTTTATAGCTGGAGTCAGGGTCTGGCCGACTCCACTAATCCTCGTCTGGTCTGACTGATCCCTGTCTCGACTATCTGTTGGTTCGCACCTTTCTTTCCTGACTTTATCTTATCCTCTGGCCTTCGCTATTCTTTACTCGTATTCTCTCATTTCACAACTGTCCTGCGGGGCATACAAATGTGTCCTGTCACCTGCAAGTCGACTTATAAACACTACCACTGATTAACTTGTGGGGAAGGGTGACAAACACAGTTGGAAGGGAGGCTTATTTGAGTTACTTAATATCTTGTTTTCACATTCTTCTCATTGGTTGACCCTGTATGCATTGGGAGTGTTCTTTGTGAATGTGTGTGTTATAAAAGATTGTGCACCACGAAGTAAAGTGGCAGTCTCCTAAGAACATACCGAGTGTACTTCTGGGACAACTGTACTTAGCTGCAGCTAATAAACCAAATCTTCTACGCCTAACAGAGTGTCCCGTGTCTCTGTTCGAAAAAGCAGGTAAACTCAGAAGATTAAGGCGTACCCTGCGCCGCCAGACCCATAAGGTCTAGGTTCTTCTGTGGATCCACAAATTTCCTCCCACCCAGCATTCCCCCAGGTCTCTCGATAAAAATGGTACCTCACTAGCAAGGGTGGGTCAAGGACTCGTGACAGGCAAGGGCCCAAAACCTATTGAGGCGACATCAAAATTACCTATCACAAATCAACCTGGTTTTGCAAGGGGGGTACCATGAGTTTTTGGCCCGAGGCTCGACGGCCATCAAGGGAAACCTATGAAACCCACACATTTCTGGAAGCTAGACACTTAGGGGAGTCCATGGAGGTATGGCTTGCGTGGGTCACCCGACATTCTCCTACCCAGAATCCCCTGTGCAAACCTCAAATGTTGCTGGAAAAAATTACTTTTTTCTCAAATTTCTGTCGTGGAAAGTTCTGGAATCTGCGTGGATCCACAAAATTCCACCCACCCAGCATTTCCTAAAGTATTCCGAGAAAAATGGTACCTCACTTGTGTGGGTAGGCCTAGTGCCTGCGACAGGAAACGGCGCAAAACTCAATGTGGACACACCACAGTTTCACAGTGAAAAATGACCCTTTTTTTGCAAAGTGCCTAGCTGTAGTTTTTGTACCCTAGTTCTGCCAGTACCTAGGGAAACCAGCAAACCTATACATTTTTGAAAACTAGACACCCAGGGGAATCCAAGATTAGGTGACTTGACTGGCTCTCACCAGGTTTTGTTACCCAGAATCCCTTGCACACCTAAAAAATTGTCAAACAAAACACTTTTTCCTCACATTTCTGTGGTAGAAAGTTCTGCAATCTGTGTGGATCCACAAAATTCCACCCACCCTGCTTTTCCCAAAGTCTTTCAAGAAAAATGGTACCTCACTTGTGTGTGTGGGCCTAGTGCCCGCGACAGGAAACGGCGCAAAACGCAACGTAGACACACCACATTTTCACAGTGAATAATGACCCTTTTTTTGCAAAGTGCCTAGCCATAGTTTTTTAACCCTAGCTCTGCCGGCACCTAGGGCAACCTAGCAAACCTATACATTTTTGAAAACTAGACACCCAGGGAAATCCAGGATCGGGTGACTTGACCGGCTCTCACCAGGTTCTATTACCCAGAATCCCTTGCAAACCTAAAAAATTGTTTAAAAAAACACATTTTCCTCACATTTCTGTGGTGGAAAGTTCTGGAATCTGTGTGGATCCACAAAATTCCACCCACCCCGCGTTCCCCAAAGTCTTCCGAGAAAAATGTTACCTCACTTGTGTGTGTGGGCCTAGTGCCCACGACAGGAAACGGCACAAAACGCAACGTGGACACACCACATTTTCACAATGAAAAGTGACCCTTTTCTTGCAAAGTGCCTAGGTGTAGTTTTTGAACCCTAACTCTGCCGGCACCTAGGGAAACCTAGCAAACCTATACATTTTTGAAAACTAGGGACTCAGGGGAATCCAGGATGGGGTGACTTGACTGGCTCTCACCAGGTTCTGTTACCCAAAATCCCTTGCAAATCTAAAAAACTGTCAAACAAAACATTTTCCTCACATTTCTGTGGTGGAAAGTTCTGGAATCTGCGTGGATCCAGAAAATTCCAACCACCCCGCGTTCCCCTAAGTGTTTTGAGAAAAATGGTACCATACTTGCATGGGTGGGTCAAGTACCCACGACAGGCAAGGGCCCAAAACCTATTGAGGCGACATCAAAATTACATATCACAAACCAACCTGGTTTTGCAAGGGGGGTCCCATGAGTTTTTGGCCCGGGGCTCGGCGGCCATCTGGGGAAACCTACCAAACCCACACATTTATGGAAACTAAACACCCGGGGGTGTCCAGCGAGGTATGGCTTCTGTGGGTCCCCCAACATTCTCCTACCCAGGATCCCCAGCAAACCTCAAATTTCGCTGAAAAAATTCACTTTTTTCTCAAATTTCTGTCTAGGAAAGTTCTCCTGCCCAGAATGCCATGCAAACCTCAAATTTACATAAAAAAATACATTTTCCACATATTTTTGTTTGGAATCACCATGCCGGCACAAATGTCCTACCCCACAGAGTTCCCCTCAGTCTCCCGAGTAAAATTATACCTCACTAGTGTGGGTGGGGCAAGGGCCTGTGACTGGGAAGAGCCCAAAACATAGGGAATAAGGGTATAGCACCGAGAATTCTAAGCGCTACATTTTTAAAAAATAAATGTTTAGCTAATTCTGCATTGGACACCCACACAAGTGAGGTATCATTTTACTCGGGAGACTCAGGGGAACGCTGTGGGGTTGGACATGTGTGCCACCACAGTGATTCCACTGAAAAACTTGTGGAAAATGTGTTTTTTTCATCTAAATTTGAGGTTTGCATGACATTCTGATTAGGAGAATGTTGGGGGACCCACACAAGCCATACCTCGCTGGACTCCCCCGGGTGTCTAGTTTCCAGAAATGTGTGGGTTTGGGAGGTTTCCCTAGATGGCCGCCAAGTCCCGGGCCAAAAACCTATGGGACCCTCCTTGTAAAACCAGGTTGGTTTGTGATAGGTCCTTTTGTTGTCTCAATACGTTTTGGGCCCTTGTCTGTAGCGGGTACTTGACCCACCAAAGCGAGTGAGGTATCATTTTATCGGGAGACCTGGAAGCACGCTGGGTGGTAGGAAATTTGTGGATCCACGTAGATTTCCAGAACTTTCCCAGACATAAATTTGAGAAAAAAATGATTTTTTCAGCTAAATTTGAGGTTTGCAGCGGATTCTGGGTAGGAAAATGTTGGGGACCCATGCAAGCCATACCTCACTGGACTCCTCCGGGTGTCTAGTTTGCAGAAATGTGTGGGTTTGGTAGTTTCCCAAGATAGTCGCTTAGCCCGGGGCCAAAAACCCAGGTGACCCCCGTTGCATAACCAGGTTGTTTTGTGATAGGTCATTTTGATGTCTCTTCAATAAGTTTTGGGCCCTTGCCTGTAGCGGGTACTTGACCCACCCACGCGAGTGAGATATAATTTTTATTTGGAGACCTGGTGGAGTGCTGGGTGCTAGGAAATTTGTGTATCCACGTAGATTCCAGAACTTTCCCAGACAGAAATTTGAGGAATTTTTTTTTTCAGCATTGCCGCCGAGCCCGGGCCCAAAAACCCAGGTGACCCCCCTTGCATAACCAGGTTGTTTTGTGATAGGTGTTGTGTACCCCACAAGTCTTAACCTGCTGCTTGCGAAGTAATCCCGCAGAGACAACATGAGCTATCGCCCCCGTACTCACCTTACCCCAATTGAGATGTGTACACAAACCAGGATGAAGATGGGATCGGGGAAGGAAGCAAAAGATGATGGGGATGGTGTCCAGAAGACCAGTAGAGGACCTCCCTCTGTTCGGAGTATAACTGTGAACACCGGCTGGGAGGGGAGACCAGGGGAGACCCTGTTACAACAAGCACAGACGAACCCTCCTCTTGTTCACTCCTTACACACATGCGGAAAGAAGTAATTACCTTGTAACAGGAAACACCATATAACGAGAAGCCATCTACTTAATAAAGTAATAAGCGCTCCTGCGCGGTGCAATGGGAAACAGGCACTAGCACTTCAGGGCGGTGCAGAACAAAGTGATAAGCGTTCCTGCGCGATGCAATGGGAAACAGGAACTAGCGCTCCAGTGCGGTGCAGAAAAAAGTATTAGGCGCCCCTGCGTGGCGCAAAAGAAAACAGTAACAAGCGCTCCAGCACGGTGTGAGGGAAACCAAACAATTGCGCTCCAGTGCGTTGTGAGGGAAAACAAACAAACAATAGCGCTCCAGCGCGGTGCAGTAAACAGGGACAAGCGCTCCTGCGCGGCCAGACGCCAAAGAACCAGACCCCCAAAGTACGTGCCAAATATCCCAAACACTATCAAGGCACTATCCAGCGCGCTCGCACTGGATGTGGAACCAAGGCCCTTGCAACTCGATTCGCGATAACAGGGAGACAGGAGAAATGTCACAAAGGAAACGAGGCAGCGCTCCAGCGCGGCCTCGGGATACCTGTAATTGGCGTCTGATGCAGATGCGGGCATCCGTCAAAGGGCAAGGGCGTTAATCCGAAGCACTGCACCTGGGGGAACTGTAGCGGTTATGCGCTTTCCCCCGGAAGCGCTCTGTGACATAGCGGCAGATTCCGGTAGCGGGAAACTGGACCGCTAACCGTCTGCATCACGGAAGTGAGGAACACTCATTTCCGCATGGGTGAAGGAGCACACACACCCACCAGATAATCGGGGGGAAAGGGCTCCCACTGAACCATGACAGTACCCCCTCCCAAAACAGAACCCCCACCTAAAACAGCTGCCTCAAACAGGGGTGGTAGAGTGAGGGCTAAGCGGGTGACTGACATGGAAGGCACGAACCAATCGGGGAGCGTGACGTGCATGAGACAGAGGCTCCCAGGACCGCTCCTCCGGACAGTACCCCTTCCAGTCCACTAAGTAAAAGAGCCTCCCCCGTGTACGACGGGAACCAAGTATAGCCCGGACCTCATACTCAATGTGATCATCCCTAAGAACCGGAGAAGGAGGAGAAGAGACAGTGCACTCAGGGTGAACGGCACGTAGAAGGGACACATGGAAGACAGGGTGTATCTTCATCTGCGGCGGCAACATGAGTTTCATGTACACATGGTTGATCACCTTCTCAATGACATAAGGTCCCACAAAGCGGGACAACAGTTTCTTGGGGCCGTGCACGTTGAGGTTTTGAATGGAGAGCCAGACCCTGTCCCCTCTCTTGTAGGTGGGTTCCAACTTCCGGCGGTCGTCCGCGTATTGTTTATAGGTTTCCTTTGCCTTGGCCAAATCGAATCGGGCCTGTTGCCAGAGGTTGCAAAGCCTGGCATGTTATGCCTGAACCGTGGGCAGGGGACTGTTCTGCGGTTCTTCCCATGGTACAGTTCAAGGATGCCTTCCCTGGAGGCACTAGAAGGGAGACATGCCAATGGCAGAATGCTTGTTGTTGTTGTATGCGTATTTCACCATCCGTAGCACTTCCGCCCATTCCTTTTCCACCGCCAACACCAAGCAGCGGAGGTACTGCTCCATGGTGTGGTTTGTCCTCTCTGCTTGACCGTCGGTCTGGGGGTGATACGCGGACGATAAGCGTACGTCCATGTCCATGGCAGTGCACACATCATTCCAGAATCGGGACACGAACTGCGAACCCCGGTCTGTTCCCACCACAGATGGTATGCCATGCAGTCGAACCACGTTTTGCAGGAAGATCACTGCCAGCTTGGCTGCCGAAGGCAACTTCTTCAGAGGTACAAAATGAGCCATCTTCGTGAGGTGGTCTACTATGGTAAGGACAGTGGTATAACCAGATTCGGTGGCTGGCAGTTCTACAACGAAATCCATGGAGATGGTGTGCCAGGGGTGAGGAGGAACAGGAATGGGATGTAACAGCCCAAAGGATCCTGACAAGTTCTTTCCTTGGGCACAAACAGCACAACGAGCTATATAGGCCCTTGTGTCTGCTTCCAATGTAGGCCACCAGAAACGTCTCTGCAACAGTTCCACGGTTTTGTGATAGCCCGGATGATTGGACAGGATGTGATCATGACACATGTACAGGGCTTGCTGCTGGCGGGCCACCAGTGGAAGGTAGTATCTGTCTTCTTTATACAAGAATCCATTCTGTGCGGTTACACCTTCATGGTTCCCTGCCAAGGAAGCCGGATCAGCCTGATTTATGTCATCCTGTAGCTGGGACATGAAATCGTAGGAAAGAATCACACTCTGAAAACAGTGTTCAGGAATGATAGACACCGGCTCAGCGGTGGACACGGTTTCGTCAGTTTCCTCAAGACGGGATAGTGCGTTGGCCTTGGCGTTCTCCCTCCCAGGTCGGTACGTGATATGAAAGTCGTATTCGTTGAAAAACAGAGTCCTTCGTAGTTGTCTGGATGTGAGGGCACGGGCAGAGAGAAGGAATTGTAGGTTCCTGTGGTCTGTGTAGATAGTCACGAGATGTTTGGCGTCTTTTAGGTAATGGCGCCATTCTTCGAACGCTGTCTTGATGGCCAGAAGATCTCGGTCTGATATGGTGTAGTTGCGTTCGGCTGGTTGTAGATTTCTGGAATAGAATGCCACGGGGTGCAAGAGACCCGTTCCAGTGTCTCTTTGTGACAACACCCCCCCCCCCCCCCCCCCCCCAGAGCGTCTTGCGTGGCATCTGCTTCCACAATAAATGGTTGCTCTGAGTCGGAGTATATCAGAATGGGAGCTGTGGTGAACCTCCTTTTCTTTTTTTTTTTTTTTTTTTTTAGAAACATTTTATTATCAGTAACAAAAATAAAATAATAGTGAACCTCCTTTTCAGTTCCCGAAAGGTGTGTTCGGCTTCTGAATCCCAGCAGTATTGGACTCCTTTGCGCAGTAATCGAGTGATGGGAGAGACAATCCTGGAAAAGCCTGTAATGAAACGGCGGTAGTAATTGGCAAATCCCAAAAACTTCTGGACGTGCTTTACGGTGGTCGGAGACGGCCATTGCAAGATGGCTTCCACCTTCTTGTTGTCCATTTGGATTCCTGCAGGAGTGATGATATGTCCAAGGAACTCGACAGCTGTGGTGTGGAAGACGCTTTTCTCCAGTTTGACGTAGAAACCATGTTGTCCTAACTGCTGGAGGACGGTGCGTAAGTTTTGGATGTGTTCTGTAGTGGTTTGTGAATATATCAATATATCGTCGATATATACTATACAGAAGATATCGATGTAGTCTCTTAACACCTTGTCGATGAAGTACTGGAACGCCACGGGGGCGTTACAGAGCCCAAAAGGCATGACCTGGTACTCGAAGAGGCCAAACCTGGTCCGGAAAGCAGTCTTCCATTCGTCACCCTTCCGGACTCTGACGAGATGATAAGCCACCCGCAGGTCTAGCTTGGTATATATGGAGGCATTTTTTACCTGGTCCAACAGGTTAGATATCAAAGGCAAGGGATACCTGTTCTTAATAGTGATGGCGTTCATAGCCCTGAAGTCAATACAAGTCCCAAGATACCCTCCTTCTTGGCCATGAAGAAAAGAGGAGAGGACACCGGAGACTTGGAATGGCGTATGAACCCCTTACATAGGTACTCATCCAGGTAGGAACAGAGATGCTCATTTTCTTTTTCCGTGAGGGAATATATTTGACTACAAGGAAGCGTGGAGCCAGGAATCAAGTCTATTCTGCAGTCAAACGAGCGGTGAGAAGGAAGGGTTTTGGCTCCTTTTTTGTCGAACACTGCAGCTAGGTCTAGGTATGCCTCTGGTACGTTTTCCTGTGTTATCATACCCATTCCTGTCAAGGGTAGAGCGTGGGCCTGTATAGCACGGACACCAGTCTGCGTATAACAGGAAGAACTGCAATGAACAGAATCTAAGGATATAATCCTGGACGCCCAATCAATCTGTGGATTGTGGTTCACCAGCCACGGAAGACCCAATATCACTCGAAACTGGGGTGCATCGATGACATCAAAGGCGATGGTTTCCGTGTGTTTGTTTTCGAATGACATAACCATGTCCTCTGTTTGGTACTAGATGAGGCCGGAGGTAATGTCCGTACCGTCCACTGCCTTTACTGTTTCTGGTTTCACCTTATGTACAGTGGCCATACCCAGGTCCTTCATATACTGGGTGTCGATGAAATTGCCGTTGGCTCCTGAATCGAGAAGGGCGGTCACCTGCCATACCTGGCCTGTCCGTGCTCGTAGGGCCTCATCAACACCCAGATGATGGCTGCCACCGAAAAAGGCAGGGGTCGCTGTCTTGCTGAATGAAGAACCCAGTAGTCGGACCCCGCTACTTACAAGGGTTTCTTCGTTTCCCGACTTGTCGCTTTTGGATATGGGAAATGCGAACGGTCTTCTTCCTCTAGCTCGGGTAGGCTTTACTGGGCATTCCCTGACAAAGTGTCCGCTGTTGCCGCAGTACAAGCACTGGTTCTGTTTCCTTCTTTTCTCTCTTTCCTCGTTGGTGAGAGGTCCCCGTATGCCACCTATCTGCATTGGTTCAGGTACGTCACTGGATGGAGCCGGTTCGTCCTTCGCTTTCTCCTTGAAGGTCAGCAACTGGTTGTCGCCTCCCTTGGTTTTCTCGTTCTTTCGCTTCTGTATCCGGTAGTTCACTTTGACCACCAGATCGATAAGCGGATCTATTTCCTCCGGAGGTTCAGGCATCTGTGAAATTAGGTCCTTCATTTCATCGCGTAAACCCCTGCAAAATACGGACACCTTCTTGGACTCGGGCCAACAGGCCTCAATGACAAGTCTACTGAACGTCATGATATAATGGAGCAGGTCTGTGTTGCCTTTGCTTCAGACTGAGCAGTTTGTTGTTGGCGGGTTGAACAAAGGTGTGACGGCGAACATCATCCGCATTGTTTCTTTGAAAACTGGCAGATTGTACAACATGGGGTCGTCATTGTCTACCAATGAGATGGACCACTGGGCGGCATCGCCACCCATGTAGGAGAGGATGAACGCGACCTTGGATGCGTCGTCCGGAAAAGCAGTTGCTCTGGCCATGAAGTGTAGATGGCACTGGTGAAGAAAGACACTGTATTTGATGCTATCACCATAAAAGCGTTTGAGTGGAGCTAGTTGTACGGTGTGGGGATGTATTACTTGTATGGCAGTATCTTGATTGGAAGCAGAGGGGGTGCTTCCAAAGGTGAAAAATGGAGGCCGTAGTAACCCCTCCTGCCTTACCCTAGTAGTGGGAGAAGGACCCCAAGGACCCATTACCCCAGCCGCCACCTGGCTTTGTAAGGCCGTCATGTCCTGGTGTAAGCTGAGGTTTTCTGCCTGCATGCTGGTAAGCATAGCCGCTATGTCCTGCAGTGTGATCTCGGGATTGCTGATGTCGTCCGGGCGAAATGAAACACTTGGGCTTCGGATTCTGTCGTGTACCCCACAAGTCTTACCTGCTGCTTGCGAAGTAATCTCGCAGAGACAACATGAGCTATTGCCCCCATACCCACCTTACCCCAACTGAGAAGTGTACACAAACCAGGATGGAGATGGGATTGGGGAAGGAAGCTAAAGATGACGGGATGGTGTCCAGAAGACCAGTAGAGGACCTCCCTCTGTTCGGAGTATAACTGTGAACACCGGCTGGGAGGGGAGACAAGGGGAGACCCTGTTACAACAAGCACAGACAAACCCTCCTCTTGTTCACTCCTTACACACATGCGGAAAGCAGTAATTACCCTGTACCAGGAAACACCATATAACAAGAAGCCATCTACATAATAAAGTAATAAGCGCTCCTGCGTGGTGCAAAAGAAAACAGAACCAAGCGCTCCAGCGCAGTGTGAGGGAAAACAAACAATAGCGCTCCAGCGCGGTGTGAGGGAAAACAAACAATAGCGCTCCAGCGCGGTGCAGTAAACAGGGATAAGCACTCCTGCGCTGCCAGGTGCCAAAGAACCAGACCCCCAAAGTACATGTCAAATATACCAAACACTGTCAAGGCACTATCCAGCGCGCTCGCACTGAATGTGGAACCAAGGCCTGGCAACGCGATTCGCACTAACAGGGAGACAGGAGAAATGTCATAAAGGAAACAAGGCAGTGCTCCAGCGTGGCCTCGGGATACCTGTAATCGGCGTCCGACGCAGATGCGGGCATCCATCAAAGGGCAAGGGCGTTAATCCGAAGCCCTGAGCCAACGGGCACCGCTGAGGTTATGCGGTTTCACCCGGAAGCGCTGTGTGACGTAGCGGCGGTTTCCGGTAGCGGGGAACTGGACCGCTAACCGCCTGCACCACGGAAGTGAGGAACACTCATTTTAGCATGGGTGAAGGAGCACACACACACACCAGATAATCGGGGGAAAGGGCCCACACCGAACCATGACAATAGGTCATTTTGATGTCTCCTCAATAAGTTTTGGGCCCTTGCCTGTCGTGGGTACTTGACCCAACCACGCGAGTAAGGTATCATTTTTATCGGGAGACCTGGGGAAACGCTGGGTGGTAGAAAATTAGTGGATCCACGTAGATTCCAGAACTTTCCCTGACAGGAATTTGAGAAAAAAAGTGGGTTTTTTCGGCTAAATTTGGAAGTTTGCAGGGGATTCTGGGTCGGAAAATGTAGGGGAACCCATGCAACCCATACCTCGCTGGACTCCCCTGGGTGTCTAGTTTTCAGAAATGTGTGGGTTTGGTAGGTTTCCCTATATGGCTGTGGACCTCGGGATCAAAAACGCAGATGCTCCCTATGTCTCAGAAAATGACCTGGTTTTGCAAGGTGGGTCACCTGGGTTTTTGGCCCCGGGCTCGGCGGCCATGTTGGGAAACTACTAAACCCACACATTTCTGAAAACTAGACACCTGGGGAGTCCAGTGAGGTATGGCTTGCATGGATCCCCCAACATTTTTCTACCCAGAATGCCCTGCAAACCTCAAATTTAGCTGTGAAAATCACTTTTTTCTCAAATTTCTGTGTGGGAAAGTTCTGGAATCTAGGTGGATCCACAAACATCCTACCATCCAGTGTTCCCCCAGGTGTCCTGATAAAAATGATACCTCACTTGCTTGGGTGGGTCAAGTGCCCGTGACAGGCAAGGGCCCGAAACGTATTGAGGAGACATCAAAATGACCTATCACAAAACATCCTGGTTTTGCAAGGGGGGGTCACCTGGGTTCTTGGCCCTGGGCTCGGCTGTCATCTTAGGAAACTACCAAACCCACACATTTCTGAAAACTAGACACCTGGGGGAGTCCAGCAAGGTATGGTTTGCGTGGATCCCCCAACGTTTTCCTACCCAGAATGCCCTGCAAACCTCATATTTTGCAGAAAAAATCACTTTTTTCTCAAATTTCTGTGTGGGAAAGTTCTGAAATCTACGTGGATCCACAAACTTCCTACCACCCAGTAATCCCCCAGGTCTCTCAATAAAAATGATACCTCACTCGCGTGAGTGGGTCAAGTACCCCTGACAGGCAAGAGCCCAAAACGTATTGAGGAGACATCAAAATTACTCATCACAAAACAACCTGATTTTGCAAGGGGGGGGTCACCTGGGTTTTTGGCCCCAGGTTCGGCGGCCATCTTGGGCAACTACCAAACCCACATATTTATGAAAACTAGACACCCGGGAGAGTCTAGCAAGGTATGGCTTGTGTAGATCCCCCAACGTTTCCCTACCCAGAATGCCCTGCAAACCTCACATTTAGGTGAAAAAAACACATTTTCCACATATTTTTCAGTAGAATAACCTTGCCGACACAAATGTCCTACCCCACAGAGTTCCCCTCAGTCTCCCGAGTAAAATGATACCTCACTTGTGTGGGTGGGGCAAGGGCCTGTGACTGGGAAGAGCCCAAAACATAGGGAATAAGGGTATAGCACTGAGAATTCTAAGCGCTACATTTTCTTAAAAATAAGTTTTTAGCCAATTCTGCATTGGACACCCACACAAGTGAAGTATCATTTTACTCATGACACTAAGGAGAAAGCTGTGGGATAGCACATTTGTGCCGGCATGTTGATTCCACACAAACATATGTGGAAAATGTGTTTCTTTCAGCTAAATTTGAGGTTTGCAGGAGATTCTGGGTAGGAAAACGTTGTGGGATGCACACAAGACATACCTCATTGGACTCCCCAGGGTACCTAGTTTTCAGAAATGTGTGGGTTTGGTAGGTTTCCCTAGATGGCGGCGAGCCCGGGGCCAAAGAACCAGTGCCCCCCCCCCTCAAAACCAGGTAGTTATGTTATAGGTAATTTTGAAGTCTCCACAGTACGATTTGGGCCATTTCCTGTTGCAGCCACTATGCCTACACACACAAGTGAGTTACCATTTTTATCAGGCGACCTGGTAGAACGCTGGGTGGTAGGAAATTTGTGTCAGTCCGGTGATCCTACAACTTCCCCACACAGGAATCTGAGAAACAATTAATTTTTTCAACAACATTTGAGGTTTGCAGGGGATTCTGGGTAGGGAAATGTTGGGGGACCCACGGAAGCCATACCTCGCTGGACTACCCCTGGTGTCTAGTTTTCAGAAATGTGTGGGTTTGGTAGTTTCCCAAGATGGCCGCCGAGCCCGGGGCCAAAAACCCAGGTGACCCGCCCTTGCAAAACCAGGTTATTTTTTGATAGGTCATTTTGATGTTTCCTCAATTCGTTTCGGGCCCTAGCCTGTCGCTGGTATTTGACCCACCCACACAAGTGAGGTACCATTTTTCTCGGACGACTTTGGGGAATGCGGGGTGGGTTGAATTTTGTGGATCCACACACATTCCAGAACTTTCCACCACAGAAATGTGAGGAAAATGTGTTTTGGTTTTTACAAATTTTGAGGTTTGCAAGGGATTCTGGGTAACAGAAACTGGTGAGAGCCAGACAAGTAACCCTATCCTGAATTCCTCTGGGTGTCTACTTTTCAAAAATGTATAGGTTTGCTAGGTTTCCTTAGGTGCCGGCAGAGTTAGGGTTCAAAATCTACAGCTAGGCACTTTGCAAAAAAAGGGTCCGTTTTCACTGTGAAAATGTGGTGTGTCCACGTTGTATTTTGGGCCATTTCCTGTCATGGGCACTTAGCCTATCCACACAAGTGAGGTACCATTTTTCTCGGAAGACTTAGGGGAATATGGGGTGAGTGGAATTTTGTGGATCCACTCAGATTCCAGAACTTTCCAACACAGAAATGTGAGGAAAATGTGTTTTTTGGACACATGTTGAGGTTTGCAAGGGATTCTGGGTAACAGAACCTGCTGCAAGCCAGTCAAGTCACCCCATACTGGATTCCCCTGGGTGTCTAGTTTAAAAAAATGTATAGGTTTGCTAGGTTTCCCTTGGTACCGGCAGAGCTATGGATCAAAATCTACAGCTAGGCACTTTGCCAAAAAAGGGTCAGCTTTCACTGTGAAAATGTGGGGCGTTCATGTTGCGTTTTGGGCCGTTTCCTGTCGCAGGCACTAGGCCTACCCACACAAGTTAGGTACCATTTTTCTCATAAGACTTTGGGGAACATGGGGGGGGTAGAATTTTGTGGATCCACGCAGATTCCAGAACTTTCCACCACAGAAATGTGAGGAAAATATGGGGGTTTTTTTACAACTTTTTAGGTTTGTAAGGAATTCTGGGTAACAGAACCTAGTGAGAGCCACACAAGTCACCCCATCCTGGATTCCCTTCAGTGTCTAGTTTTCAAAAATATATGGGTTTGCTATGTTTCCCTAGGTGCCTGCTGCGCTAGGACCCAAAATCCACAAGTAGGTACATTCCGAAAAAAAAGTCAGTGCCTAGTGGGCTTTTTGCCACCCTGGGGACGGGGGAAATCATGGGCTACTGCCCCCATCTGCCTCTTGAGAGGGGCAGAAAGACTGTGGCATCTTTTTTGGGGTAGGTAGTGGCATTGGCATGTCCATTCTTGGCAGCCCCCACCCCGAACTTTGGAGAAAAAAAATCCCTGGTGGCTAGTGGGCTTTTTGCCCCCATCTGGGGGGTGCAGATAAGGTGCTATTGCCCCAAATGCCTCCCAGGGGGGTGCAGAAAGACTGTAGATTTTTTTATTTGGTTGAGGGCATTGACATGCCCATTCTGGGCAGCCCCCACCCCGGGCCTATAAAAAAAATAATCACTGGCATCTAGGTTGCTTTCTGTCCCCCCGGGGGGGGGGGGAAATTGGGAGCTACTGCCCCGTCTGCCCCCCGGGGGGCAGACAGACTAAATTTGCCCACATTTATATGGGGGTGCAAAGCGCCTTGCCCAAGGGGCCGCTACCCCCTCCCTGGTGCCTAGTGGGTGTATCCCTGCTTGGGGATCGCCCCAGGAGGGTGATCCCCAATCTGGGATCCACTAGGGAGGGGCACCATTGGAAAGGGGAGATTCTCCCCTTTCCAACGATACCTCTCCTGACTTTCTACGTGCTCAGGGGGCTGAGATAGCCCCCTGAGCACGTAGAAAGGGAAACGGAAATGAGCCTCTTGGCTCATTTCAGTTTCGGTTTCACTGAAATGACGTCAGCACGATGTGCGGGCTGATCGTCATTTCAGGGAAACCCTGGGGGAGCCTCGGGAGCTGGGGAAGCTTTTCCCCTGCTCCTGAGGCTCTTGGGGGGTAAAGGAAATCCCTCTGGTGCCCACAGCAGAGGGATTCCCAGTGCCATGGCGTAGGACGGGCGGGAGCCGTCCGACGCACACAAGCACTGATGCGTCAGAAGGCTCCCGCGCATCCGACGCATCGAAGGGGTTAAAGGCATCTGTATTGCTCAGTCATCTTTGGAACTCCAGCACAGTTATTTTGGGGGTGCTGCAGCAACCTTGCCCTCTTACTTACACCTCCCATGCCTGGGACTAATGTTGTGAAAGAGCTGGAAGAGTGAGTCAAGGAGGGGATTGGGTTGGATTATAATTATGGCTCCCTGTTTTCCATTTTTACTGAATTTTACAGATAAATACAGACAGAAAACCATTCATTTTCCTGTCTGTATTTATTTTTAAATGTGGATAAAAACGGAAATTGGCCTTTTTTTTAGATTCTAAATGCTGCCATTCATGACTGCCAGGCCAATAGATGTACTTATTGACAGGTAAGGGGTTAAAAAGAGAATGGAATTTCCGTAAAGAGTCTTCAACAGCAGTAGATATGCACAAACGTTAGACTAAAATGTTTGTGTTTTTTTATAAGTGCACTGATTTATCATCTGTGGCTGTTCCTATCACTGGAATGCCCATTTATTGGTTAGATAAAGATGGAAAAATACTAGTTTCTACTTATTTATTCACAAAACCCAAAATAAATATGGATAAATACAGATAGCAGCAAAAAATAAATATGGATAAATACAGACGGAAATGTCAAAAATATAAATACCATAAAACCGGGAGCCCTAATTATAATTAGAGCTTCCAGTTCTGGGGTATTTATGTTTTCAACATTTCTGTCTGTATTTATCCATATTTATGTTTTGGCCATTTTGCTGGTATTTATTCATATTTATTTTGTGTTTGGAGAATAAATTAATTTGTAAAAGGGTATATTCCCACATGTTTTTAACTGATAAACACGCACTCATACTTTGATGACTGTCACGTTTAAGCAAATTAAAATGTCATATGTAAAAAACACGACACCCATGGGTAAATATTAGCATTATATGCAAATTGTTATTAACGTATGCCTGTATTTAAGAAAATCTCATCCTGTTCTTTAACTCCTCATGATGTCTATCTGCTCATCTGTTGGCATGGAATTTATGAAGAACAGCTTGGAGAGTCACTCCCTTCAAGCACAATTTTCTATATTGTTCTGCTTATTAAAGTAAATACAGACAGGAAACGTAGTTTTTTTGTATGTATTTATCTGTAAAAATTCTGTAAAAATTGAAAAATTGGAGCCTTAATTATAATGTAGAAAAAGAGGTGGACGATGGAAAAATTCCACATTGGATAGAGATTGAAAAAGGGAAAATGGGTAAAAAGAAATGTACAGGTGGTCAGAAAGCGAGGAGAGGGGTCTCTAAAAAGCCCGAAAGACCTAGGGCATATTATCAATGGGGCGGCAAAAAATTATCGCCGCTTTTGCGTCTGTTTTCGGACGAAAAGCGGCGATAATTTCAACGCCCTATTAGCAAGGACACGCTAACGCGTGAATCGATGCTTCTTCGCCCTTTCCCTTAACGCCCAGCTTTGCATCTCTAATGAGATGCAAAGTGGGCGTTCCTCACAAGAATAACGGGAGAAATGTCGCTAAGCGACATTTCTCCTATTATCAAGCCTCACGCTAAGAAGCATAGCGACAAGAAAAGTAGCGATAACCTCTGTTATTACTACTTTCCTTACACCTGCTTTGAAACTGACTTAGCCATGATATCCTATGGAAGGTGGATATCATGGCTAAGTATGTGTAGCCCTATGAGCAAGCTATCGCCAAAAGTTGTGCGATTTTCTCTGCATTTCCAGCGATAATCGCACAGTTGGCAGCTTGCGCTCTGAATTTTACCGCTTTGGAGATAAGCGTTGCTGATTGCACGCTATCTCCACAATAAAATTCAGAGTTGGCCAGCGATAATTATCCTCGCGCTAAGTGCGCTTAGCGATAATTATCGCCGGCCCTTGCTGATATGCCTCCTAATGTTTTATAGGCGGAAACTCAGAGCAACTCTTCTGTAGATTTGAGGGATGTGGAGGAGAAGAGTGGTCACGTTACAGAAGACTGGCAGGCAACGAGTGATGACATCAGATTACAATTAGGTAGGTTGAAGGGGCAGATATGTGAGGGAACAACGGCATTGGTAAGGTACGTGGAAACAAGGGGACGCATTCCAGCGGGGTTCGGGCGAAGAAAGGGTGAGAATACCAAAGGCAAAGGGATGGCAAGCGGCAGTGATACATTTGTGGGCTTAAAAGAGCGAAGTGCTTGGGAATATTCCTAGCTATCCTAGCTTCCTAGAATATTTTTCCTAGCTGTTTTTTTTGTATTTAAAAAAATATATGTGTGATTTATATGTTGTCCGAGTATTCCTTCCAAATGTTGGTGCCAGACAGGAATGTTTTTTGTGAATAGTCTGTTTTATGTTGTACATAGCGATTTTATATCATGTATATCTTGTAAATATTACTTTTGTAATTTGAAGTTTATTCATATATGTTTGCAGCCCTGAGGAAGCCTTTAATTGGATGAAATTTAATAAAGATTCAAAGAATCAACGGGAGGACCTCTTTGTTTGATTTGTGTCTAATGTGTGTCAGATTGACTTTGCTCATGTTTTCTTTGTATTGTTGCCTCTCATCTATGTTTAAGCATGATTAATTATTGGGAAAAATGACAACTAGCCATTAGAGGTGGGTAACAGCTTTCTAAAATAATATCAAACATCTGGTAGTGCGGCAAATGGGTCCCCAAGTTGCCAATACTTGTTCATTTGCTTGAGAATATTAAAAGGATGCCAGAAGATTAGGCAGAGCTGAAGAGAAAAAGGGGAGGAGAAGCTGAACAGTAAAGAAGGGTCACCTGAGGGACACAAAATAGAAGAGAAGTTGCCTGCTAGGGTGGGCAAACAAAAGAGGGTGCCAAAAAAGAGAACAAGGATCTTAGGAAAAGGTTGGCAAACATGTTGTTGTGGATGCCTTTGGGAGCACAACATCAGTAAGAGAAAAAATATGGAAGGGAGAGCCAATAGATGTATATAAGCAACTTCATCTGGAGGTACAGGCGAAAGAGGTATCGAAGACTGAGATCTGGCTGGAAGGCTCTGTGTAGAGGTTAACACTGAGACATTTAGAGCTAACGTTCTTGTATATGCCAGCAGCCGCGGCCCGTCCATAAAGGCAGCGGGGGCAACGTCTCTGCATGTTTTGGACACAAAGAGTGTCTGTCAGGCTGAGCAAACATCAGCCTGACAGACACTCTTTATTTTCAGGTCAGGCAACCAGGAGCTAGACATGTGCTAAACGCGCAGGCTCCTGGGTGCCTGAGCTGAACGTTGCTGGGCTGAGGATGTCACGGCTTCTGGGGGAGTGACCTCCTCAACTCGGCAAAGGTCTCCGAGGCCCTCCCATCCTGAAAAGGGTGAGCGTCAGTGATAGCCTCCTACCTGGGTGCTTCACTTTTAAGCCCTGAAGTGCCCGGGGCCAAGTGTCTATCACTAAGTCCTCAACACAGAGTGGGTGAGGTCAGCAGTCTCTCTGACCCCATCCTATGTATGGCCCAAACCAGACCAGTGCCAGCTAACAGCCTACCAGTAAAGCATAGGACCTTTCACGGGTGTCCCACCCTGGCGGGATGGGGACCTAGGAAGGAGCACAGGAAGCTTAAATGGGCACCTGTTGGGGTTGGGGTTTCAACATAGGGCCTTTGTCTCAGAAACCCACGTACATATAGACAACTGTTTGGGGCAGGTTGCCATGCCAGCTCACTGGCCACAAGGGAGGGGACGAGAGCAACAGCAACAACCTGGGGGAAGGGCTTTTACTCCGGTTAACATTTAGAAGCTAAGCAATTGGTTGCACCACTACCAGAACAAGAGGCCTGCACTTTTGTTGGAGTGGGATTTCAAGAGGGATCCATTCTGGGGTATCAGGGACTACGGGGGAAGAGTTTAATGTCAGCCATGGAGAGTCCACATGTGGTTAGGGCAAAAAGGTTTAAGGAGTTAGCGGAATTTGGATGGGTGGTTGATTAGATATTTGGCCATTAGCGGACCTGCTAATATCACCACTGGGGGTGGTAGCCAAGAAGACATCTGGGAGTTCAGGATGATCCATGATTTGCTGTGGTCAGAAGGGCAGTCCGTGAATGACTGCATTGCTAGAGAGGGTGTGGTAGTGCTGTTTGCATCTGTGGATGTGGACGTTGCTTTAGTGAGATCATTTGCTGAGGGAGCAGAGCTAGCAATATTTACTGTCAGTTTTCTATCAGTGTTTTTTGCCTTTTGCAAATTCATTTTGAGGAACAGATTTTTATTGACAAGATTTTGCCCATGGGTTGTGCGATTTCATGCAAGTAGTTTGAGACGTTCACTTCTTTTCAGCAATGATGCTTTGTGGCAAGTTCTGGTTGTGAGTTTGTTGCACATTATTTAAATGTTAACTTGATCATCAGTGCAGGAGGATCAAGTGGCTGGAGGGGGGCGCTGAAGCATTTTCAGAGTCTAGCCAAAGACGTAGAGGTGTCAGAGAGAGTGCGGAGGCAAGGATGGGTAAATACAGAGGAAATGCTTAGCAAGGTGACAGGGCAAGGTAAATGCCAGGCTGCTGGAAAGATTAAACTATGGTCACAGGACTATGGAGGACAGGAAGAGGCAGTAAGGAGAGAGACAAGGAGAGAGAAGCAAGAGTACAGAATAATAAGGTTTGATCAAATTAAGGGATGTACTAAGTACATGACAAGGGGTCTCTTAGTAGCCTAGTAAAAGCCCTCTCGTTTGACACTAGCAAATTGGTTTTATCAACACTCTTGCAGTAAGGTCATAGTTTGAGCATGATGTTATAGAGACTATTGTACTCAGTGCAACATTGGCCAAGACTGACAACAACACTAATAAGGTAAGACTTGAAAGGGCCTAGGTACAACAACAAAAGTCTTTCCCTTACCTGACCGGAACAGAGGCCAAGTCAGAGGTCACACTGTAAAAAAATATAGGACTGAACCAAAAACCGTAGTGGAAAGAATAACCAGAAAACAGATTATATAACAATAAAGAGTAGGGGGTAAACTTTGCTCATCTTGCAGCATTTGCAGAGTTTTGCCTACTCCGTGCTCTCCTTGGAGTGCGGAGTTTCAGAAAAACTCCACCAACTGCCATGTGGCAGAGTTTTTTCACGTTTGTGGCTCGCCAACATTAATTTGATGAGTGCAGGCGAGAAAATCGAGCTCTAGACCGCCTCTAGGCAAGATTTCTCAATGTAGGCGGCAGATCGCTACCGCTTGCATTGAGAAAGCTGCCGCTCGCATCGATAAAGCTGCTGCTCGAGTAAAAAATGTACTAAAGCAGCAGAAAGAAGCATCACTCTCTGGCACGCCGCGTGCTGCCGTTCGCGCTGATCTTACAGCTCAGGACAAGCTCCCAGTGCTAAAAATCAGAGCGAGTAGCGCAACATACCAAACCTCCACCACTTGCAGAACACTGAGGCATCTCACAGAGTTTTTAGGTAACTCCACAGAATTCCATGAAGTGAAACTCCGTGAGTTCCACCCCCACCCCCAAACAAGAGCAGGAAACCAGACAATATGAAAGAACAGGTGTCAGAGACTGAAGACCGATTCTTAACTGAATACAGATGGCGAAGAGTCAAGGAGAAAACTGAGGCAAGAAATCGTGAACGGGGCATCAGAAATCAGGAACAGAGATTCTGAGATCAAGAACAGGCTGTACCCAATAGGCACTGGGACACGTGATACCCTGTTGATAAATGGAAACTGGAACTATGATTCAGAACAAGGAACTTGAGAATGCACTCAATAGTCACTGGAAGGAGTGATGCCCTGCTGGTACATGGTATTAACACAGGAATTCAGAACAAGGTTAATCAAAGTTAGCAGACTCAGGAACAGCTGCCAACTCAGTGAACATGTGGTCATACGCCCAACAGGTAAAACCCAGAAATTAGGATATTAGGGTAAAAATGAAAGGCAGAGAGAAGGTCAGACCGTTAAACAAGGAAGAAAAACATAAAGCACAATGCTGCAAAGGAAAGCAGGACACTGCAAAAATCATTAGCGGGAAATAGGATTCTTCTCTGATTTTCAAAGATTCACCAATACAGGCAACTGGAGTTGAATGCAGATGCATTCAGTAACAGCAGTTGGAGCAGGAATTCTAAATGTAGAAGTCAGTCTTAAATTCATCCTCCCAGCTCACACTCACACAATGTGGAACTGCCTGGAGTAGAGAGCAGGAGTGAGCTAGCAGCAGCACAGTGTAGTTGAGAGCAGTTAAAGTTTCTCCTTCAGCTCCTTGCTGGATGGAGTGCATGGAGGTTGCAAAAAGCAGCAAGAAGGCAGCAAAACACTCCGGAATGGAATGTGGATTGGCGCTTGTTTCAGAACATGGCAGGAATTCATGCAACGGAGCACAAGCGAATGCTGGAAGTGGCAGCTCATATTTCAAATTATAATACGATCCACCAAAAAGTACCTTTCCAGCCTCAAGTAAGATACCAAGTACCATAATACATCAGTGGTTGGTAAGTAAACCCTCAAATGGAATCTGGACTGGATGTAGTATCCAAGATGATAAGTAAAGTAAATGTGCAGATATGGCTACCAATGCACAGGAGGTCTGTTTGGCAACAGAGAGCAAGTCGATCGATACGTGTTTCGGTACAATGCTGATTAGAAAACACCACTTCCTCAGGACATTTCAATATCAATTTCATTATGGAGAGGAGATCAGAAATAATGTGATTATTCCTTTCCCTATTTTTGGATCATTTCCTTCATGTATTCTTAGTTTCTTCTTTCAAATACCATCAACTTACATGCCAAAGGCCCTTAGCTTATCTTGATAATTCTCACAACTTTATAGGTATTATTTCTCCTCTTGAAAGAAAATTTCAGTGGGCTCATATGAGACTCGGTCATTGTGTTTCTGGTCCCCATTAGTGGCAGCCACAGGGTGGAATAGAGGTGCCAGGATGAGGCAAAGCATAACAGGTGCAGTGACATAACAAAACTTGAGGGTGGGCCCCTGCAAAGTACATGTAAGGGTCCTCCAATGCTCCAGACCCAGTAAGGAGCTCTAAGGCACTGCCTGTGCAGAGTGCCTGAGGGGGCCCCGTAGAGCTAGAGCCCCTCCCACCCCCGCACTGTGGGGACAGCGGATGCTATTGATACGCCACTGGAAAGGTGGTCAGGGGGATCCAGGCAGTGATGTCAAGAAAGGAGCAGGAGAGATGTCTAAGACAGGAATGGTGCATGGAATGCAGTTGTTTGGGTATGTTTGGAAGAACAGTGGTTGAAGGAGGCATGGTTGGGGTAATATTGTGGTTGCTTGGTGTGGCCAGTGACAACTAGGTTCAGGACTAAAGGTGGAAGGTAGGTTAAAATAGAATTATTTGTGAGGCGGGGATTTATATTTTTGTTGTAATGTCTGGAAAAGTGAGTGGATGGACTGACTTAATATAGGGGCCTATTACTCTCTTGAGCAATGTCCTGATTCCTCTGGCCTGGTGGGGGTTCCTGGGGGGGGAGGAGATCTTATTACTTTTCCCCCAGGGGACTTTGAGCTAGTGGCACAGTCCAGGATGGGGCAGGAGGAGATTGGTTGGCTTACAATTAGGGTAGGGCTTGTTGGTCAGTTAGATACAAGGTTAGAGGAGTCTTCTTCCTGAAAGGTCGGTGATATAGTCAATGCTTAATCTGTAAAATAATAAGTGCCAGGGCCCTGTGCAGAAGGCCACTGCAGCTTGCACCACCCATTGCCCCTGTTATCGCTGTCAAAACAACTACGAACCCTCTCTCTTGCCTGCAAGTGCGACAGTTCAGATTATTCCAGGTCCCCAAAGCTGAAGGAATGGGTGGGGTAGTAGTAGGTATTAGCAATTTTTTATGTACATTTTATTCATAAACAACTGTTGCTTTGCTCATCTCCTGTGGCAGCCTGTCCTAAGTGCGGTGTTCACAATTAAGTGCTGATGCAGAGCACCTGAAACCAATTAAGTGTCAGGGCTGAGCACCGGAAACCACCTTCTCAAATTAGCCAGTGGGTAGGATAGCTGTCTTTTAGCACTTCCTCCCTCTTTTTTTTCTAACAACAGATTTGATTGATTTTCTGTAGTACCAGATGGGCCAAGCCCGACCAGAAACATATAGATATAAGGCATATTGTAAAACCGTTGGGTACTGCAAACTATCCCCCCAGCAGGTCTGCAGAACATCAGACCAACAACCACCTCCCACCCACTCCCCCCAACTTCGCGCTATACACACGTCACCCACATAGCACATACACATCGAATGGAATACCGTCCACATCTGTATGAGTCTTTCACATTAAACCGGTAAATCATACACCACCAGCCGTTCTAGAGGATCTTGAGCCACGGGTCGTGACATTAAGGACAAATCATTACCCCGATATTTGGCCCACTTGGCCCATATCGTCTCATGCTTTTGCAGGCAGCCTCTCACCTGAAACACCGCAACCTCCACTGACATACATCTATCCATGGCCTTCTTCCAATTCGCTACTCCGGGTGGGGGTGTGCAATATCACGCTTTGCCAGCGTAAGGCCCAAGAACAGAAGGTGTAGTTTATATCTGTTTCCCCAAATGTCTTCTGTGCTATGAAGGAAGGTCAATCTGGGGTCTGCAGGAATGCCCCATGCTAAACCCTCTTTTTTTCATAAACCTGGGTGTAGGGTGTTTGGGTGTATGTGTTTTACTATGGGTATTGGCTCATTTAATAGGTTGCTTTGTTGGATTTGGCAAGTGGGTTGTCTGCTACTGGGCAAGCTGTGGCGATAAAAGCTAGGGCTGATGCACTAGTCTCCAAGGGGTGTGACATCACCAGGGAGATACTTGCAGCTGGGAAGGGTAGGTAGGGGGGCAGGCAGTGATATCAGGAAAGGGGCAGGAGAGATGTTTAAGAAGGGCTTGTGCAAGAAATGCAGCAATTTGGTTGTGTTCAGGATGGTGGTTGTGTCGTGTAGTTCCTATAAAACCTATATAGGATCTGCGCGTTTGGACAACACACACTGCAGGATTGGTGTCCGACTGATTCTAGACACCCCCACCGGGTATGTTGGCCTGTGTACCAGCTAGCTCACAGTGCCACTAGACACCCCTCTTACCAAGGAGAGAATAGTTCTTGGCAACTATCAAACATGACAACCCTGATCCCTCAGGACCGTGGAAACAGTGCACTACTTTTCACTCAGTCACTCGTGCTCAATCGGTCTCAGAGAGATACACAGAATAAACAATAGGGGTGTTTTCAATAAGTTATGTTATGTTTATTAGATTTTGTAAGGCGCAACAGCTACCCAAGAAGGGTTTCCCGGCGCCAACCTGAAAGGAACAGAGAAAGAGGGGAGAAATTATTGGTTGAACAGCCAAGTTTTTAGGCATTTGCAGAAGATTCGTAGGCGGTTTCATTGTGGAGCAATACAGGAAGAACGTTGCATAAGGACGGACCCATGCAGGAAAAAGATCTACCGCCCATGCATGACAGTCTGATTCTAGGGATCGAGAATTTTGTCTCAGTGGTAGAGCGAAGAGGGCATGAGGGCAAATAAGGGTGAACCCGGGCTTGAAGGTATTGAGGAGCCACTCCAGATTTGATCTTAAATATATAGCTTAGGGCTTTGAACTTAATTCGGTTCTCTACCCTGAGCCAATGAAGGTCACGCAAAGAGCCAGAAATAGGGGCTGCTCTGGGGACTCGACAGAGCAGTCTGGCGGCAGAGTTCTGCACCACCTGCAGTTTGTGTGTCACATCCTTGTTAGCCCCCAGATAAAGAATGTTACCATAGTCCAGTCTAGAGGTGACAAGAGCCTGGACTACGGTTCTCTGGGTGGGACTAGGCAACATCCAGATAATCGTTTTGAGCCATTTCAGGATGGTGAAACAGGTTGCAGCCACCTTCACGGCTTGTTGTCTCATAGATAATTGATCATCGATGATGAAGCCTAGATTGCAGACTTGGCGGGAGGGCTGAGGAAAGGACCCCATTTCAGCTGGCCAGTGTTGGGAACCCCAAAGATCTTTATTTTCCCCCAAAATCAGGACCTCAATTTTCTCTCCATTGAGTTTGAGAAAATTGGTCCGCATCCAGGATGCATTCCTACTCAATCCCCAACTGGAGAGCAGATGAATCAGATGCCCTCGCGGCAGAGAGAGCGAAGATAATCTGGGTGTCTTCTGCATAAGAGAACAGGGACAACCCAGCCTCCTCTGCAATGTCCGCCAGAGGTCTGACATACACGCTAAATAACAGAGGGCTAAGAATGGAGCCCTGGGGCACCCCATAAGGTAGGTAATGAGTATCAGAGCTGGCCGTTGGGGAGAAAACCTTGAACGTGCGATCCGTGAGGAAAGAAATAAACCAATTGAGTGCCGGCCCGGCAACACCCAAAGATTGTAAGGCTTTTACTAACACAGTGTGAGACACCGTGTCGAAAGCTGCGCTCAAGTCAAGTAATATGAGGGCCACCGTGTCTCCAATATTCAAATGACGTTGCAGCTTTTCCTTAACTCCAAGAAGGGCAGTTTCGGTTGAGAAGCCGGCTCTAAAGCCCAACTGAGATGAGTGGAAATAATTTTGTGACTCAACAAACTGAGATAACTGTGAGTTAATGTGTCTTTCTAAGACTTTCGAGAAGGCCGGGAGTAATGAAATAGGCCGATAGTTAGCAGGCTGATATGGATAAGCATTAGCCTTCTTCAAAAGAGGAAGCACCATTGCATATTTCCACTCTGGGGGAACCGTTGCCTCCTGTAAGGAGGCATTCAAGAGTTCCATGATTATTGTAAGTGAAGGCAGCTCAAGTATTTATTGAATAGTCGTTATTCTAGTGTAAAATATGTGTGCTGAAACAATGATTAGACAGTAACAGATATAAAGGATTAGAAGCACTAAGAAAGTAAAAGGATGGTAGATTTCTACCATCTTGCTAGAATCATGAGTATAAGCAATATTCCATCTTACCACCTATTCGTCACCAGCCCAAATTCGCCTCGAGTTCGGATTACAAAAACAAACAGTGGAGAGAAGAGGCGCATATATAAAAAGTTGGTGGAAAATAAGGAAAGCAGAACAAGGAACACTAAACGCTCATCTCTGGACTGAACTGACAAAACGAGACATATCCCCAGCAAGGACCTATTTAATGGAATCATTGGACATCCTAGGTCTAACAGAACTGTGGGAGTCTCCTACTGACGCCAGTACCTTCAAAAGAGTGGTATCCAAAGTCACCAAGGCGATCTCGTTAACAGAGGATAAGGCAACTTTAGCCAAGAGAGAGCATGGATGGGTGGCTCTGAAAGATTACATAACTCTCAAACCACAACAGTATCTAACAACGGGACTCACCCATAAAACAAAAAACAAGTTCCTTAACCTCCTCTTAGGTAATATACCCATATTGCCACACCTAGCACCCTGGAAAAGGGATAAAACAATAAATCTTTGCAGTCTATGCCTTTCCGGCAAAGAAGATCTTATACACATTATTTGTATTTGCAAAAACCTTATGGACATAAGGCGTTCCTTGCTTCGGGCCCTTTGGAATCAGAGGAGGATAACCAGCTGTAGACATTTTATTCCTTTTCGTACTTTTAAACCTAAATTTTTAGCAATGATATTATTCTATCAAGTGCTGTGAGTTTTTAATAACTGTACAATTAAATAAACTAAACCAATACAATGAGTATAAGTGTGAGAAGTTGGCCTGGTATATGATGCTCACTAGTTAAAGTGATCACCTTGTACCATGCCAAGCAACCCTTATGGTGTGGTTGTAAGTCAACCTTTTCGGACTAGCTGCCCTAGTGGTAGCGTAGGCTAAGCAGTCTTTGAGGCTAAACTCGTGAAGCGTGTTAAGCCAGCTGTTTTACCAAATGCAACCCCCTTTTATACCAATGAAAGGACACCACACAGATATATATTCAAAATATATATGTATTTATTTCTCAAAGTAACCCCTAGTCTCTTTATGAGCACAGGAGCACAAATCGTCAAACAAGATTACAGTAGAATACACAGAAGTTGCACTTTATATGGATAGGCCCTGGTGGCCACTCAAACCATATACTAAAATAGTGGTATAAGTACCACGAACAGAAAAGGGAAAAGGCCTAGGGCCTCTAGAATCGCTGGGCCTACAAGGAGCTAACTTCAGTTAGTGACCAGGAGGTCCACGGGTGGCGTGTGCAGAGCAAATAGTCACACGCGTGCTCCCATAGGTTTCAATGGGTGCGTAAAAAGTACAAAGTTACTGCAAGGAGGATCTTCCGGATGGACTAGGAACTCAAGATTTGGAACACAGGCACTAGAGATGTAATACTACACTTGGGCACAGGTGTGCCAGCTTTACCTCACCCACAGGAAGCGGGTGCATAGGCCTCGACGTGCGTCGGGTTTCTTCTATCTGTTCCGTGGAGCCTGAAGACAAAGATGCTGCAGGCGGTCGGTCCGGGAGAGATGCAGTGGATCCAAGAGTGGATCGGAGATGTTGAAGACCTGTAAGCAGAGGGGACAGTGTTCACAGTCACTAGCCAGTGACCAGCGTGGCACCAGGTGGGTACCAGGCAATGTCGGGTGCAAACAGGAAGAAAGGTGTAGCTTGTCTCTGCAGCCACGTGGTCCCTGGAGGTCGACGACGTCCAGGAGTCGGTTCACGAGCTGTCCCACGCAGGCTCTCGCTGTCGGCGGTGTCGGCGACTTGATCGAAGCAAACAAGCCTTGGCAAAAGCAATTGTTGTAGGAGATGAAATAAGCTGATGGTTCTGACCAGCAAGGTCAGAAGGACTGCTCCTTTGGAGGGGAGCAAGGGCCAGTCTGGAGCAACCAGACCAGTGGTGTATTTCTTGAAGTTCGTCGCCAAGATGGCTACTAGCCAGCGGGCCAGCAACCGGTTAGGCGCGTCGAGTGGCAAAATGCAGAAGGGCCCCACGCAGATCGTGGAGATGCTGGAGGGCTCACCTTTGGTGCAGATGCTGCTCGGGTGTTGGGCTTCTCAGATCCCAAAGCACAACTTGGAGGGAGCCTCGGTTGTTGCACTTGTCAGCTTGTCGTAGTCGTTCCAAGCTGGCTGGCTCCACGTGTCTCGGTGCCTCCACGGGTCTCCTCTTTTCAGGGACTGTGGATCGGGCGGTGAGAGGTCTGGAGGTCCAGGTCTTGTCAGTCTCTGGGCTCGGGCTCCGGCGGGAGGCGGCGGCAAAGCAGACGTTGGTTCGCTGGATGGTGCTTGCGTTAGCAAGGTGGTCACTCCCTGACCACAGGGGAGATTGGCTTCAGTCCTCTGTGCAGCAGAGCGTCGAAGTTCCCGTCTTCTTCTTAGTGTTAAGTTGATTCCAGGATGTCTGAAGTCTTAGGACACAGCTCCTACCTTTAAGCGGATTCTAGGGGCCGGACTACCTGCTAGGTCCCTCCCTATGGGTGGGACCAGGAAGGGGGGTGGTTACACCCCCAATCCTTTGTCCAGCTCGCCCCAGGCCCGGGACTGGTGTGCCCCAGGACCGGTTTGAACTGGCATATGCACCGAGGCTCCTTGTGAGCCACAGGCATGTCTGGTTTCTTTCAAGCCCTACCTGACCAATACACAAAATCCTGTCTGGGGTGGTGCACGCACCTCCCCTGGCAGGAAACCCTTTGTCCACACCTCCCAAGCTGGAAGGACTCCCAGCAGCAGGAGGGCAGACTTGTGTCTGTGGTGGCAGCATCCATTTTGTGGAGCTGAGGCTATGTCTGATTTTACCGGGTTTCAGGTACTGTACATGTCGTGTCCCTCTAGAAGGGTGGAATGCTAACCCCGTCGCCAGAATTGGCGAGGGGTTAGTATTCCAATTCGTATGACACCTTACTCGACATGTTTTGATAAAGCCAAACCAAAGATAGCATTTAACCGCGAGGTTCATAATGCACTTCAGAGTATATGGTATGACGATATCTGGAAACAGTAGAAGGAAGTTGTTCCGACCACTGCAGACAGGCTCAGCTCATGCCAGAGCACCATCTCACATGGAACCAAGCACTCTGCCTTCAGGATTGTTAAGGCCTGCCATAGGAGTGACTTATAGGTTACCAGGTGTCCCATTTAAGGTTAGGTATAGGTATACTACACCTAAGTAAGAGGTGATTACACCAACTTACCCCAGCTGAGTGATCAGCCAGTTGTGTCAAATTGTTAGGCCAAGCCTGGGGTGGCATAATACATGCTTCAGCCCCTGGCAGGCCTTGGGTACACCAATGCCCTGGGTACCTAGTGTACACTGGTACAGGGGCTGACAGGGTGATCCACTTCCAATTGGTTATGCACCTAGGGTGCATAGTTTTAATTTAGTAGAGAGAACAGCAGGCTGGGAGTCTGATTGGCAGGCCCACAGCCTCAATATGTTAAAAACCAGTGAAGCAAAAAGCAAAAATTTGGGGTGACCATAGGATAGCAGACCCTACTCTCCTACACAACCCCCCCCCCAAACGCTGGGACATTAAACTAGCCTTGACCAGTCTCGTCTTCATGTCCTAAGTGGAAGTACCTGGAGAGACCATCTGCATTCCCATGGTCAGTACCTGGCCGGTGCTCCACTGTAAAGTCCATCCCCTGTAGGGAAATGGACCACCTAAGCAGTTTGGGGTTTTCACCCTTCATCTGATTTAGCCACAAGAGGGGCTTATGGTCGGTCTGAATCTTGAAGTGAGTGCCAAACAAGTATGGCCTCAGCTTCTTCAGGGCCCACACCACAGCAAAGGCCTCCCTCTCAATAGCTGACCAATTCTTCTCTCTGGGGGTCAACCTTCTGCTAATAAAAGCAATGGGTTGGTCTTGACCATCTACATTAAGTTGTGACAGCACAGCTCCCACACCCAACTCAGAAGCATCTGTTTGGACAATAAACTCTTTGGAGTAGTCAGGACTTTTCAGGATAGGTGCAGAGCACATGGCCTCCTTCAGGTCATCAAATGCCTTTTGACAGCTTACTGTCCACTGAACCTTTTTGGGCATCTTCTTGGATGTCAGATCATTAAGAGGAGTCACAATGGACCCATAGTTCTTAACAAACTTCCTGTAGTACCCAGTCAAGCCCAAGAAAGCTTGAACTTGAGTCTGGGTGGTTGGAGGGGACCAGTCCTTGATGGATTGTATCTTACTCTCCAGTGGTTGAACTTGGCCTCCACCTACAAGGTGGCCCAAATATACAACCTTACTCTGCCCTATCTGGCACTTTGTAGCCTTGATAGTGAGGCCTGCCCTTTGCAGAGCCTCAAGAGCCTTCTTCAGGTGGATCAGGTGATCCTCCCAGGTGGAGCTAAAGACAGCAATGTCATCCAGATATGCTGCGCAAAAGTCATCCAACCCAGTAAGGACTTGGTTCACCAGCCTTTGGAAGGTGGCAGGTGCATTCTTCAGACCCAAGGGCATCACCACAAACTGGTAGTGCCCACCTGGGGTTGAGAATGCTGTTTTGGCCTTAGACTCCTCAGCTAATCTGATTTTCCAATAGCCAGCTGTTAAGTCAAATGTGCTCATAAACTTTGCAGAAGCTAGTTTGTCTATGAGCTCATCTGCCCTTGGAATAGGGTGTGCATCTGTCCTGGTGACAGCATTGAGTCCTCTGTAATCCACACAGAACCTCATCTCTCTCTTGCCATCTTTGGTGTGAGGTTTGGGGACCAGAACCACTGGGCTAGCCCAGGGGCTCTCTGAGGGTTCAATGACACCTAATTCCAGCATTTTATGTACCTCAGCCTTTATACAGTCCCTGACGTGGTCAGGTTGTCTGTAAAGCTTGTTCTTTACAGGCAGACTGTCACCAGTGTCCACCACATGGGTACACCAGTCAGTTTGACTAGGTATCAAGGAAAACATATGTGAAAATGATTGTAGAACCTGTCTACATTCAGTCTGCTGATGGGCAGTGAGGTTGCCTCCAAGGGTCACTCCTTCAACTGAGCCATCTTCAGGGTTCTGAGACAACAGGTCTGGGAGAGGGTCACTCTCTTCCTCCTGTCCCTCATCTGTAGCCATGAGCAAGCCCATGTCTGCCCTGTCAACATATGCTTTAAGCCTGTTAACATGGAGTACCCTGTGGGGACTCCTGGGAGTTCCTAGGTCGACCAAGTAGGTGACCTCTCCCTTCTTTTCCAGGATTGTATGGGGTCCAGACCATTTGTCTTGGAGTGCTGCTGGGGCCACTGGCTCCAACACCCATACCTTCTGTCCTGGCTGAAGCTCAACCAAGACAGCCTTTTGGTCATGCCAAGCTTTCTGTAAGGCCTGGCTTGCCTCAAGGTTTTTGGATGCCTTCTCCATATACTCATTAACAGTAATGGGGTAACCCAGTAACCCTCAGAACCTGGGCATTAGCGGCTGAAGAACAGACGGACTCGGACGTCTCCCCGGCTTCCTATAACTGTGGCGATCGTTTTGACGGCACCACCATTTTCCAGTGGAACAAATTACTTTCAAGAATAGACCTTCCAGTCAGGTGTCGGCTGACACCCATTTAACTCGTGATACCAGGAATTCAAACCCTGTTACTGTTTATTATCAGGCCGCCATCCTTAATGTTTGTCCTGATGAAGACCCGCCTTAGATGCTTAGAAACGGGCACTACTACATAGGGTCGAAACGTCGACGTTGCTTACTCAATTGGTCCACGCAATCCCACAATTAGAATTCGGAGAACTATATCCATTTGTGGCTTATGCTTTGGAAGTTGGACCTTTGTTTGAAAAATTTGTTTTGAAAAATTTTTTGTCCGTCATTGTATATATATGGTATATGTTATATGTGAAATTGTGGTCAACACCATGTTCAGTCACTAATCGTTCTATGTCTTATATGTTTTTTGGTTGGTTAGTCCTGTAAATACTTTTGTTAAATAATTTTGGTGATTTACACAACAGAGTAAAAAAAGAATTGAATTTCAGACACTCTTGCCTTGGCCTATGTGTGTGTAAGTGTGTTATTCATTGAATGATTAATTCAATCATATGTATTGAGTACATGTCTAACAAAGGTTAGCTAATTCCCAACAGAACCATTGTTTTTTGTTTTTCTCCATATACTCAGCCATCCTGGAGCGGAGACCAAGTACATAGTCCACTATGTCTAGCTTAGGCTTTTTGAGAGGTAACTCCCATCCTTCCTTCACCAAACACAGTGGGCCTCTCACAGGGTGCCCAAACAACAATTCAAAGGGGCTGTAGCCAACTCCTTTTTGTGGGACCTCTCTGTAAGCAAACAGAAGGCAGGGTAGAAGGATGTCCCATCTTCGCCTGAGCTTTTCAGGTAATCCTTTGATCATACCCTTTAGGGTCTTGTTGAACCTCTCAACAAGCCCATTGCATTGTGGGTGATAAGGGGTGGTGAACTTGTAGTTGACACCACATTCCTTCCACATAGCTGTCAAGTATCCTGACATAAAGTTGGTACCTCTGTCAGATACTACCTCCTTAGGAAACCCCACTCTGGAGAATACTCCCAGCAGGGCCCTGGCCACAACAGGAGCTGTAGTGGTCCTAAGGGGAATTGCCTCTGGATACCTGGTGGCATGATCCACTACCACCAGTATAAATCTGTGCCCAGATGCAGTGGGAGGATCCATGGGACCCACTATGTCTATTCCCACTCTTTCAAAGGGGACCCCCACCACAGGTAGTGGTATTAGGGGGGCCTTTGTTGTGCCACCTGATTTGCCACTGGCTTGGCAGGTAACACAGGAGCGACAAAACTCCTTTGTATCTTCATTCATGTGAGGCCAGTGAAAGTGAGGGACAAGCCTGTCCCAAGTCTTGTTCTGGCCTAAGTGTCCTGCTAAAGGAATATCATGGGCCAAGGTAAGAAGGAAGCCCCTAAATTGCAGAGGTATAACCAACCTCCTGGTAGCACCAGGCTTGGGGTCTCTAGCCTCTGAATAAAGGAGCCCTTCATCCCAATACACTTTATGGGTACCTTGAGCATTCCCAGCAGCCTCAGCAGCAGCCAGCTGTCTGAGGGGTTCAAGAGAGGGACAGGATAACTGAGCCTGCCTCAAGTCAGCCCTTGAAGGTCCCCCTGTCCCCAGAAACTCAACCTGATCAGGTTCAAGCTCTTCAGAGACAGTTCCTTCAGGGTCCTCTAGATCAGCTTCCTGGGAAGGCTGATCATCACTCTGAGGCAGGGGGGAAGGCACAGCCTTGACCCTCCTGTTCTTCTTCTTGGTAGGTGCTTGGTCCATTGTTCCAGGATCCAAGACCTGAGGTTCAGTGAAGCACTTTTTGGCCTGTGACCTGGTCACAGCAAGGACATGTGATGATATACCTAACATCTCTGCATGAGTCCTGTACTCCACTTCTGACCATAGAGAACTCTCTAGGTCATTGCCCAACAAACATTCTACTGGGAGGTCTGCACTAACCACAACCCTTTTGAGGCCAGTTACCCCTCCCCATGAGAAGTTAACAACTGCCACACTATGTGAAGTAGTGGCATTGCTGGCATTGGTCACCAGGTAGTTCTCACCTGGTATGTACTGTCCAGGGTCCACAAAGCCTGGTGTCACCATAGTGACACTGGCACATGTGTCCCTGTAGGCTTGAGCCACTTTGTCATTAATTAAAGGAGTCTGTCTGTACTTGCCCAGGTTACTGGGGCTCACAGTCAGGGACAAATCAATGTCCCCATCACAGATCAAGACTGCCTGTGTCAGGGTTCTGTCTAAGTCAGAATCTCCTTCAGTTCCCATAGTGATTCCCACTACACCCTTTGTCTGGGGACCAACACTGCTAACAGTAGTTCCCGGTCAGCAGGTGCCTTTGGGGCAACAGTGTTGGGGGCTCCACCCTTTTTGCAATCACTAGTCCAGTGAGTTGTATTTTTGCAATGATTGCACCAGGGTTTCTTTTGACCTTCTTTCTTCTTTTTGGACTGTTGTTGGGACCCACCCTCCTTAGCAGTAGTTTGGGGCCCTGTTGAAGACTTCTGGTCTTTAGATTTCTGATCTCCACCCTTTTGGTCTGTTTTCTTCTGATCACCCCCTTGGCCCTGGTTCTGGTTCTTTTGCTTAACCCTGGTTCTGACCCATTTGTCTGCCTTCTTTCCCAATTCTTGGGGAGAGGTCAGATCAGAGTCAACCAAGTGTTGATGCAGTTGCTGGTTTTGACAGTTATTTAAAATCTGTTCTCTCATCATCAAATTATACAATCCTGTAAAATCAGATACCTTACTTCCCAGCAACCAACCCTCCAAAGCCTTAGTGGCACATTCAACATATTCAGACCAGTCCTGAGTCTGTGTCTTTTGGGTGTCTCTGAACATTAACCTGTACTGTTCAGTGGTTAAGCCTAACCCATCTACCAGAACACTCTTCAGGACTCTGTAATTTCTGACATCCTCTTCTCTAACAGTGAGGAGTCTGTCTCTGCCTCTTCCTTCAAAGGAGAGCCAGAGGATTGCTGCCCACTGGTCTTCAGGAACCTGCTGTACTTTGCAGGCTCTCTCAAGAGCAGTTATCCATTTGTGGATGTCATCCCCACTTTTGTAGGGGGGCACAACCTTAGACAGGTTCCTATTATCAAAGACCCTATCTTTGTCCTTAGGGACAATGCTGCCACCAGTGGGTATAGACCCACTCTCTCTAGGTTGCCTAGCCTTGTTCAGTTTTTCTTCCATCAGGGCTACTTCTAGCTCCTGCTTCCTGATCCTCAGCTGGGCTTCCTGCATTCTGGCCTCATGTTCCCTCCTCTGAGGGGTGGTCATCCTTTTCCTGGAGTGACCTTGAGAGCCTCTAGAGCCATGAGAAGCATTGGAGTCACCTGAGCGATTCCTTTGCCTCCCAAGCCCTGTGTTAAGTCCACTGGGGAGATCCAATGGGGTAAACCCATTGTCAGTCCCCAATAGCCTTAGTTTAGCTGGGCCAAGTATAATACTTGGCACTGGGCTAGTTCTCCCTTCATCATCACTACTTTCTGTATCCTCACCACTTTCCTCCCCTGTAGTATGATTCTCATCTAAGGGATGGCTATTGGAACTGGGTACCTCTGTAGCATCTTCAGAAGGGGGGCCTCCTGTTCCTGACCCTAAGGGGGCTAACTGGGAAGCTTTCCTGAGTTCTCTCTGATTCTCATCATTCTGTAAGAGTTCTCTGAGCTCAGCAGAGGTAGGGTTCTTGGGCTGTTTAAGGCCTCTAAGAGTTGCCAAATGCCTGAGCTCATTCTGATTAAGGGTAGCAAAGCTGGATGGTGCCCTCTGGGGGTCACTCTCAACAGAGATGGGTACAGTGGACCCCTCTGCCCCGGCCATTGCTCTTAAGTGTGGGTGGATGTGTTGCAATCTACCTACACTTGGGTTTACCTACTAAACCTATCTAGTAGTTGTAGTCAGGGTGTGCTACTCCCTTTGCTCTACAACAACTAAGTTCAGTAGAACTTATGTATATCTAATCTTGTTTTATATGTACCTACAGGTACCTATGTGATCTTTCAATTGGTAACCAAGAGATTACAATGGTAAAACACAGCAAGCTCAAATCCAACCGCTGCTCACCAATGTGAGAAGTTGGCCTGGTAGATGATGCTCACTAGTTAAAGTGATCACCTTGTACCATGCCAAGCAACCCTTATGGTGTGGTTGTAAGTCAACCTTTTCGGACTAGCTGCCCTAGTGGTAGCGTAGGCTAAGCAGTCTTTGAGGCTAAACTCGTGAAGCGTGTTAAGCCAGCTGTTTTACCAAATGCAACCCCCTTTTATACCAATGAAAGGACACCACACAGATATATATTCAAATATATATGTATTTATTTCTCAAAGTAACCCCTAGTCTCTTTATGAGCACAGGAGCACAAATCGTCAAACAAGATTACAGTAGAATACACAGAAGTTGCACTTTATATGGATAGGCCCTGGTGGCCACTCAAACCATATACTAAAATAGTGGTATAAGTACCACGAACAGAAAAGGGAAAAGGCCTAGGGCCTCTAGAATCGCTGGGCCTACAAGGAGCTAACTTCAGTTAGTGACCAGGAGGTCCACGGGTGGCGTGTGCAGAGCAAATAGTCACACGCGTGCTCCCATAGGTTTCAATGGGTGCGTAAAAAGTACAAAGTTACTGCAAGGAGGATCTTCCGGATGGACTAGGAACTCAAGATTTGGAACACAGGCACTAGAGATGTAATACTACACTTGGGCACAGGTGTGCCAGCTTTACCTCACCCACAGGAAGCGGGTGCATAGGCCTCGAAGTGCGTCGGGTTTCTTCTATCTGTTCCGTGGAGCCTGAAGACAAAGATGCTGCAGGCGGTCGGTCCGGGAGAGATGCAGTGGATCCAAGAGTGGATCGGAGATGTTGAAGACCTGTAAGCAGAGGGGACAGTGTTCACAGTCACTAGCCAGTGACCAGCGTGGCACCAGGTGGGTACCAGGCAATGTCGGGTGCAAACAGGAAGAAAGGTGTAGCTTGTCTCTGCAGCCACGTGGTCCCTGGAGGTCGACAACGTCCAGGAGTCGGTTCACGAGCTGTCCCACGCAGGCTCTCGCTGTCGGCGGTGTCGGCGACTTGATCGAAGCAAACAAGCCTTGGCAAAAGCAATTGTTGTAGGAGATGAAATAAGCTGATGGTTCTGACCAGCAAGGTCAGAAGGACTGCTCCTTTGGAGGGGAGCAAGGGCCAGTCTGGAGCAACCAGACCAGCGGTGTATTTCTTGAAGTTCGTCGCCAAGATGGCTACTAGCCAGCGGGCCAGCAACCGGTTAGGCGCGTCAAGTGGCAAAATGCAGAAGGGCCCCACGCAGATCGTGGAGATGCTGGAGGGCTCACCTTTGGTGCAGATGCTGCTCGGGTGTTGGGCTTCTCAGATCCCAAAGCACAACTTGGAGGGAGCCTCGGTTGTTGCACTTGTCAGCTTGTCGTGGTCGTTTCAAGATGGCTGGCTCCACGTGTCTCGGTGCCTCCACGGGTCTCCTCTTTTCAGGGACTGTGGATCGGGCGGTGAGAGGTCTGGAGGTCCAGGTCTTGTCAGTCTCTGGGCTCGGGCTCCGGCGGGAGGCGGCGGCAAAGCAGACGTTGGTTCGCTGGATGGTGCTTGCGTTAGCAAGGTGGTCACTCCCTGACCACAGGGGAGATTGGCTTCAGTCCTCTGTGCAGCAGAGCGTTGAAGTTCCCGTCTTCTTCTTAGTGTTAAGTTGATTCCAGGATGTCTGAAGTCTTAGGACACAGCTCCTACCTTTAAGCGGATTCTAGGGGCCGGACTACCTGCTAGGTCCCTCCCTATGGGTGGGACCAGGAAGGGGGGTGGTTACACCCCCAATCCTTTGTCCAGCTCGCCCCAGGCCCGGGACTGGTGTGCCCCAGGACCGGTTTGAACTGGCATATGCACCGAGGCTCCTTGTGAGCCACAGGCATGTCTGGTTTCTTTCAAGCCCTACCTGACCAATACACAAAATCCTGTCTGGGGTGGTGCACGCACCTCCCCTGGCAGGAAACCCTTTGTCCACACCTCCCAAGCTGGAAGGACTCCCAGCAGCAGGAGGGCAGACTTGTGTCTGTGGTGGCAGCATCCATTTTGTGGAGCTGAGGCTATGTCTGATTTTACCCGGGTTTCAGGTACTGTACATGTCGTGTCCCTCTAGAAGGGTGGAATGCTAACCCCGTCGCCAGAATTGGCGAGGGGTTAGTATTCCAATTCGTATGACACCTTACTCGACATGTTTTGATAAAGCCAAACCAAAGATAGCATTTAACCGCGAGGTTCATAATGCACTTAAGAGTATATGGTATGACGATATCTGGAAACAGTAGAAGGAAGTTGTTCCGACCACTGCAGACAGGCTCAGCTCATGCCAGAGCACCATCTCAGATGGAACCAAGCACTCTGCCTTCAGGATTGTTAAGGCCTGCCATAGGAGTGACTTATAGGTTACCAGGTGTCCCATTTAAGGTTAGGTATAGGTATACTACACCTAAGTAAGAGGTGATTACACCAACTTACCCCAGCTGAGTGATCAGCCAGTTGTGTCAAATTGTTAGGCCAAGCCTGGGGTGGCATAATACATGCTTCAGCCCCTGGCAGGCCTTGGGTACACCAATGCCCTGGGTACCTAGTGTACACTGGTACAGGGGCTGACAGGGTGATCCACTTCCAATTGGTTATGCACCTAGGGTGCATAGTTTTAATTTAGTAGAGAGAACAGCAGGCTGGGGGTCTGATTGGCAGGCCCACAGCCTCAATATGTCAAAAACCAGTGAAGCAAAAAGCAAAAATTTGGGGTGACCATAGGATAGCAGACCCTACTCTCCTACAATAAGCAAGTACATAAAATACATGATAATAAAATACGTACTCCTAGATGTACCTAAATTTACCTAGCATGTGTGTAGGTGTTAATCCAAGAATCCCTCTAGGATAAAGTCAACCCCCATTACCTGAAGTGAGAAACTGTGGGACCCCGTCCTGGTCTCGGGTTGGACACCCCGCAAGGGATGTCCAGACCTCTGCGAGCTCGAGTATCTGCATGCAGGGGCTTCAGCGTCTCGCGTCAGTGTGTCGGCCGGGAAGTGCTGATCTCCTCTCTCTATCTCAGCAAGATGTGATGTTTGTAAACCCGAAGGTATCCCCAGGGGTTCTACCTAGCTGTGCCACTGTCGGACTTAGGATGACGTAAGGGATAAACCTTGTACATAGTTATTATGCAGAAGATGGTAGTCCTGCTGAGTTTTCAAGAATCCACGGATCCTCATGCATAATGTATGAGGCTATTTGTTCAGGGAAAAACCCACGTTCTGTGTGCAGTACTGTAACTAGGTAAAGGATCAGTCCTAGCAGCCTGTTATGTATGTAATGTAGGGATGAATATAGGTGAAAGTTTGGGATGTTACCCAAGCCTATTTTGGGGTACCTATATGGAATATAACACCCACTCCTTATCCAATCGGACAACTCAATCTAATTCTAACGTACTACCTGTGTATGTACTGGTATGCAAACATATTTAGTAAAAACCATAGTTCTGCTAAAATATTTTAAAAATTTTTTAAACTCTAAAAAGTGCTAAACAGAAAAATCGTCTCTCAAGCCATGGCTCTAATATGTCTGTATATATAGTTCGAACAACTACAAGCATCAGAAAGCCATGCAGGTAATAAAAAGTGTAAATTTGTTTTTGTAGTTCCAAATTTAGTTGTTGTTTTCTAAAAAAACTATTTTTTTCCAAGCACACAATGAGCTAAATGTTTATGTGTCCTGGCTGGTAGACGCAACATTGCTGTTGCCTGCCTCCGCAGATGATGGTCCCTGTAACACCTCGCAGAGTATGTCATTCGAGCACAGATGATCTTCTGTACTGCCTGCAGCCAATGCTGGGGAAGCATGTGCTCTATCCAAGGCCTTGTTGTCAGTGGAGGAGCCAGTATCCATTCCTACAGGAGCAGAAAGTTCCTGTGGAGACTCTAAGAATGCCGCCATCAACATTGGAATACGCTGGGGACACTGCAGAACATGTGTCGTTATCGGGTCCAGTAGTGCATCAACGTCTGGTTGTGCAAGCGATGGCAGTGTCAGACAGAGTTCCAACACACATTCTTCTCTGCAGAACAGGCATCGGAGAACAGGTGAGATGCAGTCCATCCAGACTGGTCTAAATGACCGGAACCAAGATGTACTCAGTTCCCGTAGGCGACGGGTGCTCAGATGTTGTACCATGCAATCACGGTATTTAGGCTCCAGGAGCACTGTTTCCATCTCCTTGGTGACTGGGACGTCCATTGCGTAGCAGAAAAATTATAATCAAGAGACCTGCATTTAGAAACAGGATCAGCGGAAGTCCTCCAAAAATGCTTCAGAATACGGAGTGTCTAAAGTTTGGTATAACTCCAAGGACCGTCTGAAAGGTGCTTAACAGTACCGAACCTATGGTCTTAAATAAGTGTACTATACCCGTCATATCAGACATGTTAAAGATGAGATTTAACATTTCTGCAAAATGGAAGGGGCAGTTCTTACTTATGAGTGCCTGTATCTCGGCCAAGGACCTTGCGATCTGGAGAGCAAAAGTCTCCCAGGCGGAGGTTAAGGGCACACTTTTCTGTAGAAGCATGGTTTTCATTCTGCTAAGAGTATCAAACTGTATAAGAGAAACATTTATTGAAGGCCACAACGACACTTCCCTGACTGCATGTGTCGGTGTAAACAATACTTGCATACAGCAAGTAACCCTGGAGCTCATGGTTACCAGATATGCGATGCCCAGCAGCATGCCACAACAACCTTGATTGTTCAGCATCAAGTAACTCCCATTCGAAAGTAGCTTGAATACCGGAGTAACCACAGCTGCTAGGGTACCCCTCAAGTGGCAGGATAGGTTTGCTACTGAACCATTGTAGGCCCCGTGCAACATAATATCCTGGCATATGAGAGATCCACCCAAAGTGCTTTTGCAGTTTGTACCACTTAGAAACACTTCTCGAGCCCCACTCCTGCATCGAAATCTGTATGGTAATTCCCAAGATTCTCTGATATATTCCCTACCCATTTCTTCATATCTGCCTGCCTGTTATTGTTCTAGGCAATATTGAAATTGGAAAGTTGTGACCGGTAGTTATGTGGCCATGATTCAACCACTCTGTAGACAGTGATTCTGACACAGTAAAAGGTAATCTGTCCAGTTTTTCAATCCGCAGCATTGTATATTCTGCTCCCCTCTGTTCCATGTTCATCTGTTTTTTGTTAGATTGTATGCAAAAAATATGACGTACTGTAGATGAAACGCCAAGGCACATAACCTGCGCACAATGTTTGCAGAGTCCAGCTGAGTAACATGATAGAACGTAATTGTGACTGTCCGTGCTGGAGTATGGACAAATCTTGCTCTAGTATTTCAATAGCAGAAGATGCAATGTTGCCCAGTGACTAAATCCTGGATGTTAACGTAGTATACCAGTATCAACTACGGCTAACGCCTTTTCTAAATTGATCTTAACTATTTCATGCAGTCTCTCCGCTGCTTCTTGTTGGGAGATTTTCCACATTTCATTATAGACAGCATAATAGAAACGATTCTGAGGTGGCTTTCTGGGACCTGGTAAAAAATGCCTTAGGTCCACATTCTCTGGTAGTAAGGATAAGTGTTGTTTCACCTGTGTTTGTGTTGAGGTTCTTAGATAATCGAGGCATAACTTCCCAACACTGTATGATGTCACCACCCCCGGATGTTCTCTTTGTATGTAGCATGGGTCTGGCCTATGGATACTGAACCCTTTGGTGGTACCCCTGAATCTTTCTTGACACCTATTAGTGTCTGTAGGCCAAACCAACCATCCCTTCCAATTGGGGTCTGATCTATTGTATTGTAAGATGTCATCTACGGTAGCCCCTTTAAGTGATGTAAAATTGCCCTCGGCCTGTGATGGTGTTGGAATTCGAGGTGTATTTACATCCTTGTTCTTGGCTATTCTATGGCAGGATGTCTGTTGCACAGTCCCATTTATAAATATCATCTGCTGAGGAATGAGGCATGCTCCAGATAGCGCTTCTGTTCCCTGGACTTGCCAGTCTTTAGAACCCCAGACTGATTTTAAGTCTATAGTGCCTTTCCATAATTCGAATCCTTGTTCAGACAATTGGGTAATAAAGGAAGCAGAGTAAATCTGTTTCGTGTTCGTCAACATATTTTTTTGTGCAGGTGTAGGTGCAACCTTATAGTAATTTGAGGTCGGGTCTGAAATATTAAACCATGAAAAATATGAAAATTTTTGTGCAAAAGTTTTCTAACTACTTTTCGGCTGTGTTGGGCAATGTTCCCATTGATGATATGTGAAAATATTCCTAGGGTTACTGGATTTGAGTAGAAAATGATGACCATGATGTTGATAACAATACATTGTGTTAAAGTCTGATGTGTCTTCTAACATTTCATTGCTAGAAAATTTGGCAGATTGTTCTAAATCAGACAACATATTATTCACAGTTTTGAAATTTCAATCATCGGAAAATGTACCGGAGGTAATGATATCATTCAAGGACATTTTAAATACATTTGGTATTTTTAAAAGTTCTGCCGGTCCGAATATATCATAATCAACCTTGTCCCATACTATACCATCGGGTATAGGACTGCTGCGATGTTCACTGATGATAAGTCTCTTTGTTCACGATGTGAGGAAACATGAGGTTTCAGAAGCAAGTTCACTTTTGGCGCTGCAGAGCTTTGGCGAAGGTAAGTTCCATAAATAAGTAAGCAAAAGACAACTAAGCCTAACCAGAAGAGAAAGAAAAGTATCCCGGTGCTTGGCCAAAGTTCTATCCAAGGCGACACCAGGTACGTTTTTTAAACAAAGATGTAGAAGTCTTTGATTTGTTGTTCACAAGAAATTGGGGCTGGCATTGTTTCAAGTTCACTTAGATCCAATGAAAAGATATCAAAGTCGATGAAATAGCCAGATGCAGTTCGATCTATTTTAGATAGCAGGTCCCGTTGAACTTGTAGATGGTGCTTGTTGAGATATATTTATATAGACATCAGTGTTAGGTCGAATTGAAATTTGTCTTTCTTCTTGATTTTGTATTCCTTGTTCAAGGGGAACAAATTCCATGGCATTGTTGCTTAGTCCATCATTCAGTATGGGTGGCTCCTCGAAGGTGATGAGCCTTTCTGTTTGAACTTCTTGTATGGTAGCGAGAGGAGGGCTCCGGCTACCCAGGAGCCCACGAGGCCTACTATTCAGTATCGGCGACATAGTGTGGTTTTATCAGGTCAATGGAGACTAATCTTTTCTCCTTTTTCCCGACAAGAGGTGGCAGAAGTACAGTTCTTGTTCCATCAACGGCCAGGACAGGCGCAGGCTTTCTGTATGATGGCCCAAATTCTTCTTTGTCCGTTATGTTCTCTCTGACCAGATCCCCAACCTTAGGCACCCAGACAGGTCTTGCCGTGACTGACTTGACTTACCCAGTGGTGAACCTTTTCACTTGGACATTGCTTTGTAGTGCCTGTGATTCATTCAGATCCTGTAAAACAGCCAAACGTTTACGGATCTCAAAAGGTTTTTCATCTACCAGCCTCGTCCCAAATAGGACCTCATAAGGAGTGACACACCCTAGAGAGCTTCTTTGCATGCTATTTAAGGCCCTCTGAACCCCATATAAGTGATCGACCCAACTACCATCCTTGCCTAATACTCTAGCTGTTAATGATTGATTTAAGTCCTGTTTTTTCCTCTCCACGACCGAATTTCCCTCAGGATGGTACGGAGAGGAGTACCACAATGCTACACCCAAACCTCCCATGGCCTCCTTGTAAGCCCTAAAGCTAAACGCGGGGCCACGGTTGGAATGGAATGTGCCAACTGCGTATGTCCCTATAAAGATTCACAAATCTTTGATAACATTTCTAGCGTCAGCCAAGCGCTGAGGCCATACCCATAGGAATCTTGAGCAGGAATCCACTGCAACCATTATGTACTTGAAGGGCCCCATCAGATTGTAAGGGGCCGCAGTGGTCCAAATAGACACACGCGAGAGGTCTGTCTGATATTAACAATGGTGTCTGCGCTGGACGTGTTATGGTGTAGCCCTTCATCTGTTGACAGATGTCGCACTCCAAGACATATTCTTTGGTCTACTTTGCTAACTTTGGCCACCAATAGCATTGTTTCAGTAAAGAAACTGTTGTCGTAACTCCTGCGTGTGCAGAACCCAAACCCTTGGGTGCAGCTAAAATTAAGCCTAATCTGCGGTCCATATTTGGTATTACTCTATCCCCCACTCCATGAATCTGAGCAAATGGAATGTTGTTTGCACCTAACTTGTACGAGTACTTGGGTGGAAAACCTTTTGGAAGTGCTTTGTTGTCTTTGCGTGAAGCAATGACAGTTACCATTATCTGTCCCTCTATTCTCGTTTTTGAACGAGTCATTGCAGTTACGTACGTAGTTCGTACTGTCACCTTCGCGGCTTCACCTGCCAATGAATTCCCCTCAACAGGAACACCATCATGCTGATGACTCAGCGTGTATATCACGTGAGCTCTTGGTAGTTCGTTTTTCAACTCAGCTACCAGTTCCCATAGCATTTTATGCTTAATTGTGCCACCTTTAGAGTCTTTAAACTTATTTTGTCCCCAATAATGAAGATATTCATTGTATGACTGGACCAGTAAAAAGAAGCGCACACTATTAGTGTGGGGAATCCTCGATCCGTATTTATCAGTGCCAGTAAAATAGATTTTTGTTCTGCTAACTGAGCTGTGCAGTCTCCTAGATACTGAGTCTTTGTACAGCTTGGATGGAATTTACCATCTCGCATACGGCCCTTTACAATTGCACACGCGGCGCTGTATTGTTGTTTACTTCCTATGGCCGATTGAGCAGATCCGTCAGTCTAAATTATGTATTCATACTGATTTAGAGGCATTATTTCATTCAGGAGAGGATATTCTTGTTCATACTGCAGAAATGCTTGTGTTTTTAGATTTGGATCATATCTGTATTCCACATCTGATGCAGTGAGAGAATTAGCCCATTGTATCCATCTCGGATGTAACGCTTTAGCGTTAGTAACGCTTGCCTTTGTCGCAGCCTCTGTGGCTGGTACTGGAGTCACGACAATTATTCGTTTTCCCTGAGCCAGTGCTCTTTCTCTCACTACAGCAGTCTGTACTGCTGTCAGAATGTTTTCTGTGGCTGCAAAACGCATCTGAGCATTTGTGTACAAGTGTGATTTGTAAGCAAGGGGTATTGTTTTGCCTTCATTATATGTGAGGTATGTGTACCCAGATTGACCCGCAACTATACAGAGCACCAGGTTGCGGACATTTACACGTGTCTGTAAGTGTTTAGACGCTATCATGTCAGCCTGGAGTGAACAAAGTGCATCTGTATGTTCTTGTGTCTATTGCCTAACTGAAAAATCAGGTCTTATGAGGTCGTAGAAAGGTTTAACCCTTTCTGCGTAATCCTAAATGTATGTTCTGCCGAAATTTAGGAATACCAGTATTGAATGTACATTTTTCAATGATTTTCGAGGTTGGAGCAGCGCACACTATTCTAAAAAGTTGGCTGCCAAGCTTTTCCCTTCACTTGAAAGCTGATACCCCAAAAATAGGCTGCTGAGGTGGGCTATTTTCGATTTTTTTTAAGTTACATTTTCAACCCACTGAGGCGAATCCCAAAATTATGGTGCTCACCCTCGTCTAGTATTTCTCCAGGTCATCATCCATCAGATAAATATCATCTACATAGGACAATGCCTCTTCATCCAGATTTTGAAGTAACTCAGTTACCCTGGTGGAAAACAACCCCGGGCTGTTTTTATATCCCTGAGCTAGTCGACAAAATTGACGCTGGGACCCTAGTGCTGAGAATGCTGTCAAGTATCTGCTTTCAGGCGCTATATTTTGGCAGAAAAACTAATTTGAGATATCTTGTGTTGTTTTGTATTTTTTCCGCACAATGTTATTCATTAATCCGGCACTGTGTGTGTTTTGTACTGCAAATGTTTGATGCATGAATTTAGATGTCTGTAATCTAAAACTAGATGATATGCATTGCCAGGTTTCATTACGGGAAACAAAGGATTATTCATTGAGAAGGTGCAAGTTTCAATCACCCCCTGGTATTCAAGTTGATCTAAGATCTCCCTGACCTGTTTTTTAGCTTCTTGCTTTATGGGATACTGTCTCTGTGGAGTTGGAGTAGATTTTAAAGGTATCACATGGTGGGTTGACTCTTCATCCCATCCAACATGGTTTCGATAGAGTGCTGTAGCAAGAGCCACTGCCCACTCCCATGCATACGTATGTCTTAAATATTAGGGAACGAGGTCGGAAAAAGCTGGCATACTTATCGTTTCCTCTTTTGGGCAATCCATAACAATAGCAGGTGGCCAATATTTTTCAGCTACTAAAAATGTCATATCAATTGTATATCTTTTGCTTTCTCGCCCTAAGTGTGCCAGGCATGCCCAAACGTGGGTCCTGGGCTCACTGTGCCCCTGGAATCAAGCTATCCTGGCTGAAGAGGGGTGAAACCCCGAAACCGGTCCTAGGATGCTTGTTTCTGGTCCTGGGAGGACTTTGCTTGGCAGTTCGGGCAGGACTTTTCCCATGAGGAACAGGGTCAAGGCTGATTTGCATATGGCCAGGTCTAAACTGGGGTGGCATGGTGAGCAAAAGAACAATGGATTTAACCCAGATCTCTTGTCTGGGGGTGAATCTTTTGATTTGTTCTGCATTCCGTCTATCAATTGTGTATCTTTTGCTTTCTCGCCCTAAGTGCGCCAGGTATGCCCAGACGTGGGTCCTGGGCTCACTGTGCCCATGGAATCAAGCTATCCTGGCTGAAGAGTGGTGAAACCCCGAAACGGGTCCTAGGATGCTTGTTTCCGGTCCTGGGAGGACTTGGCTTGGCAGTCCGGGCTGGACTGTTCCCATGAGGCACAGGGTCAAGACGGATTTGCATATGGCCAGGTCTAAACTGGGATGACATGGTGAGCAAAAGAATGATGGATTTAACCCAGATCTCTTGACTGGGGGTGAATGTTTTGATTTGTTCTGCATTCCGTCTATCAATTGTGTATCTTTTGCATTCTCGCCCTAAGTGCGCCAGGTATGCCCAGATGTGGGTCCTGGGCTCACTGTGCCCCTGGAATCAAGCTATCCTGGCTGAAGAGGGGTGAAACCCCGAAACCGGTCCTAGCATGCTTGTTTCCGGTCCTGGGAGGACTTGGCTTGGCAGTTTGGGCTGAACTGTTCCCATGAGGAACAGGGTCAAGACTGATTTGCATATGGCCAGGTCTAAACTGGGGTGGCATGGTGAGCAAAAGAATGATGGATTTAACCCAGATCTCTTGACTGGGGGTGAATGTTTTGATTTGTTCTGCATTCCGTCTATCAATTGTGTATCTTTTACTAAAAATGTCATAGCCAAAAGGTAGGTTCTCCCAAAAGAGATCTTTACTTTTCCTGGGTTTGTCCCCCTCCATCCGGAGTGTTATCTCATGTAACCTATGTGGGATGCTTACCCTAGTTTCAGGCATTTCCACCGTGATATGTTCACTGAACTCCCCTGTCACCAGAAATTCCATCAGGTTCTGGCGAGCTATTGTAGCTTCTGCTGCGCTGTCTAGCATCGTCAGAGCCCATTCCCCGTTCAGTAGTTGAGTCCTCAGAATTCTGGGCATGTCTGGTCTTGAGACCTGCTACTTTCTTTTTTTTTAATTGAGATTTAGGTTTTTGCTTTTCTTCTTTCTTAGGTGCTCATTCCGCAGACCGTTGTGTGTCTCTGGACTTTGTAAGCTTCTCCTGTCTGTGTTCCGACTGTCCTTCTCTCTCTGAGTTTTTGGAGGAGCCCTGAGAGGAATGTGTATCAGTGTTCTGATACCTGTCAGGTTTTCTAATGTTGTCCCTATTCCTAAGGTTATACCTCCTTTTGGAGGGCTCCTGTTGAGGAGATCTACCACTGGATTGAGATCTATTGCCTTTAATATGTTGTTGTTTGTATTTGTCCCAATTCTTCTTTGAAGAAGCAGGTGCTTGCTTAAAGGTGTTACAACATGTCCTTTTCAGGATACCCCATTAAGTGAGGTTTTATTGGTCTAGCTCCCAAACTATGTCTACCTAATTCTGCATAAACAGTTTCAATTATTTTAGGTAATTCTGTCTCCTATTGTAAAGGAGTGAAATTTCTCAGGTGTTGGCGTATTGCCACTGATGCTGCTTCCCCTTTAATGTTTTCTAATATTATAGCTGTTACCTGGGCAAAGTTATTTAATAACTTCATCCCTAAGTTCAGAGCAGGTTCTGCTCCATACTCGTTCTGTATCTGTATCAATATGTCTGGCATGACTGCTAATGAAGAAATACCATGAGTCCTGGTATATATTGCAGCGAAGACTGTACCGCACGAAGTACAATTCTCTATTGGGGGAGCTATCCCCATCGGCAAGCAAATTGTTAGTATTCTGTGCTTTTTGTGTGTACCAGTGTGTGGAAAGACTGACTCTAGCTGTGTTAGTTTTTTTAGTTATCCAGAAAGGCAGTTGCTCACATATAGTGGGCAATTTCCCTATTACTGCATGTAATGTTTGTGGTGTCATTTCATTTGTAGAAGTTTGGACTGGTCCTGCTTGTGTAGCCGGCGTTGGATGAAGTGTGAGTGTTCTCATTACAAACTGTGTCATGTTTCTGTAAAGTTTTATTAATTCTTTATGCTGTGTAAGTAAGTCTCCTCCTGGCATTGTGTCAATGTCAGGATATGGTGTGTAGGTCGCTAATACTGGCCATGTTGCTCCGTCTCTTCCGAGTGGACCGAATCTTATTCTATTTCTTGTGTGGGGTAGGCCGTCTTTAAACCAGTATAAATGTCCATGGTAAGTGAGTGGAATTTCACTGTCCTCATATGGACAATATGTGTCTGGTATTTCATCTTCTGAGTAGCAATGAAATGTCTTTGTTAATGCATTTGCCTTTGGGAATGTAACCCATGAATAGATTACCTCTGTTCTAAATGATTTGTGTGCCTCAATCACAAATGTTACTTGCCCACGCCTTTATGTTAAACCGTATGCAGCTAGGTTTAGGGTGAGTGCAGTTCTAACATTTTCTGAAATGTGTATTGCATCTGCAACTCCTTCTTCTCCTGAGAGATTGAATTGAACCACAGGATCTTCTTGTACAGTCATTGTTTTTAGTAAGAAGAGCCTTTCAAGGGAACTGAGAGAAGGTGTTTTTCACAATAGGAACGAATGTGTCCCTCAAGATTGATTAAACCAACAGCCAATACATAGGATTTTGCCTACTCATCTGTGGTGGAGTTTTTACCCTCCCCCCCAGACGTCTCTGGGGAAATGTGAGTAGGGTCTCTGAGAATAGCACGACTGAACTACTCAGATTTGACAGTTAAATAAGTACCCAACCAACGTTGGCGGCGCCATGTCGTGTAGTTCCTATAAAACATATACAGGATCTGCACGTTTGGACAACACACACTGCAGGATTGGTGTCAGACTAATTCTAGACACCCCCACCGGGTATGTTGGCCTGTGTACCAGCTAGCTCACAGTGCCACTAGAAACCCCTCTTACCAAGGAGAGAATAGTACTTGGCAACTATCAAACATGACAACCCTGATCCCTCAGGACCGTGGAAACAGTGCACTACTTTTCGCTCAGTCACTCGTGCTCAATCGGTCTCAGAGAGATACACAGAATAAACAGTAGAGGCGTGTTCAATAAGTATTTATTGAACAGTCGTTATTCTAGTGCAAAATATGTGTGCTGAAACAATGATTAGACAGGAACAGATATAAAGGATTAGAAGCACTAAGAAAATAAAAGGGTGGTAGATTTCTACCATCTTGATAGAATCATGAGTATAAGCAAGTACATAAAATACATGATAATAGCATGCGTACTCCTACGATGCAATCCTAACTAGATGTACCTAAATGTACCTAGCATGTGTGTAGGTGCTAAGCCAAGAATCCCTCTAGGATAAAGTCATCCCCCATTACCTGAAGTGAGAAACTGTGGGACCCCGTCCTGGTCCCGGATTGGACACTCCGCAAGGGATGTCCAGACCTCTGCGAGCTCGAGTATCTGCATGCAGGGGCTTCAGCGTCTCGCGTCAGTGTGTCGGCTGGGAAGTGCTGATCTCCTCTCTCTATCTCAGCAAGATGTGATGTTTATATACCCGAAGGTATCCCCAGGGGTTCTACCTTGCTGTGCCATTGTCAGACTTAGGATGACATCAGGAATGAACCTTGTGCATAGTTATTATGCAGGAGATGGTAGTCCTGCTGAGTTTCCAAGAATCCACGGATCCTCATGCATAAGGTATGAGGCTATTGTTCAGGGAAAACCCCACATTCTGTGTGCAGTACTGTAACTAGGTAAAGGGTCAGTCCTAGCAGCCCGTTATGTTTGTAATGTAAGGATGAATATAGGTGAAAGGTTGGGATGTTACCCTAGACCAGTGGTTCCCAAACTGGGATCCACGGACCCAGAGGGGTCCGTGACACAATCCCAGGGGGTCCGCAGGAAGCAGTTTTAAAAGCACTGCAAAGATCCTTGTATAAACAGCAGTTTTTTGTCAGCTATAAAAGTGCCAAGATAACGCCGGTAATTAATGTACCTGCTGGAGAGAGATGGGGGTTTTGTCCCGTGGCAGCTTTGACTCATTTTAGGAAGCCCAGATGGTTAATGTGCCTGCCGCAAAGAATGTCTACCATGCATTGTTTTAAAAACAGTATTTTGTTTTGTGAATAGCTCAGTGGGTTCCTGCTTTTGCCACAGAGATTCTTTTGTTATTGTGCAATTCACAAGTTCCAATTGTAATTTAGCACAGAGAGCTATAAACTGCCATCAAAGAGCTGCATGCAAACTGCATGGTACAAGTTAGTAAGTTATTCTTTTTCCCATTCTTTCATTATCCCAAAGCTCCTAAAAAGGTTTGTTTGGGTAGAAATAACTCCTTATTATTAAAGTCAACGCTAACCCCTGTGTTATGTTCTGAATCCTGAGTTTGTGCATCTCTAGACCAAGCACTCTTAATAAATGCCTACCAGTGTGGATGACATGTGAATGCCACACCTTGGAGTCCCCTTTGCCTTATGTAACATTTTCTATTCACTGATTTACACACATATGATTCATTGCCTCTGTATGTGTGTGATGTAAAGTGCTCTGACACCCTACAGTGGTATGAGAGGAGCTATAAAACAAATTAAATACATGTGACAGTGGGGCTATGGAGAAATGAGGCACTGTTGGAGGGTGGTAGTGAAGTGAGGGACTCATTGAAGATTGTCAATCATTGAAGATTGACAAAAGATTGTTGTATCCTAGTGCATAGTAAATTCATTATTTACTATGCTTTAAAAGCTAATAAAATTAAATATATAATGACAAATGTGTTGTAAAATGCACCATTTCCCCCCGCATTTTCTTGGGGGAGAGCCGGCCAAAGCCCCCTTTGTTGTGGTCAGGCTCACTCGCTGCACTTAGTGTGCACTTCACGGGGACTGGTCTGACAACATTTGTCAGAGCAGCTTTAGGTTTCAAGTTTATTCTTGGCAGGAGCAGGAGCCTCGGGCTGTGAAATTAAACCAAACAATGAAAAGCTAGTCGCGAGATGCATCACCAACCTTCCTATTAGGTTTTTCCGATTTTAACAAATATTTTTAATATAAAAATACTAACATCTTTAGTAATTCAAGTCTAGTCTTTGTTTGATGTGCACACATGTTTTTTTTCCCGAATTATAGTTTTAATGTTTGACATTTAAATCATACAAATTGCCTGGGGTCCCCGGCTTCCAGTAGTGACTCACTGGGGGTTCTCAGGAGTGAAATGGTTGGGAACCACTGCCCTAGACTATATTGGGGTACCTATATGGAATATAACAGTTGAAGAAGGCATATTTAAGTGATGAAGTTGTTACTTAGTGGGAAAATAGAGGGAAGATTAAGGGCGCTGGGCTAGGTCGATGTATTATGAAGACGGAAAGTTTTATTAATGTTGCCGTGTTCTGAAAGCCTGCCCTAATAAAATGTACTTGGTTTGGCTACATTTTTTTCAGTGAAGTTATGGGTGCATTTTGGTGCAGGTGGACACAGAGTTATTGTGATGTGCTCATCAGTTTGTTATGTTTGGGTTGTAGGAGCTGAGTGAGTGTGCTGTGTATTTTGCCTCTGTGTACTGTTACTTAGAGTGTGTATTCAATGTAATGTGTAACTGCCTTATGTATGTTGTTGCTGCAGTGTGATGTGTGAACTGGAGTTGCAAAGGACCAACACACATTGTTTGAGCGTTTTGAGTTTCTACGTGGCTGCTGTATTTCATGTATACTAGTCCTTTGTGGTATTTGAGATTTTGGTTCTACCAGTTGCTTGGAGTTTGGCATTTGTGCAATGCATGTTGGAGAAGTGCATTGTCACATTACAGTTTGATTACTTTGGAATTAATGTCATGCTTGATGGGGATGTGCATGGCTTGTCAGAGCAGCATGTCAAATGTTCACTATGTGGGCATGTGTTTGAGGTATTTACATTTATTTGAATATGTATGATATGTGATCCATAGGCTTCCCATGACTAGAGGTCACGTGCTACATTTTGTGTGAATTTAAGTGCTGGACAAAGTGAGGGTTCCATGTGTTACACCATTTCCTTGGTGACGGGATGGGTAGAGTATGGGACACATTCATCATTGATTTGGCTGAGTGCAAGTCATGGGCAAGCTGCAGTGGCATGTATTACTTCAAGGATCTGAGTAGGCCAATAGCAGCCTGGGTCGCCACATGATGTATACTCTGGGTGTATTTGCATGGTAGGTTTAAGCTGTAGGCAGGTTGTGTGATGTTGCATGCGTTGTGCTCTTGATTTGTATTTCTCCTCTAGGGTGAGGGCAATAAGGTTGTCTGGAAATTATGTAATTACTTGTATTATTTTAATCGACAATAATCATATTGATTTACATTGACCTAGGTTACCAATACCCTCGGAGTGAGCATATAGCCTAACGTGTGTCACCCCACTTATGGACCAGCATTAACCCTTACATTTGGCCAATGTAACTAATCCGATATAGAAAACAAATCCCTTTTCTCTATATCACGACTCAGACTGTACACTCCCTAACATATATCTGTGATCTCCCTAACAGGACCTGTTTGCAGTGCCCCCCCCCCCACACTTTTCCCCCATTTGTACCACTAGATGCTGGTTTTCTGACTCTGACTGCGCCCTGGGCTCTGCTAACCAGACCCTGGGCCCATGCTCTGTGTTAAAAGTACATAGTAATTTGATATAATTACAATTGGGAATGACAGATCCCTGTAAGTCCCTAGTAAACAATAAGGCAAGGGGGATTCAAACTACCTATAAGTCCCTAGTATATAATAGGGGAGGGAGGTTTAGAGGCCCAGTAGATTTCCTGCACTGGACTGTGCGTTATTGTGTTGCATGCTGTCATTTTATAATCCAGCCTTGCCTTGCAGTCTGCTTTTAAATTTAAATTATATGCAAATCTGATTTTGGATTTAAAGGTACTTCCAAAATCTTAAACTACCTTATTTTTACATATAGGTTACGCCTAATGTCTCCCCCTAGGTGCCCCAAGGGTAGGGTGCCTTGGAAGGGACATTATAAAAGGTGTTTTATATGCCCTAGTGAGGAAAAACTGGCAATTTAGTTTTCGCCCCGTTGTAGTGAATGGCTCCATGAACTAACATTGTATTATTTTATTGCTGTATAAATATCGTTAGGAGCCATGTAAAATATTCTTCAAGATACCAAATTAATAATTGGGATAAATCCAACGACTTGCCACTGTTGGGTTTGTAATAACTATTACAGGAAAGAAGTTATTAAACTTTATTTTCTGTGAGCCAAAGTCCAGCATTCCAGCTGTTCTCCCCTGATTGGCCAGTCTGCTCTCCGGCTGTCTCAGTGCTGCCTGATGAGGTGTCAAGTGTCCTGTCAGGGGACACAATAGGTTTCCTGTGGGCGGAGAAGTATAAGCTGCAGAGCAGATGGCAGGAAGGAGGTGAGGGGTAGCCAAACTTGTCTTCAAAGGGAAAAGGTCACTTTAGAACAGCACAGGCCCACCCCTACATCCTGCTTTTTACACAGGAGCATCTGTAATCAGATTAGGGAGAGGGTTGGAAAGGGAGTGTTTAGGAAAATTAGCCACAACAGTAGGCTGGGTTAGCCTGATCCAGCTCTTCTGGAGAGAATTCCTCCATGCTGGATTTTGAAATAATTATGCTTTCTGTGATGGGAATAGGCCACACTCTGAAGGAAGTGGCCATACACCTGGGTCAGGGGTGCCCCCCAGCTTGAGAAACCATGCTTAAATATGGGAGAGCTGCATAGCTCCTCTGATATGCAGCCTGGAGAGACAAGAATAAGAAGGACTGCCCTGCTGATTCCCTGGCCTGCACCAAGAGGACTGCACTCACCAGGACTGCACCTGCTGCACACTGTGGGACTCAGCACCAGAAGGACATTGCCTGACTCTGAAAGTATAAGAAGTGAGGTTACTACAAACTACAGATTAACAGAGCCCACCTGCATCATCTCGACCAAGAGTCCCCATCCTGGAGTGCATCCAGTTGACTTTTAAGGATTCGGTCAGGTGCATTGTGGAAATTGTAGTCCAGACATCCCAAGAACCATCTAAGAGATTCCAGGCCCTTGGATTTGTGTTTTGGGCACTTTGAACCCTCAAGAGAAACTTCAGGAACAAGGTTCAGAAGTTTGGAGCAACTTTTGGAAAAAGCTCCATAAGGTTATCGACCCTTCGTCGAGAGTCAAGCTGGCTACCCTCAACCACGACCCGGCTTGGATTTCAGGTTTGTCCTGCTAAAAGCTCCGGAGCTCCAGACTTCCAGGATTTGAAGGGGGCCTTGCAGATGGTAAAGCAGGCGAACCCGCACCAAATCCAGCCTGACGAAGTGCATTGCTCAACGTCAGGGGGAAATATACAATCCAAAAAAAAGATTAAGTGTGAAGGTAACATTTTGACTGAGGCCTCCCGCTTAGTGTATCCGACCAGGGTTCCATCGTTGTCACCCTCAAACTTTGACTGTCCCGGTCAAGTGCAACCAGATGTCCAAAAGTGGCACTATATGTTTTTAAGCACTATGAAGTTTTTATTCTTTAAAAATTCATATCTCCGGTTCCTTACATTGGATTTTTGTCGTTTTGGTGTCTATTTGTTCACAAAAATATAATCTATTTATTTATTTATTTATTTTATAAACTGGAGTTGGATTTTTATGTGTTTTATCTTACTTATTTAATGTATTGGTGTTTTTAAATGCTTTACACACCTGTCTCCTAAGTTATGGCAGCCTGCTTGTTGCCATCTACCAAAGGTTGAGCACGGGGCTAATTTATTGAGACCTTGTCTGAACCTTCTATTGTGTTTGTGGCCTTATTACTAGTGGTAGGTCACTGCTAATAAACCCCTTTCCAACACTAGCCATTATCCATTACAGATGTCCCACCATCCTCCGTGTCCTAATGAAACCCCAGTATCACATTGAGGGTCGACATGCCATTGGCATACATAATAGCAACCAAACTATATTGTCACTTTTCCTCTTGTACTTTTGGATGTGGTTTTCTTTGCTCAGTAGGACACACAACACTGATGTAATTATTTCAATATTTCAATGCTACCTCGATGTTGGACGTTGATTACTGTATGACTACTGTTGGAAATAAATTCCTTTGTGTGTAAAGGGGTCTGGCTGGATACTTTATTTGATTTGATAGTATTCATTGGGGTCAGTAATTTTGGCTGGTTATTGAAATGAGATTTGAATGATATCAGTAAGAACCACTGTTTATGAAGAATTATCTGGATTTGTGTTGTCTTGTCTTGTAGTTGTCCCATGTCCGCATTTAATGTGTCTGTGATGTAATATATAATTTGCGTGTCTGAATATTGCACCAGAGGCTTTTGGGAGCCTTCTAGTAGAAAGGGCTGAGCAAGTGAAAACAGCTCTTGGTGGTGTGCTATGCTTTGTAATTATATTTCTGTGTAGCCATATTTTGTGTTTAGTGAGAAAAATAAAGTTGCAAGTAGTATGTTTCTGCCATTTTTTTAACTGGCAAACGGACTCTCATACTGACATTCCTGATCTGTTTTAGCGCTATAATTAGACATATTACCAGGGCCGCTCAAATTATGTGGCAGGAGAGGAACAAATTATGTGGAATGGTTGAATAAATTATGCAGCAAGAAAAGCCGAATTATGCAGTATAATGCGGCCGTTTTGTAATAGCACTCTTCAATAGTCTGTCATTTTTAGGTTGAGCATTCGAGACCTCTTATATATACTTGAGTATATACTTATTATATACTTATATGTGTATGTAGTTTGTGGGCTCTGGAGACCAGCCCTAGGACTTGTCTGCTTCTGCTTAGGGACTTTTTTTCTGTTCATCTGCCTCTATTTAACTGTCTTGATAGAAAACAACCAGCAGAGGTCAGTAAAATACCAGAATTGCTTTCTGCTGAGGGACTTTCTTTTTTTTTCAATTTTTCTGGCAACTGCCTCTATTTAACTTACTTGATAGAAAACGACCAGCAGAGGTCAGTAAAATACCAGAACCACTTTAGCATTCACTAGATTCCAGTCCATAGAAATTGTCTTCCACGAGCACCCGTAGACAATAATATTTTTTTCAAATCTTGTATTTTCACTGATATTACCACCGAAGGCCCTGATTTTATATTAAAAACAGAGCTTTGGACTATAACATTTCCACTGAAAGGCAATATTTCTCTCCATGTGCTCCCATACCTGGCGTGTCACGCAGTTTGGTGCTTACTTTCCCTCCATGTTAAAGAACAGTAGATGTTTCAGTACCCAGGCTAATGTGTTGCATGGCTAAATACATATAAGGTCTCAAAGGCGAGACCGATTGCATTGCAAATGCTTGTTAAACTTGGTAACACTGGCTGGGCAACAGAAAGGTGACCACTCCAGCTTTGCGATGGGCCTTTCACTGCGTGGCAACACGTGTCACTGCATTTTTAGCAACATTTGAACCGTTAGAGCTAGAGACAACATTTTTTTTGTTAAAATCTACAGATTATGCGGCAGATAATGGATTATGTGGCAAATTCAGCAAATCTATAATTATGCACAAATCGCCATGGCCGCACAATCGCATGATTCCAGTGGCCCTGTTTATTACACATCAATAGGCTCATATGAAAACGTAGGCAGGCAGAAAAGCTAAATATTTGCACATCTGCATCTTTTTACATTTATTAGGAGACTTTGTCACTTTATTTTAAACTCCCTTGCTTGTCAGTCTAAACAGGCATTGGCCTGGCAGTCATGATTGGCAGCACTGAAAATCACTCCCAAAAAAACCCGTTCGATTCTCTTACATATTTAAACAGAAATACAGAAAGTGAGATCGTTTTCTGTCTGTATTATTGAAAAACAGAAAACAGTGAGTCTTGCTTCTAATTGTGCTCGGTGCTGTAAGTCACAGGTTTGAATGAATCGCTGCAGGGCCGAACACTCATCTTTCATTGAAGAATAAATTAAATACCTCTGCTTTGTGGAAAACCAATGTCTCTTATTTAAGCGCCCAGAAACAGTTCAGTTTGTCGTGTGTGCTACATATGAAAATGTTGATATCATTAGCAGTGGGCAGATAAAATGCCAGGAGATGGAGCGTGAAAGGTGGCAGGGAGTGCGCCTGCGAGATGACGAGGAGCCTCAGTAATGCCCTTGCACTCGGCTCTCCCAGCGCCCGTGAATTCCGTCAAGCAATTTTGAAGTGTAAATCCGGTTTGTTTCCATAGGACCAGCGGTGCCCGCGGCGGGCGCGCGCCTCCCTCCGTGCCCTTCCATGCTCGTGCCTCCCCCAGCAGCGAGCGCCGACCTTCGCGTGAATGTGCCCGAAGGGCACGAGGCGCTGGCGCCGCTCCCGAGCGAGGGGGAGGAGCCGGCGCCGGAAACTAGGGCAGTGGGAGGAGGAAGGAGCACAGGAGGACAGGAACAGTCAAATCATGTTCGACCAAGGGGAGGCATCCAGGGGCTGAGAGGGGAGTACATGGGCACGTCTGAATGGTAACATAGATATGAGGGCCCTAGAGGGGCACAGCCCAGGTGGACTGTCTCTTGAGGGCCTGAGTGGGTCAGTACAGGGGTGTGTTTCAGATATGAGAGCGTGAGAGAGCACAGCCCATGGGTCTGTCTCAGATATGAGAGACCTAAAGGGGCCATGAGAGTGCACATAAAAGGCATGTAACAGCTTTGAAAGGCTCTGGCAGAGAGTGCAGTGAGCAGGCGTGTCTTCGATGTGAGAGGTCCTCGGTCAGAGATTGCACAGAACAGACATGACTTGACATCGAGAGTAAATGGAACAGGCACAGAGAGGTCCTGGCTTTGAGAGTGAATAGAACTGGTGGCATATTCCAGCTCCGAGAGGTCATGGCACTGAGAGTGCTTGGAAGAGGGGTGTTACAACTCTGAGAGGACCTGGCACATACAACGGACATATCTCGGCTCTAAGAAGTCCTGGCACCAAGAGCGTCCTTAATTTGTAAAAAAAAAAAAAACTTCTTGGGGATCATCAGGAGAAAACTGCAGCTTGCATCACACAATGCCCCTCCAGCGCTGCCAATGACAGCACCAGCACAGCTACTTGCCATTTTCGCTCCTACAAGTGTGACAATTCAGACTATTCCAGGTCCTCAAAGCTATAAGAATGGCTTGGGCAACAGGTATTAGTCATTTTCAATATATATTGATTTAATAAATGACTGTTGTTGTGCTCCTTTCTAAATTAAACAAACAGTGCCACCATGTGGCAGACTGTGATAAGTGCTGCAGTTGACCATTAAGTTTAGTGCCGAGCACTGAAACCACCAACCAGCTCAAATTAAGCACTGGCCGAGAGGGTATATAGAACAGGTATCTTACAGAGTGTTTGGACAAAATATTTTTAAAAAACTAATGTGTGGACAATTTATCATGTCAAGAATATCGAGGACAAAAATATTGCGAAGTTAAGTTTTTATAAGTAAGCAAAGTTTAACTATATATAACTAAACATATATGTACCTTGCAATATATTTATCTTCAAGGTACGTAGATGTGTAGTTGAGAATAGTAAATCTATACTTACCTATTTGGAAGTACCTTCTCGAGATTTTGGTCCTCAATATTTTTGACACAATATTCTGTCCACACAATATTTTTGTTTCCGATATACTGTCAGTGATCCCATCTCACAGTCCTAAGAGGTCCTGGGTTAGAGAGTGCACAGAATGGACATGTCTTGGCTCGGGGAGCTCCTGGCATTGAAAGTAAATAGAACAGGCATGGCACAGCTCTGAGAGATCCTAGAATTGAGAGTATATAGAACAGGCATGGCACAGCTCTGAGAGGCCCTGGCATTGGGAATAAATAGAACAGGCATGGCACAGCTCTGAGAGGCCCTGGCATTGGGAATAAATAGAACAGGCATGTCGCAGCTCTGAGAGGCCCTGGCATTGGGAATAAATAGAACAAGCATGCCGCAGCTCCACGAGGTCCTGGCACTGAGAGTACATAGAACTGGCACATCACTGCTCTGAGAAGTCCTAGCAGTGAGAGTCCATAGAACAGGCATGGCACAGCTCTCTGATGTCCTGGCATTGAGTGCACCAAACAGACAGGGTACAGCTCAGAGGGATCCTGGCATTGAGAGCACAGAGGGCAAGCATTGCATCCCAGCATGGTTGAGATGCGGCAGCCCATCCTGCTCTGAAAGCACTTCTCTAGCCTGCAGCCCACCGGGAAAGGGCCAGCGTGCAGAATGATATGTCCGGCCTTGGTGAGTGCCACGAATGATACTCAGACGAAGAACAACTTTATACAAAAGGGGTTGAGGAAATATGCTACGGCACCTACCACCTCAGTGGGACAGGTTATAGGATACTTGAAGTGGTCGCAGAACGGGAAGTTCAGCCCCTTTCAACTTCCAATGGAGAGAAAACTCCTCAAGTACTAATAGATTCAAATGGTTCAGCACCACTATTCAGCACAATATATCACTTTTTGTTCATGAATATATATATATAAGTGATTTATAAAGCGAACTCTTGCCCTAGGGCGTCTCGGCGCTGTAGAAACGGGTATAGATACAGAGCTAATTGTTCTTGCAGATACTCTGATATCTCCTAGTCCCGAGAGATGAGCCAGGTTTTCAAGGCCTTTCTGAAGGCATGTAGCAAAGGAACATATTTGAATTCCAATGGTAGGCTATTCCAAAGCAAGGCTGTGGTCCTGAAGAAGCCCTTCCCACCCCGGGATGTCCTCCTAAAAGGGGGGACAAAAAGGTTCATAGATGAACTTCAGCGAAGCGTCCTCCCTGGGGTGTACCATTTGAGCCTATCCTTGAACCGGGCTGGCCTCAGTCCCTGCAGTGATGTGTAGGCCAGGCAGAGAACTTTGAACCTAACACGTTGGTTGACTGGGAGCCAGTGGAGTTTCCTGATGGCTCCTCTGACTTATTCATATTTAGGGATTTTAAAGAGAAATCGTGCAGCTGCATTCCGCAGTCTAAAACTTATTCAGAGAGCCTAGGGCAAGATTAAGATATAGGCTATTGCAGTAATCGAGCCTTGAAAGTACCAGTGCGATGATTACTGCCTTCATAAGCTCTGATGGGAAGAATGTTTCAATGTTTTTTACAACCCTCAGAGAGCAAAATGAGGCAGATGTAATTTTATTCACTTGGTCTTTAAGCTTCAGCTCTTTGTCCAGCAAAAAGCCTAGATTTTTTGCTTTATTAGCTGGTTCAGGAAGAAGACCTAACTCCGGTGGCCACCATTCTGGCGTCCAGAATGAAGGGTTATTGCCAAAGATGATGACCTCAGGTTTAGCAGCGTTTAGATTTAGACAATTGTTGTCCATCCAATTGCTTACATTGCTCATGCAAGTTCTAAATGCAGAACCTGAGTTATACTCACATTTTGCTAGTGACACCACGATTTGAGTGTCATCTGCGTATGAAGCTAAAGAGAAGCCACATTTTTTGATAGGTGAAGCCAGCAGCGTGACATAAAGATTGAACAATGTCATAGTTCAGCACAATTGTTACACAGTACATATGATTCACAGTCTCCAATAAATAGACTTTGGAGGAAATTCTTTATTCATATTCTTCTTCTTTTAATAATCTCCTTAAAAACATTAGCCTGAATCATATGTACTGTGCGTGTGGATTGTCATAACAATTGCGCCGAACTATCATGAACAAAAAGTGAAATATTTTGTTGAATAGTGGTGCTAAGCCATTTGAATCTATTGATACTCAGATAAAGGTCATGTCTGGCAGCCTTAGAAGAAGAGAGGCAGTTGCAAATCATACAGGCTTGCACCTCGTTCAAACAGAGGCTGCTTACTCTGTGACAACAGCGCATGCCACTGACTGGCGTTCTGAAGCATGGCAGCTCCTTGGAACCCTCCAGGGCCTTAGCGAAGGAAGTTCAAAAAGCGTTAAGAGTTATATATAGATCTGCACGCCAATGTGAACACAGAGACTATGAGAAAGAAGGCCTTCAATGACCTAGGCCCATGTGGTGGTGAGAAAGCAACGCTGGAGTAACTAGTGGCTGTCTGCAGAAAATCTAACCATTTTGCGATGGTGCGCTGGCAGACAAGTAACACAAACGGAAAGGACTGCTCATGACCAAATACCACCACCCAGAAGCCTAGGAGTTCAGCCGAGGCCCACCCACAACCCTTGACTGAAAAGGGGATCAGTTAGGAGATGTGCATTGATGCTCAAAAAAGGCAAGTGTGCCCCAAGTACAAAGGGAAGAAGATTGCATGGGTGGGAGCAGTGACCATTGCAACTGAAAATCTAGGGTCAGCTGAGGCCTCAGTCCAAATGGGAGACCAAGCAGAGATGAAGGTATGAATGTGGTGGGATCCAGCACTTTCCAATGACAAATGTCTTCAGTGGGCAAGTCACACAAGACCGCACAGAGATGAAGGCAAAGGTGTTCACCATGGAACCCGGGACCCTTCTGAGCTGCCAGATGGCACAAGAACTCCAACTGATGCAGTTCACACGTAGCATCAGCTCTTATGCAGTGGAAGACGTACTTGCTAAGTTACCGGTGCTGTTCTAAAGAATGGGTTGCATGAAGAACAAAAAGGCGAAGCTTTTACATCCATTATCCACCAGTCTGCACAGCCAGTTACTCTTGTACATTCCGCTTTATGTTCTGAAACAATTACAGCAAGACCTGCAGAAGCTATGGGGTCAGGGCTTCATTGACAAGGTAAATTATCTCCCTCCCTGGCTATCCTCAATCGCTGTCACCAATAAAACCAAGCATCTCGGTCAAGAATGCATCTGCGTAGTCGCTTGCTTTCTGAACTGGGCCATTAACTGGGATAGACACCCAACACCCACCACAGTTAACATAACAGCTGAGCAGATAAGGGCAAGGTTGCTTTCCAAGCTGGCTTCAATTGCTGAATCTCACCAACTTGAATTCTACGAAAACTTCAGACAGGTAATGACCTCTGCCACCCACATGGGGTTGAGCAGCACAAGCATCTACACTTTGTGGTCTTCCCAGTAGTTGAGCTGTTCCAGAATGCTCTTCAAGAGCTACAGGTTCACTTACTTGGTCTTATCAGTGCCAGCGCCAATGTACTGATCTATGCCCGCGACGAAAATCAACGCCACAAAGAGTCTGAGGCACTCCTCGGCATCATTAGGTAAAGGGACTCCCTTAGCATCATAGGTTTCTCAAACCGAACATCACAGTTTCTGCAATGTGCTCTTAGCTAAAGGAAGAAGACTAATCCAGGTCACTGGCGTAACAAAACTTGAGGAGGCCCCCCTGCAAGGTACATGGAGGGACCCCCTCCGGAGTCAATCGGGAGCTCTCCGTCCAGAGTATAGTGCTGAGGGGGCTCCCTGGAGCTTGGGGGCCCCCGCACCGCATAGGCTGCGGGGACCTGTGTTACGCCACTGATCCAGGTGAGCGGAAGGATGCACAGAGCCCTCAGGATGCACCAGAACTCCACGGTCATTGCAGATGCCTCAGACCCAACCTTCATCTTCAAACAAAGCTTGAAGCTTGGGAGCAAGCGACCGTGGGGAGAAGATAAGGGCAAGCCTTTCAGGGCTTCATGTCAGTCCAGAGTCTTTGAGACATCACGAGCAGCTGGACAAGCCTTGCAACTTTTGATGATGCTGTCCTCGGACCGAGAATGACCAGAGACTTCTGCTGAGTCACTGAAACTCCTAATACCTCCTGTATCGGTGTTCACTTTGATGGATTAGCCAGGTTGGATAGTTAAGGCTTTCTCCTGCATGGTCGCACAAGGCTGGCATGCAAGAGCTGTAGTGCCAAGCAATTGTAATTACAATATATATATATATATATATATATATATATATATATATATATATATATATATATATATATATATATATATATATATATATATATATATATATTACCTACTGGCGGTCGCCAGTAGGTAGTTATAGTTAGGACCCTGTTTCCATAGGAAATCCGCAACATTCTATTTTGAATAACTTTGGCGCCGGTCGACGAATCCTCGCGATTTTCTCAAAATAGGTGGGGCGCTACGCTCCGCTCCTACCCTGAAAGTCTCGGGGGGATTCGTCAAGCGGGGGCTGAGATAAAAGGGGGGTCCCAAAACGCGTTTTCCCTTGCATTTTTCCATAGGACCTTTAGACAGGGCTACAGCCCGAACGGCTGAACAGAATTACTAGAAATTTGGCAGAGAGGTAGTCCTCAGGTCAAGGAAGTGCCTTTTGTAGGTTTGGTGTAAATCTGTTCAGAAGATTCTGAGAAAATAGCCTTTAAATCAATATATATATCTGAGCCAGCTTACGGTACGCTTACCGTAAGCTTACCGTACGCGTACGGTGGCGTGCGCGAGCGCGATTCTGATTGGCTGTTACATCTAAGTAAACATTCGAATCGGTCGAAACCAGGAAGCGGCGGCCGCCATTTTCTCTCTCGCACTCTGAGGGGGGGGGCTGTAAACAAAGGCAAAAAACATATAAAGGGGCTGTTTAGACAGCGCCCATGCACATAGCCATGTTAGTTGAGTCCTCAAAGATCCCCCAAGGCCAAAAACGGTAAATTTTTATTTTTTGAAAATTTCGCCGATTACGCTTACCGTACGCGTACGGTGCGCTTACGCTAAAAATTTTAATAAAAAAAAAAAAACACTCTCTGTGCATGGCATATTATTGTCATCACTTACAAAGTAAATTTAACAGATTACCTATCACAAGGAAGCGCATAATATGTCCTCCATGTGCGCACGGTGCGTAACGTGGGCACGCGGTGCGCGTAGCGCACTGCGTGCCCACCTTGCGTGTACGGCACTAACTGCGTAAAGTGGGCGCGCGGTGTGCAAAGCGCACCGCGTGCTCACTGTGCGCGCACGGTGCGCGAAGCGCACCGTGCGCGCACGGAACGAACTGCGTTAAGTGGGCGTGCACGCCACGAATGGCGTAAAGTAACTTAGCATTTAAAAAACCGTACAAATTCACTGAAAAAACCATAGGTTTCACACACATTATAGTTAGGAATTAGCATTTAAAAAACCTTGCAAATTCACTGAAAAAACCATAGGTTTCAGACATGTTATAGTTAGCGGAAATTTTACTGATAAAAAACCAATGAAATTCCCCCGTTATAGTTAGTGCAGGCAACTATAACTCACGCGACCGCAATCTTCTGCTGATGACATATGTGTCTTTATGAAAAAAAAATATTTGTAATATATGTATAGCTAAAAATTTATGGAAGAAGACATGGGCAAATAAGTTTCTAAATACAGTATTAGCATCAGCAGAGGATTGCGGTCGCGTGAGTTATAGTTGCCTGCACTAACTATAACGGGGGAATTTCATTGGTTTTTTATCAGTAAAATTTCCGCTAACTATAACATGTCTGAAACCTATGGTTTTTTCAGTGAATATATATATATATATATATATATATTCCTGTTAAGTCCAACCGGTTAGAATCAGCAAACTATACTGGTTCATTAAAAATACTAGGATGTTGTGAAATATATGTCTGCGTCCAGAATGCAACAGGATAGTTTATCCGCACTAGTAAAATAAGCATAAGCGGAGCATTAAATGTAATGTGCCTTCGAGGGGGTGTCCTAGTCAATAGAGCAAGCCAGATTGTATATGTAGGTAGATGTTTAACAAAGTCCTGCTGATCTCCGGTGCACATGCCAGCACGTTGTTGGTCCATGGATGGCCACACTAGAGCTTCATTTGAGCTGGCAGTCATGCAGGGAGCAATGGGAGGGATGCAGAGCTCTGGTCTCAATGGTGATGGTCTTTGGGTGGCTCCTGCAGCATCAGCTCTCTGATCTTGGTCTCTTTGCAGACCGAGGTCCTCAGCATCATGTGAGCATCTGGGCCCTGATGTCTGAGCTGAACAAGGCAGACAGTCTGCCGCCTCCCTCGTCAGTCTGCCGCCTCCCTCGTCAGTCTCACCAACAGCAGGTACTTTCCTCCGAAGCCTGGTCTCTATTCGTTCAAGAGAGACTTACAAGTTTCGGCCTCTGCTTCAGGGCATTCCTGTTCACTCTGCTGGAGCAGAGAGCTCCTTGAAGTAAAAAAGTGACCATGAGTAGATGGTTCGCTGGGCCACTGCAAATCAGAACCAATGGCAGCTGCTATCACACCAAGATGGACATTCAGGTTAAAGATTACATATGACATTTATTTTGAAGGGACCCAACCAATGACAAGTTAATGTTCATGTTGGTGCAGTTCAGTCCCATGGAAACCACTATTCTGGCTGGAGCTGGACTCAGGATGTGGGGGGTGACAGGCAGCCCATCTCCTTTGTTGATGTGTTTTGCAATGGCCCTGCCAGTGGTCCTTCTCTCGGGCCTTAGGTTGACCTCCTGGATCTGGTTTGAACTAGTGAATGTGAACCCAAAAAACGTTCATGCTCCCTTGCGGTTCAAGTGAATTCAGAACCAGACACACAGTGCCTGTCTTGCATGGGCTGTTACTGGGATGAGGCGAGAGTGAGGAGCAGAGGAGGACACACTGTAAAACAGAACGGTTCATGTTGTGCACTATCGCTATCACTGTGGAGCACCCTGCAAACCAGAGGCTGTCTGCATGCGGGGAGGCCAGACTGGTGTACTCAAACCTCATTCTGCCATTCACTCTGCTTGCACACCTCTCACACTCGGGGGAACAATTGGGCCCAACAATTACACAGTTCACGAATTTCACCAGGGAGAAGCAGTGGGCAATCTCCCCAACGTGAGCAGCAAGTAAAAAGGCCTGTACCCCACGCCTGTCAATCAGCACCTATTGAATGCTAGTCATGTCAGCGTCTAGACATGGAGATGGTTGCCACTCATGTTAAAGTGAATACCAATTTAGGTTGTCCTACAGTCCAGTAAAGCCTAGAAATGAGCTAGGGGCCAACCAAACATCATGCAGGACTTCTGCCAGCGAGCTGTGCAGGAATACATACCGGGCCGGTCAGAATGTAGAAATGAGGAGCAAGAAGGCAAATGGCTATTGTGCCGCCAGGGACCAAGACTGCCAGGCATACCTCGGCCCTCGCACATGTCCCTAACCTGAAGCGGACTCCAGCCCTTTTGGACTGGGAGCAATCCTACACCAGGCCGATAAACATAAAAAGGCTCTACCTGTGAGCTCTAGCAACAGCCTACCTGCCAAATGAAGCACAAAGCACTGGTGCCCCAGTTCCATGGGTGGTCTGACTGCCTTCCACTTCACATCGAGAAGTTGACTCCACATGCTCAAGGCAATCAATTCTGGATTGTCTAGCTCCCCAGTCCGAGAATTCCCTGCAGACTACCTCTCGCCATGTCCATGCTACTCATCACACAAGTCCTCTGTTTAATGTCCGCCTGCACACACATCGCCAGGAGGTGTGACCGTGCAGGTATAACAAAAAGTATCCTGCATGCTTGAGCGGGTAGGTGCAGACCAAGACACAGTGCGTGTCATGTCGATCTCCGTGCCTTGGTTCTCTTCCCTGAGGCAGCCACACAACAGTGCTGTCCTAGGTGTCACTATGCCGCAGTGTGTCACATCCCAGTGACCTTACAGGAGATGGCTTGGTCTTCCAGTCTCAGAATGGTGACTGCAATGCGAACCACTTACGCGAGGACCAGCATTCCTGCTCATGATGGGGAAGAGTTGGCTTCTCCTTGTACCAAAGCCTTTCTCGAAAACATTAGCACACCTCATGCTCGGGGTACTGGTCTGATCTCTTGAATCGCTGGTCAAATGACCACGTTGTAAGCAAATCTCACTGTGCTAATTTAGATTTGGGCAATGTTTGCCTGTTACTTATCTTCAATTTTGTGGTTAAATCCTACAGAAATCACTGGAAAGTTAACTTCAGACCCACACTGACTTTCATTCATCTTTTGGATGCAAATCAATTTGAACTCTGCCTTCACTGCAGTGACTAGTGTTGGATCTTGTTTCCAGTGCAATGCATCTTTCCTGCTTCTTTGCCCCTGCTGCTCAGCCAGTGTGGATGTGATGTGGAATATCGGTGTGCATGGTGAGGTAATGGAATGTTGCGATGCCTCGTTGTGGAGTGTCAGTTGGGAGTATCGGCTGAGCAGCAAGGAAACTGCTCCTGGTGGGGCTCAATCCTTTATGGGCTTAATGTCTGTTACCATCTACTACAGACCATCTAAGAACTCCATTAATAAACCTTCATCATTATTCTACATCTCGGCAACTGGACTAATTTTCCTTCATTACATCTGGCTATGATCTGGAAAGAATCTACGAGTACCATCTTTTGGATGACAAATTGTATAATCTGAAGAAACTACAAGGTAAGAACCTCTTGAAACTACAAGCAAAGCACTTTAAAGCATACTGGCACCCCTGAGCCCCACCAGTGACCTACCAACGGTCGCCCCAACTTTAATGTGCCAGTTCCTGCTCTTCTAGTCAGCTGTGTGCCTTCAGCTTATTGCTTGCCTCCCTGTTCTCCTGCCTTTGCGCCCTGCTGCATATCTGTTCCCTGTCTGACGTGTACATAGACGCTATTGAAATTGAGCTTCTTGTGTCGTCTACTGGCAACCTACTGCCACTCCTGGCGATTAAAACGCATCCACATTTGTAGGAGAGTAGGGTCTGCTATCCTATGGTCACCCCAAATTTTTGCTTTTGGCTTCACTGATTTTTGACATATTGAGGCTGTGGGCCTGCTAATCAGACCCCCAGCCTGCTGTTCTCTCTAACTAAATTGACACTATGCACCCTAGGTGCATAACCAATTGGAACTAGATCACCCTGTGAGCCCCCTGTACCAGTGTACACTATGTACCCAGGGCATTGGTGTATCTAAGGCCTACCAGGGGCTGAAGCATGTATTGTGCCACCCCTAGCCTGGCCTAGCAATTTGACACAACTGGCTGATCACTCAGCTGGGGTAAGTTGGTGTAACCACCTCTTACTTAGGTGTAGTATACCTATACCTAACCTTAAATGGGACACATGTTAACCTATAAGTCACTCCTATGGCAGGCCTTAACAATCCTGAAGGCAGAGTGCTTGGTTCCATGTGAGATGGTGCTCTGGCATGAGCTGAGCCTGTCTGCAGTGGTCGGAACAACTTCCTTCTACCGTTTCCAGATATCGTCATACCATATACTCTTAAGTGCATTATGAACCTCGCGGTTAAATGCTATCTTTGGTTTGGCTTTATCAAAACATGTCGAGTAAGGTGTCATACGAATTGGAATACTAACCCCTTGCCAATTCTGGCGACGGGGTTAGCATTCCACCCTTCTAGAGGGACACGACATGTACAGTACCTGAAACCCGGGTAAAATCAGACATAGCCTCAGCTCCACAAAATGGATGCTGCCACCACAGACACAAGTCTGCCCTCCTGCTGCTGGGAGTCCTTCCAGCTTGGGAGACGTGGACAAAGGGTTTCCTGCCAGGGGAGGTGCATGCACCACCCCAGACAGGATTTTGTGTATTGGTCAGGTAGGGCTTGAATGGAATCAGACATGCCTGAGGCTCACAAGGAGCCTCGGTGCATATGCCAGTTCAAACCGGTCCTGGGGCACACCAGCTCCAGACCTGGGGCGAGCTGGCCAAAGGATTGGGGGTGTAACCACCCCCCTTCCTGGTCCCATCCTTAGGGAGGGACCTAGCAGGTAGTCCGCCCCCTAGAATCCGCTTAAAGGTAGGAGCTGTGTCCTAAGACTTCAGACATCCTGGAATCAACTTAACTACAAGAAGAAGACGGGAACTTCGACGCTCTGCTGCACAGAGGACAGAAGGAAATCTCCCCTATGGTCAGGGAGTGACCATCTTGCTAACGCAAGCACCAACCAGCTACTCGACGTCTGCTTTGCCGCCGCCTCCCACCAGAGCCCGAGCCCAGAGCCCGACAAGACCTGGACCTCCAGACCTCTCACAGCCCGATCCACAGTCCCTGCAAAGAAGGAATCCGTGGAGGCACCGAGACACGTGGAGCCAGCCATCTTGAAAGACCCACGACAAGCTGCAAGCGCAACAACAGAGGCTCCCTCCAAGTTGTGCTTTGGGTCCTGAGAAGCCCAACATCCGAGCAGCATCTGCACCTAAGGTGAGCCCTCCAGCATCTCCACGATCTGCGTGGGGCCCCTCTGCACTTTGCATCTCGACACGCCTGCCCGGTCCCTGGCCCGTTGGCTAGTGGCCATTTTGGCGACCTTGTTTGAAAACTACAATGCTAGTCTAGTTGCTCCAGACTGGCCCCTGCTTCCCTCCAAAGGAGCAGCCCCTCTGACCTTGCTGGTCAGAGTAATCAGCTTTCTTCATTCTTCACAACTTTTGCTTTTGCCAAGGATTGTTTGCTTCCTTCGAGTTGCCGACACCGCCGACAGCGAGAGCCTGCGTGGGACAGCTCGTGAACCGACTCCTGGACGTCGTCGACCTTCAGGGACCACGTGGCTGCGGAGACAAGCTACACCTCATCACCTGTTTGCACCCGACATCGCCTGGTACCTACCTGGTGCCACGCCGGTCACTGGCTAGTGACTGTGAACACTGTCCCCTCTGCTTTCAGGTCTTCTACAACTCCGATCCACTCTTGGATCCACCGCATCTCTTCTGGACCGGCCGCCTGCAGCATCTTTGTCATCAGGCTCCATTGAACAGATAGACGAAACCCGACGCACTTCGAGACCTATGCACCCGCTTCCTGTGTGTGAGGTAAAGCTGGCACTCCGGTGCCCAAGTGTAGAGAAACATCTCTAGTGTCTGTGTTTTAAGTCTTGAGTTTGTAGTCCATCCAGAAGACCCTTCTAGCAGTAACTTTTGAACTTTTACGCACCCATTGAAAACCTATGGGAGCCCGCGTGTAACTTTCCTCACTGCACACGCGACCCGTGGACCTCCTGGTCACTAACTGAAGTTAGCTCCTTGTAGGCCCAGCGATTCTAGAGGCCCTAGGCCTTTTCCCTTTCCTGTTCGTGGTACTTATACCACTATTTTAGTATATGGTTTGAGTGGCCACCAGGGCCCATCCATATAAAGTGCAACTTCTGTATATTGTAATACTTTCTTGTTTAACGATTTGTGCTCCTGTGCTCATAAAGAGTCTAGGGGATACTTTGAGTAATAAATACATATATATTTTGAATATATATCTGTGTGGTGTCCTTTCATTGGTATAAAGGGGGGTTACATATGGTAAAACAGCTTGCTTAACACGCTTTAACGAGTTTAGCCTCAAAGACTGCTTAGCCTACGCTACCACTAGGGCAGCTAGTCCGAAAAGGTTGACTTACAACCACACCATAAGGGTTGCTTGGCATGGTACAAGGTGGTCACTTTAACTGGTGAACATCATATACCAGGCCAACTTCTCTCAACATTGTGCTGTGAAATCTGTAGCGGTGTTTTGGACTTTTGACTGTGTCTACTTTTTCATTTTTGTGCTTCACTACTGACTCTCCTCCTTGGCAGTTAAACCGCTGCCAGCATTTCAAAGTTGTCACTAGCTTACACGCAGAGTTCGCGTGCAGCCTTACCTGCATTATACTTCAGTGTCTCCATGGTTTCCACAGTTCCTTCCAGTTTGACGTATTTGCTGATTCTGTACGTTTACATGCTTAGACGTGCTGTGAGCCATCCGGTTCTTCTTCACGAACGTGCTGCCATCTTGCGTTTGGAGGCACCACCTCTTCACTGGATTCACTCCGTTTCCTTTGGTTCATAGTGTCCTATGCCAACCACCTTTCTTTTTTTGTGTCTCAATAAAGTCATCGTGTGATCGAAGAAGTTTTTGCTCCTCCTTCACTTAACTGTGACTGTACGATCTCCTTACTTTCCATGTGTTCGGATGAGTTTTTGTTTCTTCAAGAGGATCCAAGTTGGAGCCAGCGTGGAGTTCTCTATACTGATTCCGAACATTTTACTTTCTTCTAGACTAAACTCTGCAAACACCTTATGGTACCTGGATTTGAGACGAACTTGGGGTGAGGAACCGCTCACCAGGGTGAACTACCAGCTTTTTAAAATTGTCTTGTGTATTTTTCCAATGTTTTACTGTTTAGTTTTGCTATATTTTACAAGCTTGTTTCACAAAATGTTTTTCTTTTTCTTAACTTCAAAGTTTATCTAATTTTACACAAGTTTGGAATGTGTTACATGTGAACTACATTTCTAACCTGTATTTGCTTGGTGCTTTTCTTAATTTCTTCATGAAGATGCACATCGTATTTATTTGGTACAATCTTACAAGTTCCGTATGGGAAGTCTTCTCTGTTTGAGGTATGCTTTATGATAGTCTTTTGGCTATGTAACTTTCCAAATCACCTACATTTTTCTTGCATGATATTTTACATTACAATACTTTGTTTTCAAGTTTAGTTAAGGGAATGTTTCCTGATTGAGGTCTGCTTTATAATAGCCTTTGGCTATATGACTTTCCACCTGTACAATTCTTTGTATGGACTCATCATCTGTGTTTTCCTTGCATTATTCTTTATCTTACAGTACTTTACTTACAAGTTTCTGAAGGAAATTTCCTCTAGTTGAGGTATGTGTTGTTATAGCTTTCTAGCTATGTGACCTTCACCCCGGTGCAATTTAATGTGTGTGGATTCCTCACCTACATTTTCATTGTATTTTACTTTATAGTATTTGGTTTACAAAGTTCCTGTGCTTGGGATCTTTTGCTGTGATATTTATTTCTTTCTGTCAGGTTCTTTTCTACCTTTGCGCAAAAGTATTGTGTGTGGATAGTCTTGCATTTGAGGTCCTCTCCTCAAATTTTCATTATTGTAGGTACTTCTAGCGAATGTATTTTTCACCCCTCTTTCTTTGTGCCTGTAAGAGTTTCCTGTTTGGTTTCTTTTGTTGGGAGTACCTTGTGCTTTACAGTTGTTTTTAGTTCTCCTAGCGGGTTCATTTTTCCCCCTTCATTTTGCTGTGTGTGTAGGAGATTGCTGCCTGGTTTCTTTTGTTGGGAGTACCTTTTGTCTTTCCTGGTTGTTCTTTACTTTTCATTTTGGCGTTTGCTGTTTATCATCTAAATGCTTGTCTGCCCAACTGGTGTGTACTGGTCTTCTCTGAACGTTTTGTCCTGTGTTTGTATTTCTGCTTGTGTTTGTATTGCTGCGCGCATGGTGAGAATGATGCTTTATTCTCACTTTTTCTTCCTCATTTAAGAGTTTTCATTGCAATATCTTGTTCTCCTTCAGCCTTTAATATGAAGTTTTGTAATCTTATATTGAAACCAGGGTTTGTATCCTGCATTTTCTTGTTTCGTTTTTACTCCGAAAAGGGGGAAGATGTGTGTCATGTCACTATTCACATCTCTTTGCATTGTATTCTCCTTCCTTATAATAGTGTTTCATTTTAATTTCATCTTATGTATTTATTGATTGCCTTCTATGAAATGCTTTGTGCTGTCTAGTTTACATTACGTTGTTGGCAGCATGTTCACATCTCTGTTACTTTTGATAGTGCTATGCTTACTTATGGTATTATCTTTTGTTGCTGTTTTATAAAAGGGGGAAGATGTGTTGTATTTGGTTTCAGTGCACTGCATCTTTCCTGCTTTGTGTTCTTGCCTTGCATTGTGTTCTTGCCTTGCAAGTTTCCATTATCTTGTTTGCAGCATGTTCACTAGACTTATCAATTTGTTGCTATTATATAAAGGGGGAAGATGTGCTGTATCTTGTTTCCAGTGCAATGCATCTTTCCTGCTTCTTTGCCCTTGCTACTCAGCCAGTGTGGATGTGCTGTGGAATGTTGGTGTGCATGGCGAGGTAATGGAATGTTGGGATGCTTGGTTGTGGAGTGTCAGTTGAGAGTATGGGCTGAGCAGCAAGAAAGCTGCTCCTGGCGGGGCTCAATTCTTTATGGGCTTAATGGCTTAATGTCTGTTACCATCTACTACAGACCATCTAAGAACTGCATTAATAAACCTTCATCATTATTTTACATCTCGGCTACTGGACTAATCTACCTTCATTACAACTAGCTGTTGTCCTTGTGAATATCAATGAGACGATGAAAGAATAAGGCATGCTCTACATGCGCTCGCTCTGCTGCCATGATCGACCATGGTGCACTGCTGTTCTTCAGCTGTGACCATTAATTCTGTATAGAAGACCTTTATTGAAAGCTATCCTAGTGGTACTATGGAGAGCTCTTGAAGGAGTGTAAAGCAGCTTTGTTTACCAGATTATAACCTCTTGAATCACTAAAGGAAAGGAGAACCACACAAGGTGTATATCAAATATATGTATTTATTTCTAAACACTCACTACTAATCTCTTTATGAGATTAGAGTCCAAGATACACAATAATACAGTTCTAAAACGACAGTAAATAGCACAATATACAATGGGCCCTAGGGGCGGACCAAACCATATTTATTAAGAAAGTGGTATAAGAACCACGACTTGACCAGGCACAGTGCCTAGAGCACGTAGAATCGCTGGGATCCTAAGGAACCACCCAAGGTAGTGACACAGGAGACCCACGGGGGACGCGTGCAGTGTGAGAACACAGGCGCGAGCCCCATACTATTCTGTGGGAAAGTCGCAGTTGAAATTTTAGAAATTAAGGACACTTAGGAGAGGACTTTGAGCAAACCCCTTTAGACTTAGGGGGTTCTAGGGCCAGCACCCACGGGAGCACCGGAGTACTTGAATTACCTCACCCAGGGAAGCCGGGTGCATAGGTGTAAAATGGTGTCGGGAATCGTCGTTGATTTCAATGGTGATGTGCTGCAAAGTGCTGCTGCCGGGAAGGAGAAAAGTGTCCGGTGTGATCCAAGCCTGGATCGAAGATCAGAAGAACCTGAAAGCAGAGGGGACAGAGTCTGGGTCACTTGCCAGTGACCAGGGGCACGAAAGACGAATGCCCACCGATTTCAGGTGTTTCAGGTGCGAAGAGGTGAACCTTGACTCTGCAGCCACAAGGACCTGGAGGCGTCGACGACAACCAGGAGCTGGATTCTTGCTGGCCCACAAAGGATGTCGAGTGCTGCAGTGTCGGTGCCTGGATTGGACCCAAAAATCCTTGGCAACAGCATCCCACGCAGGAAGAGAAAAGATGCTTCGGTGCAGACCAGCAAGGTCCTAGGGACTCCCCAAGCGATGGAGAGTCAGGGCACATCTGGAGCAACCAGGTAAGCCCAATTAGAGTTAGAGTTGCCTTCACAGGGACCCACCAGTTGATGGACTAGTGACCGCAAAGGGTCCTCGAGAGAAAACACAAAGGGCCAGCTCACGGAACACTCGTGGAGTGTAGGCGGGCAATCTTCAGTGAAAATGCTGCTCGGGGTTAGGGCTACAAGCAACCCAAAGCTCAGCTGCAGGAGATGTTGGAAAGCTGCTGCTTCTGCAAAGTGATTCGGTGTCCAGGGCTTTGGGTTGCACGGTCACCACAACGGATATGGGCCTCAGACTTGCTGTGGGCACTGATCGACCTCTAAGACCATGGAAACCCACCTCCTGTGTTGCAAAATTCTTCGGAGTCCAACAGGAGCTTCGGAGATGCAAACTCGTCAGATGTGTCTATGGTGCCTGCCTTGCAGGGGAGTAAGTCCTTTACTCCAAGGGAGATTCTTCAGTCATCTAGTTCAGTGTAGATCATCGAAGTTCCAGGATTCAGTATCAGAGTTTCGTCCAGGTGTAATCTAAAGTCCTGTTGCCAGGGGTTTCTATCTTATACCCAAGGAAGGTGTGGGACAAACTCTAGGGACCCACCTATGGGAGGGTCAGGAAAGAGGGGTGGCTACACCCATTTCCTTTGTCCAGTTTCGCGCCAGAGCTGGGGCTGGTAGCCCCTGCAACCGGTTTGAGCTTGACTATGCATAGGGACACCAAATGTGCCCCCAGTGCAGACTTCAAAGCACTCTTGAAGTGCACCCACCCAGCCCCAATACACTAAAGGCTGTCTGGGAGGTAGTGACATCTCCCTGTGACAGGAAACCTATTGCCTAGGCCTCCCCTGATGGAGTTTCATCCAGCAGCAGGAGGGCAGAGTCGTGTCTGTGGCTGGCAACATCCATTTTGTGATGCAAGGGCTCTGTTAGCTGGTACCGGGTATACCGGTGCTGTCATGTCTCTCCCTCTAGAAGGGTGGGTTCATACTCTCCCCACCAGTAACTGGTGTGGGGGTATGATTCCAAGGTGTTTGACACCAAACACAACATGTTTCCGTGCAGCCATCCCAAAGTTAGCTTTTACCGTTTGGTTATAATGCACTTAAGAGTATATGGTTTGGCTGCATCACAAGCAACCCCAGAATAAGGGTTCAGAAGGCTGTAGAGGGGCTCTGCTCATTCATGGGCACCCTCTCACATAAAACCCAGCACCCTGCCTTCAGGATTGATAAGGCCTGCCATAGGGGTGACTGATAGGTTTATATGTGCAGTGATATGGAGAGATATAGTGAACCTATATCTCAGTAAGGGTTGCATGCACCACCTTACTCAGGCTGCAGTAGCTGGCCTGTGGTGTCATTTGGGATTGCTTCCCAGGGGTGGCATAATACATGCTGGAGCCCCTGGTAGGCCTTTGGGGTACATAGTATACCATATACTAGGGACTTATAAGGGTACCCCAAAATCTGGAGTGTATCTAAAGTACTTGTAATCAATTTAAGGGAGAAAGCAGATAGGCTGGGGTCCTGAATAGCAGGATCCCAGCCAGACTAAGTCAAAAACCAGCAAAACACCAGGAAAAACAGTGGGGGCAACCATGCAGCCAGATTCCACCTTCCTACATAACCCCCCCCCCCCCCAAATGAAAGGAGATAAGGCTAACCTTGGCCAGCTGAGCCTTTATTGACTAAGTGGCCATATAAGGAATAACCTGCACTAGCATGGTTACCCCATGTCTTACGGTCCACTAAGCAGTCCCTAACCCCAAGGGTATGGTAGGATCTCCACCATGGGGAATTACTACCTGTGCTGTGTTTTGGCAAAGTAAAAGGCTGGTGGGGTGTCTGGGTATAGCAGTGAGACCCTAATAAATTTGGTATCAGCTTCCTCAGATCACTGGTCACCATGGAGGCCTTTCTTTCCATGACTGAGTTGTATCTGGCCCTAAGGGTCAACCTTTGGCTGTTTACAGCTGGGGGTTGGGTCCCTTTGGTTGGAACACTGGGGGGACATGGTAGGTTTGGAACCTTTTGGTCCCGGGTTTGCTTTTGCCCAACAGAGTCCATCTGGGGGAGGTCCCTACACAAGAGTAAGGGGGATCCCTAAGTGTGTTGAGGAATTCTCACTTGGCTAGGGCTACTAGACTGGGTGCCCCTAATCTGCTGATGGGGAGTTCTTCTAGACAGGGGGCCCTGTGGGGTCCACTGACCTCCCTGACCTCTGCAGCCCTGGGCTGACTGAGGTAGGGTAGAGAGGAGCAGGTTACCTGCTCCAGACTGGGTACCACCTTGGAAGGGTCCCCTGCGATCAGGGGTGTTGCCAGGAAAGGCCTGACTACCTCTGGGGCAGTTCCTTCACTAGGGGTAGGATCAGTTCCCTGAGGAGGCTGACCCTTACCTATAGTTTGGGGGGAGAAAACTTTTCTTCAACCCTTGTGCTCTCTTGTGGAAGAGAGTGGGACATTCTTTCAGGCTCCATCACTCCAAAATTTCCCTGGGGTTGGGCTGTGGCCATCACAGCCCCACCAACTCTCTCAGGGAGGCCTAACATTCTTATAATGGCCTGGTATTCAACTTCAGCCCAGGCTGAAATTTCCAGATCATTGCCCAACAGGCTATCTACAGGCAAGTTTGGGGACACTACCACTCTCTTTGGGCCAGTGACCCCTCCCCAAGTGAGATTGACTATGGCAATGGGATGATCTGTCCTGATACCATCTATGTTGGTCACCTGGTACTTGAACTCAGGTAAAAGCTGTTCAGGGGGGACTAGTTTCCCTGTCACCATGGTGACACTAGCCCCTGTGTCCCTGAATGCCAAAGCTTTTTGACCATTGATTAAGGGCTCCTGTCGGTGCTTGCCCAAAGTATTGGGACTCATAGTAAAAGTGGCAAATCCCATGCCACCATCACAGACTGAGGATGCCTGTGAGGGGGGCCTATCTAAATTAGCGCCCACCTATGTTCCCCATGAGAATGCACCTAACGTTTTGGGTCCACTACCACAACCTGGGAGGTTACTAATGGTAGTACCAGGAGGAGTGATAGTATTGGTAGGAGGAACATTTTCTTTATTGCCAACTCTAGGGCAACTGGGATAATTTTTCCAGTGGCCAGGCTTTTTGCACACATGGCAAAAAGGTTTCTTTTCAGGGGAGGAAGGAGTTTGGGGCCCACCCTCAGAAGAGGACTTTTGGGGCACTGTAGTGGACTTATCTTTAGACTTATCCCCACCTTTCTCTTGGGTCTTGTAAGAATCTTTCCTCTGGTCACCACCCTGTGTTTTTGGCTTTACTCTGGTTCTGACCCATTTGTCTGCCTTCTTTCCCATTCTTGACGAGAGGTCAGATCAGAGTGCAGCAGGTACTGGTGTAAAGGCTGGTTTTGATAATTATTAAGGATCTGCTCCCTCATAATCAAATTGTACAATCCTTTAAAATCACACAATTTACTGCCAAGTAACCAGCCCTCCAGAGCCTAAGTAGCACAATCTACAAAGTCAACCCAGTCTTGAGTTTGTGCCTTTTGGGTAACTCTGAACTTCAAACTGTACAGTTCAGTGGTTAGGCCAAACCCTTCTATCAGTGCACTCTTCAAGACTTTGTAATTATCAGCATCCTCTTCTCTAACAGTGAGGAGCTTGTCTCTACCTTTGTCTGCAAAGGAGAGCCACAAGATTGCTGCCCACTGCTCCTGAGGGACCCTGTGTACTTTACAGGCCCTTTCCAGTGTAGTCATCCATTTGTTGATGTCATCCGCACTCTGGTAGGGAGGGACAATCATGTTCAGGTTCCTATGGCGATGAGTATGATCTCTACCTCTAGGGACACTATTGCTGCCACCATGGGGCTCTAGCCCCCATCTATGTGAAGCTCTCTGGAGCTCCAGGGATTCCCTATCCAATGCCAACTGTTCCCTCTTTATCCTAAGTTTAGCTTCCTCAAACTAGATCAGTCTGCATTTTCTCTCATAAGAGGACTCCCTCTTCTGAGGGGAAATAGTCCTATGAGAGACAAAGGTCCCTTCAGATGCACCAGAATGATTTGACTCCAGAGAAGGAGATCTCGATCTTCTTGGTCCACCACCTACCCTTCCAGGTGGGGTATAGAGAGGGCCACTGAGGCCTTCTCCCTCACCTTCAGGATGGATAGGATTTTCCAGGTTAGAATCATCTTGATCCTCCTGGTCATCTTCAGAGTCCTGGTCATAGGTGTTGTCACCTCTTGGCCTTTCCTCTTCTGCTGCCCCACCCAACCTGCTTACCTCATCAGACCCTGGGGTCTTTCTGAGATCATCTAACAGCAGAGCATCCATGAAGCGTTGAGTATTTGCACTCCTCCCTGTCTTCAACTTCCTAGCTGTACACATGTTTCTCAATTCCACGAATGTGAGATGGTCATACTTAGATGACAAGGAGCCACTGGCTTCAGGTATAGATGACATACTAGTGTAGTGAGGTGTTGCACATACCTAACCTAGTGGGAGCTACTAGAATCTCTTGAGTTGGGGAAAAGGGGTGTGCTGGTCCCTTTGCTAACCCAACTCCAAGTTCAGTAGAACTTACTTTATTCTAGACTTGATTTATATGTACCTATAGTGGTTTTCAGTTAGTCACTCAAAGAGATTATCTGGTAAAGCAATAGCAAGCTTGAATCCAACCGCTGCACACCAATGTGAGAAGTTGGCCTGGCATATGCTGTCCACTAGTTATAGTGGGCACCTTGCACCAGTCCAAACAACCCTTATTGATTATAGGTTTAAAGACAACCTTTATTGAAAGCTATCCTAGTGGTAGCTATGGAGAGCAGCCATCATGGCTAAGTCTCGAAGGAGTGTAAAGCAGCTTTGTTTACCAGATTATAACCTCTTGAATCACTAAATGAAAGGAGAACCACAAAAGGTATATATAAAATATATGTATTTATTTCTAAACACTCACTACTAATCTCTTTATGAGATTAGAGTCCAAGATACACAATAATACAGTTCTAAAATGACAGTAAATAGCACAATATACAATGGGCCCTAGGGGCGAACCAAACCATATATTAAGAAAGTGGTATGAGAACCACGACTTGACCAGGCACAGTGCCTAGAGCACGTAGAATCACTGGGACCCCAAGGAACCACCCAAGATAGTGACACGGGAGACCCATGGGGGACGCGTGCAGTGTGTGAACACAGGCGCGAGCCCCATACTATTCTATGGGAAAGTTGCAGTTGGAATTTTAGAAGTTAAGGACACTTAGGAGAGGACTTTTAGCAAACCGCTTTAGACTTAGGGGGTTCTAGGGCCAGCACCCACGGGAGCACCGGAGAACTCGAATTACCTCACCCAGGGAAGCCGGGTGCATAGGTGTCAAATGATGTCGGGAATCGTCGTTGATTTCAATGGTGATGTGCTGCAAAGTGCTGCTGCCGGGAAGGAGAAAAGTGTCCGGTGTGATCCAAGCCTGGATCGAAGATCAGAAGAACCTGAAAGAAGAGGGGACAGAGTCTGGGTCACTTGCCAGTGACCAGGGGCACGATAGATGAATGCCCACCGATTTCAGGTGATTCAGGTGCGAAGAGGTGAACCTTGACTCTGCAGCCACGAGGACCTGGAGGCGTCGACGACAGCCAGGAGCTGGATTCTTGCTGACCCATAAAGGATGTCGAGTGCTGCGGTGTCGGTGCCCGGATTGGACCCAAAAATCCTTGGCAACAGCAACCCACACAGGAAGAGAAAAGATGCTTCGGTGCAGACCAGCAAGGTCCTGGGGACTCCCCAAATGATGGAGAGTCAGGGCACATCTGGAGCAACCAGATAATCCTAATTAGAGTTAGAGTTGCCTTCACGGGGACCCACCAGTCGATGGACTAGGGATCGCGAAGGGAGCTCGAGAGAAAACACAAAGGGCCAGCTCACGGAAAACTCGTGGAGTGTAGGCGGGCAATCTTTGGTGAAAATGCTGCTTGGGGTCAGGGCTACAAGTAACCAAAAGCTCAGCTGCAGGAGTTGTTGGAGAGCTGATGCTTCTACAAAGTGACGTGTTGTCCAGGGGTTCGGGTTGCACAGTCGCCACAAGGGATACAGGCCTCAGACTTGCTGTGGGCACTTATCGACCTCTAAGACCACAGAAACCCACCTTCTGTGTTGCAAAATTCTTCAGAGTCCGGCAGGAGCTTCGGAGATGCAATCTGGTCAGATGCGTCTATGGAGCCTGCCTTGCAGGGGAGTAACTCCTTTACTCCAAGGGAGATTCTTCAGTTATCTAGTTCAGTGTAGATCATCGAAGTTCCAGGATTCAGTATCAGAGTTTCGTCCAGGTGTAATCTTAAGTCCTGTTTCCAGGGGTTCCTACCCAAGGAAGGGGTGGGACAAACTCTAGGGACCCACCTATGGGAGGGTCAGGAAAGAGGGGTGGCCACACCCATTTCCTTTGTCCAGTTTCGCGCCAGAGCAGGGGCTGGTAGCCCCTGCAACCAGTTCGAGCTGGACTATGCATAGGGACACCAAATGTGCCTCCAGTGCAGACTTCAAGGCACTATTGGAGTGCACCCACCCAGTCCCAATACACTAAAGCCTGTCTGGGAGGTGGTGACACCTCCCTGTTGTGACAGGAAACCTATGTCCAGGCCTCCCCTGCCAGAGTTTCGTCCAGCAGCAGGAGTGCAGACTTGTTTCTGTGGCTGGCAGCATCCATTTTGTGATGCCAGGACTCTGTTAGCTGGTACCGGGGTATACCAGTGCTGTCATGTCTCTCCCTATAGAAGGGTGGGATCATACTCCCACACCAGTTACTGGTGTGGGGGTATGATTCCAAGGTGTTTGACACCGAACACAACATGTTTCCATGCCTCCATCCAAAGTTAGCTTTTACCGTTTGGTTATACTGCACTTAGGAGTATATGGTTTGGCTGCATCACAAATAACCCCGGAATAAAGGTTCTGAAGGATGCAGAGGGGCTCTGCTCATGCATGGGCACCCTCTCACATAAAACCCAGCACCCTACCTTCAGGATTGATAAGGCCTGCCATAGGGGTGACTGATAGGTGTATATGTGCAGTGATATGGAGAGATATAATTAACCTATATCTCAGTAAGGGGTGCATGCACCACCTTACCCAAGCTGTAGTAGCAGTCCTGTGGTGTCATTTTGGATAGCTTCCCAGGAGTTACATAATACATGATGCAGCCCCTGGTAGGCCTCTGGGGTACCTATGCCCTAGGTACATAGTATACCATATACTAGGGGCTTATAAGGGTACCCCAGAATCCAATCTGGAGTGTACCTAAAGTACTTGTAATCAATTTAAGGGAGAAAGCAGATAGGCTGGTGTCCTAAATAGCAGGAACCCAGCCAGACTAAGTCAAGACCAGCAAAACACCAGGAAAACAGCGGGGGCAACCATGCAGTCAGATTCCACCTTCCTACACTGCTGAGCCAAGCTCGAGCAGGGGAAGGCCTGACAATAGGTTTCCTGTCACAAGGAGGTGTGACCACCTCCCAGACAGGCTTTAGTGTATTGGGGCTGGGTGGGTGCACTCTTAGAGTGCCAGAAAGTCTGCACTGGGGGCATATTTGGTGTCCCCGTTCATATTCCAGCTTAAACCGGTTGCAGGAGCCATTTGCTCCTGCTCTGGGGCGAAACTGGACAAAGGACAAGTGTGTAGCCACCCCTCTGTCCTACCCCTCCGCTAGGAGGGTCCCCAGAGTTAATCCAACCCCTTCCTTGGGTATAAAGTAGGAAACCTGACTACAGGACTTTAGATTTTACCTGGACTAAATTCTGCAAGCAGACACCAAGTACTTTGATGGTCTACACTTCACTGGATGACAGAACAATCTCCCTTGGAGTAAAGGAGTTACTCCCCTGCAGCAGCAGGCCCCTAAACGCATCTGACCGGTTTGCATCTCCCGAGCTCCTGAGGACTCCGAAGATATCTGCAACACAGGATGTGGGTTCCCGAGTGTCTCTGAGGTCGATCTGCTCTCTCAGCAATCCTGAGACCAGTATCCCTTGTGTGGACCGTGCAACCTGAACCCCTGTGCACGGTGTACTTTTGTGCAACATATGCTTTTTGGCGATCCCTGAGGCTGTGCTTTGGACCAAGTGTAGTCCTAACCCCGAGCAGTATTTCCACCGAAGATCTCTGGCCTCCACTCCACAAGTGCTCTGTGGGCTGGTGCTTTGTTATTCCACTCGAGGTCCCTTCGTGATCCCTGGTCTGTTGGCCTGTGGGTCCTGGCGAGGGTCACTTTGATTGTCCTTGGGCTTCCCTGGTTGCTCTCAACGTGCGCAGACTCCCCATAGCTTAAAGAGTCTCCTGGACCTTGCTGGTCCTCACCGTAACCTGTTTCCTCTGCCCGCGTGGGTTGCCTTTGCCGAGGTTTGTTGGTGTTCAATCCGTACAATGACCCCTCAGTACTCGACATCCTTCGTTGGACAGCTCACCTCCAGACTTTGGTCATCGTCGACATCTCCTGGTCCCCGTGGCTGCAGAGTCAAGCATCCTTTCTTCACACCTGAAGCACCCGACATCTGTGGGCATTCGTCTATCGAGCCCCTGGTCACCCTGAAGTGACCCACACTCTGTTCCCTCTGCTTTCAGGTTCTTCTCACCTCGGATCCAGGCTTGGGTTCCACCGGACACTTTTCATCTTCCCGGCAGCAGCACTTCTTCGCATCACGCCATTGAAAATGACGAGGGTTTCCGACACCACTTGACCCCTATTCACCCGGCTCCTCTGGGATAGGTAACAAGGGTACCTTGGTACTAACGAGGGTGCTGGCCTTAGAACCTTCTATGTTCCACAGGGTTTGCTTGAAGTCCTCTCCGAAGTGTCTTTAAACTGTAATTTTCCAACCGCGACTTTCCCACAGAGTTGTACGGAGCTCGCTTCTGTGTTCCCACACTTCATCCGTCCTCCGTGGGCTCCCTGTGTCACTCCTTTGGGTGGTTCCTTGGGGTCCCAGCGATTCTATGTGCTGTAGGCACTGTGTCTAGTGAAGTCCTTGTTGTTATACCATTTTTTTAGTATATGGTTCGATCTCCCCCTGGAGCCCGCTGTGTATTGTGCTATTTACTGTTGTTCTATTGATTAAGTAGTGTGTGCTTTGTGCTCTAATCTCGTACAGAGAATAGTAGAGAGTGTTTATTAATAAATACATATATTTTATATAACACTTTTGTCGTTCTCCTTTCATTTGATTACTCAGGAGCTTCTGATCTGATAAAACAAGCTGCTTTACATTCCTTCAAGATTAAGCCTGAAGGCTGCTCTCCTTAGCTACCGCTAGGATAGCTTTCACAAAGGTTATCTTTTACATAATTACCATAAGGGTTGTTTGGACTGGTGCAAGGTGCCCACTATATAAATACCAGGCCAACTTTTCACACTGAGGTCTCTGGGGGCCCAGCTCTGGGTGCCAGAGTTCTGAGTCCTGATTCTGTGGCCCGAGGTCACTGGGTGCCCAAAGTCTTTGCGGGGCCCGAGGTCTCTGGGTGCCGTAGGTCTGACTCCCTTCTCTGGGGGCCTGAGGTCTCTGGGGGGCCAAGGTCTCTGGAGGCCTGAGGTCTCTGGGCGGTCTGAGGTCTCTGGGGCAAGGCTTTGGGGGGGGTCTGAGATTTCTGCAGCCCCCGAGGTCTCTGGGGCCCCCAGAGAGCTTGGACCCCTGGAGACCACTACGGCCCCAGAGAGCTTGGACCCCCAGAGACCATGGGACCCCCAGAGCCTAGCTCCAGAGATGCCAGGCCCCCAGAGACCGCAGGCCCCTAGAGACATAGGGGCACAAGAGCCAGAAGCCAGAAACCTCAGGCCCCCAGACCTCAAGCACCCAGAGCTGGGCCCCCAGAAACCCAGACCTCTGGCACCCAAAGCTGGGCCCAATGAGACTTTGGGGCCCCAGAAACTTTGTGGGGCTCCAGAGACCTCGTGGACCCCCAGATACCTCGGGTCCCACAGCTGGGACACAGACGTCTAGCACTCTGAGACCTCTGGCCCATCCCAGATCACTGGCCCAGAGACCACAGTCCCCCAGAGATCAAGGGCCCCCGGATACCTCATGGTCCTCAGAGACATTTGACCCCCCTGAGCCAAGCCCCAGAGACCACGGATCCCCCAGAGCCAGCCCCAGAGACCTTGCACCCCCAGAGCTGGGTCATAGAGACCTCAGATCCCTAGAGTCAGGTCCCAGAGACCTCTGACCCCCAAGAGACTTCAGGCCCCCAGAGACCTTGGGCCCATAGAGCCAGGACTCAGACCTCTGGCACCCAGAGCTGGGCCCCAAGGACCTTGGGGCCCCAGAGATCTCTGGCACCCAGAGCAACGCCTCAAATACCTCGAGCACAAGAGACAATGGGGTGCTAAAGAGCTTGAGCCCCAGAGACCTTGGGGTACCCAGAGACCATGGGGCCCAAGGTGTTTGGGGGGCCCCTTGAGGTGTCTGCAGCCCCCTAGGTGTCTGGGGTCCGGAGGTGTCTGGTGTCCTGAGGTCTCTTGGGGTCCTGAGGTCTCTTGGTGCCATGAGGTCTTTTTGGGCCTGAGGTCTCTAGGGCCTCTGAGGTCTCTTGGGGCCTGAGGTCTCTTGGAGCCAGAGGTCTCTGGGTCAGGGCTCTGGGGGACAAGATCTCTGGGAGCCCGGCTCTGGGTGGCAGAGGTCTGAGTCCTGCCTCTGTGGCCCCAGGTCGCTGGGGGCCCATGGTGTCCCTGGGGGCCCGAGGTCGCTGAGTAAGTTGATGTCTCTGGGGGCCAATGGACTCTGGGGGCCAAGGTCTCCGGGCGCAAGAGGTCTGTGTCCTAGCTCTGGGGCCCCTTAGGTGTCTGGAGACCGAGGTATTTTGTAGACCAAGGTTTCTGTGGTCCCCGTGGTCTTTGGGGCCGAGCGGGGCCGAGCTCCTTGGGTCCACATGGTCTCTAGGGCCCCATGGTCTTTAGGGGCCCAAGGTCTCTGGAACCCCAAGGTCTCTGGGGGACCCAGCTCTTGGTGCCAGAGGTCTGAGTCCTGTCTCTGGGGACCTGAGGTCTCTAGGATGCCATTGTCTCTGGCGCCCCAAGGTATCTGGGACTCAAGGTCTCTGAGGCCCAGTTCTGGGTGCCAGAGGTCTTTGGGGCCTGAGGTCTCTGGGGCCCCATAGTCTGTGTCCTAGTTCTGGGGGGCGCTGAGGTGTTTGGGAGATCTGAGGTTTCTTAGGGCTGTGGTCTCTGGGGGCCCGGTCTATGCCCCAGCTCTGGGGGCCACCAAGGTGTCTGGGGGCCCGAGGTGTCTGCGCATCATGAGGTCTCTTGGGGTTCCCAGGTCTCTGGGGGCCCCAAAGAATGTTGGAGCAAGCTCTGGGCCCCAATATACCCCAAGAGACCTTGGGCCCCCAGAGACCTCAGGGCACCCAACGCCAAGACTCAGATTCTGGCACCCAAGAGCTGGGAACCCAGAGAGATTGGGACCCCAGAGCCGGGACCCAGACCTCTGACACCCAGAGCCGGGACTTAGACCTCATTCACCCAGAGTGGGCCCCCAGAGACCTCGGGCCAGAGATCTTGGGAACCCAGAGACATCAGGACCCCAGAGACCTCAGGCCCCCAGAGACCTCAGGCCCCCAGAGACCTTAGGCCTCCAGAGCTGGGCCCTAGACCTCTGGCACCCAGGAAATAGGCTCCCAGAAACCTCGGGCCAAAGAGATCTCAGGACCCCAAAGACCTCAGGAACCTAAAGACTTTGTGACCCCAGAGACCGTGGGCCCCCATAGACCTCAATCCCCAGGGCCGTCAGGCCCCCACAGACCTTTGGACCACAGAGACCACAGTCCCCCAGAGCCAGGACCCCAGAGACCTCAGGCCCACAGAACCGAACCCTGGCCTCTGCAACACATCTCAGGTACCCAGAGTCAGGCCCACAGAGACCTCACCCCCCCTGAGAGACCTCAAGCTCCCAGAGAACCCTGGCCCCCAGAGCCAGTCCCCAGATACTTTGGAGACCTAGAGACCACAGGCCCCCAGAGACCTCTGGGGCCCCAGAGATGGGATTCTGAAATCTGGCACTCAGAACCGGGACACAGACCTCGGGCCCCCAGAGACCTAAGGCCACGAGAACTTGGACCCCCAGAAAACTCAGGCCCCCAGCGAACTTATGCCCCCAGTGAAGTTTGGCTCCCAGAGACCCCAGGCCCCCATAGACCTCAGCCCCCAAAGACCTTAGGCCCCAGAGACCTCTGGCACCCAGAGCTGGGATTCAGAGACCTCTGCCCCCCAGAGCCAGGCCCCCAGATACTTTGGGCCCCCAGAGGCCTCAGTCCCTCAGAGACCTCAGGCCCCCAGAGCCAGGACTCAGAAATCTAGCACCCAGAACCGAACCCAGACCTCTGCCACACAAAGACCTCAGGTACCCAGAGTCAGGCCCACAGAGACCTCGCCCCCCCGAGAGACCTTAGGCTCCCAGAGAACTGTGGCCCCGAGAGCCAGGCCCCCAGATACTTTCGGGACCTAGAGAACTCAGGCCCCCAGTGAACTTATGTCCCCAGTGATCTTTTGCCCCCAGAGACCTTGGACCCCAGAGACCTCAAGCCCCCAAAGACCTTGGGCCATTAGAGCCAGGGCTCAGACCTCTGGCCCCCAGAGCTGGGACACAGACCTCGGGCCCCCAGAGACCTAAGGCCACAAGAGAACTTGGGCCACCAGAAAACCTCGGCCCACAGCGAACTTATGACCCCAGTGAACTTTGGCTCCCAGAGACCCCAGGCCCCCAAAGACCTCAGCCCCCAAAGACCTCAGGCCCCAGAGACCTCTGGCACCCAGAGCTAGGATTCAGAGACCTCTTCCCCCCAGAGCCAGGCCCCCAGATACTTCGGGCCCCCAGAGATCTCAGGCCATCAGAGTCCTCAGGCCCCCGGAGCCAGGACTCAGAAATCTGGCACCCAGAGCCAGGACCCTGACCTCAGGCCCCCAGAGATCTTGCCTCCCTGAGACCTCAGGACACAAGAGAACTTGGGCCTCCAGACAACTTGGGCCCCCAGTGAACTTAGGCCCCCAGTGAACTTTGGCCCCCAGAAACCTCGGGTCCCCAGAGACCTCAAGCCCCCAAAGACCTTGGGCCCCTAGAGCCGGGATTCAGACCTCTGGCACCCAGAGCTGGGACTCAGAGACCAGGCCCCAAGAGACCTCAGGCACCTAGAGCCAGGACTCAGACCTCAGGTCCACAGAGATCTTGGCCCCCTGAGACCTATTGCCACCAGAGAACTTGGGCCCACAGTGAACTTAGGCCACCAGTGAACTTTGGCCCCCAGAAACCTCGGGTCCCCAGGGGCCTCAAGCCCCCAAAGACCTTGGGCCCCCACAGCCAGGATTCAGACCTCTGGCACCCAGAACCGGGACTCAGAGACCTCAGGCACCAATAGACCTCAGGCCCCCAAAGACCTCGGGCCCCTAGAGATCTTGAGCCCCAGAGTCCTCTGGCATCCAGAGCCAGGACTAAGAGACCTCTGGCCCCCAGAGCCAGGCCCTCAGATTCTTTAGCCCCCCAGAGACCTCAAGCCCCAAGAGACTTCAGGTCCCCAGAGCCAGGACTCAGAAATCTGGCATCCAGAGCCAGGACCCAGACCTCGGGCCCCCAGAGACCTCAGCCTCCTGAGACCTTGGGCCACCAGAGAACTTGACCTCCAGACAACTTGGGGCCCCAGTGAACTTAGGCCCCTTGTGAACTTTGGCCCCCAGAAACCTCAGGCCACCAAAGACCTTGGGCCCCTAGAGCCAAGATTCAGACCTCCGGCACCCAGAGCTGGGACTCAGAGACATTGGGCCCCAAGAGACCTCAGGCTCCTAACGACTTCAGGCCCCCAAAGACTTCACGCCCCCAGAGACCTCGGGCCCCAGAGTCGTCTGGCACCCAGAGCCAGTACTCATAGATATCTGGTTCCCAGAGCTGGGCCCACAGATTCTTTGAGCCCCCAGAGACACCAGGCCCCCAGAGCCAGTAATCAGACTCTGGCACCCAAGAGCCAGGAACCCAGCTAGATTGGGACCCCAAACCCAGGACCCAGACCTCTGTCACCCAGAGTGGGCCCCCAGAGACCTCAGGCCATAGATCTCGGGAACCCAGAGACATCAGGACCCTAGAGATCTCAGGCCCCCAGAGACCTCAGGCCCGCAGACCCAGGTCCCAGATACCTCAGGCCTCCAGAGCTGGGCCCTAGACCTCTGGAACCCAGGAGGTAGGCTCCCAGAAACCTCGGGCCCAAGAGATCTCAGGACCCCAGAGACCTCAGGAACCCAGAGACTTCATGACACCAGAGACCTTGGGAACCCAGAGACCTTGGGCCCCCGTAGACCTCAATCCCCAGGGGCCTCAGGCCCCCACAGACCTTTGGCCCCCAGGGACCACAGTCCTCAAGAGCCAGGACCCCAGAGACCTCAGGCCCACAGAACCGGGACCCATACCTCTGTCACATAGAGACCTCAGGTAACCAGAGTCAGGCCCACAGAGACTTTGGGCACCCGAGAGACCTCAGGCTCCCAGAGATCTCTTGCCCCAGAGCCAGGACTCATTAATCTGGCACCCAGAACCAGGACCGAGACCTTGGGCCCCCAGAGACCTCGGCCCCCTGAGACCTCAAGCCACCAGAGAACTGATAATGAGAGAAGGACATGAACATCCAATAAGAACCATATCCCCCTAAGCCAATAAGCCACACACTCCCAAAAAGATGAATTCAATGAGGTGTATGTCATCTTCTCCAAGTGGAAACCCAACGGAAGGAAATCCTAAGAGTGTTTCTGTCAAAAAAGCACCTTTCAGAAACACCAAATGCTAACATATGGATGCCAGGAGACAGACCCAACATAACCATAAACAAAGACAACAGATAAACTTCTCTCTGTCACGTGGTTGCATAGGTTTATGCGTAGGTGTTCTGCAAGAAGCCTGTGACACCGTCCCCTGTGCCCTCTGAGTGTTTGGACCAATGTACCCGCCATCTTTGCATTGCACACTTCATAAGTCCTTGCAGTGACTCCCTTTAACTGTTCCTTCGTTGGTCTACAGAGACCTTGGTCTTTTATCAATGTTCTTCCGAAAGATCAGCATCTTGCGCCTAGTCCTGGACGCACCACGTGCTGTCCTCGGGCCCCAAGAGACCTAAGGCCCCCAAAGGCCTTGGGCCCCTAGAGCCAGGATGTAGACCTCTGGCACCCAGAGCTGGGACTCAGAGATCTTGGGCCCAAGACTCCTCGGACTCCCAGAGCCCTCAGCCCCGCAAAGACCTCAGGACCCCAGAGACCTCAGGCCCCCAGAGACCTTGGGCCCCAGAGACCTCAGGCCCCCAGAGACCTTGGGCCCCAGAGACCTCTGGCACCCAGAGCCAGGACTCAGAGACCTCTTGTCCATGGAGCCAGACTCCCAGATACTTTGGGCTCCCAGAGACCTCCTTACCTGGAGGCAGGGAGGTGCAGGGGCAGCAGCGCAAAGACAGAGCTGCACGAGGGGAAAGCAGTGACCTGACCAGGAGGTCAGAGGTCTTGTCCAATTGGGAAGAGCTGAGTAAATAGGGGGATCAGAGATGGAGACATAAGAAAGAGGTAAAGGAGATTGCCATGGCTGTGGGTGGGGGGGAGTAGCTATTGAGATGGGAGTGTTTAGAAAGAAACTGGATGAAATGGATCTGATGCTGGGGGTTTCTGAGGTCGAGGCATCCAAGCATTCCTATTAGGAGGGTATCGCCGAAGGGGTCTATGACAGTGCCAACTTCCTCAATGAAGCATCCGATGCGTCCGGCGGTTGGTTGAGTGCTCAGGTAAGCGCAAGAGGAGTCTAGTGTGATGTGTTCAAGAGCGGAGGGATGAAGGTTAGACTGGTAAAATGAAAAAGCACGTAGCAAGAGGCCACTCCTACACGGGGAGAGGACGAGTGGCAGGAGGCACAGACAGCACCGAGTGGGACATGGCGGGCCGTGGGCGAACAGGAGAGGAGGCAGGAGAAGGCGATGAGTCTTGCTGGGTAGTGAAATACAAAGTAGGATGATAATGGTGGTTGTTGGGGATAAAGTTTAGAGACGACCTTTAGATATACAATTTAAGCAGTTACAGGGTGCAAGTACGTTGAATGCACGTACATGCTGTACACAAATAGGTACAGCCATAATCTCAAAACCAGTGATGCACCCACCACAAACCAGCCCATGTCAGTCACAACATTTTGGCTGTTCAGTCAATATACAATGCAAACAATTCCCTAAAATACTAAAGAACATACTGGTGCCTCAACTCAACTCTATTCAAGCAATACTCAAATGCAGGGCTGATGCGAGGAATACACGTGACCTTAGTGGTCGACCTGAGTCAAGGCCAAAATAAAGGCTATGGTGATGATGAGAGAAGGACATGAACATCCAATCAGAAGCATATCCCCCTAAGCCAATAACCCACACACATCCCAAAAACAGATGGATTCAGTGAGGTGTATGCCATCTTCTCCAAGTGGAAACCCAACGGAAGCGAATCCTATGAGTGTCTCTGTCTGTCAAAATAAGCACCTTTCAGAAACATCAAATGCTAACACGCGGATGCCAGGAGACAGACCCAACATAACGACAAACAAAGACAACAAATAAACTTCTCTCTGTCACGCGGTTGGGTAGGTTTATGCGTAGGCATTCTGCAAGAAGCCTGTAATGCATCGCGCGCCTGCCGCACAAAGTCCCCTGTGCCCTCTGAGTGCTTGGACCAATGTACCCGCCATCTTTGCATTGCATACTTCATAAGTCCTTGCATTGACTCCCTTTCACTGCTCCTTCTTTGGTCTACAGAGACCTTGGTCTTTTATCAATGTTCTTCAGAAAGATCAGCAGCCTGCGCTTAGTCGTTGACGCAGCACGTGCTGTCCTCCGCTTAGTGACTGACGCACCGGGCGCTCTAAGGCTCTTATCACGTGAATCTCTTGAGGTAGCATCCTTCGTAGAAGAGCAAATGTGACCTTGGGATAATAGGAGTACAAGAGAAGAATGTACTGCTGCGGCGTGTGTTCTAGTCCCATTATTGTCAACAGGAAGCGCGGAGGCGCGCGCACTGATTTCCTGTTCGCGTTGTTCTTAATGTGGGCTGACGTTGATGGTGTTAAGGGTTAGTGGAAGTGCTGGAGTGACACTGATGGGGACTGCGGTGAGCTGCTCTCTGAGCTTTAGTCTGGCACCTGATGGTCTCATAAATAATCTTGATGTTGGTGGTGCTTTGGGTTAGAAGTGCCTCTACTTGATGGCAACAAGGACACTGAGTGAGTCACTGGTGTTAATGGTCATTGCCATGGAGATGGTGGTAGTGGCTGTAATTGAGAATCAGCCATCAATGTCACAGGATTCACCATCATCAAATACTATAGGGTCTTCCTCTCTCGGAAGGGCAGATTGCTGACCTGCCACACCTCTCACCCTTCCATTTCAGTGCGCGCTGGCTCTTTGACTCCCAACATAGCGGTGCTTGAAGAACCCAACTTCACTGCTACATCCTCAACAGTGACGCTTTCCAAAAGTACAACCTCTGTGTACAGAAAATCAAGAAATGCCTCCAGGGTCTGACTCTCACACCATCGCAAAGGTCCTTCTGTGGCCTGGGACAGGTTTCAGTGGCACCATTGACTCACCTCCTCAAGTCCACACTGGGCCTCGAAGAAGGCACCCGCCTTGTCGCTAGCGCCAGACTCTAGGGCAACATCAAACTGTTCTACTGGCCCTGCACTAGCCCCTTCTGGAAGCCAAGTCTATCTACCCTCAAAGATATCCTCTTGCTCTGCTTCTCCTTTGTCCAATGGGGCCCACGCTTGGCTATAGGAATGTAATTTTATGCTCAAGAACACTGCATTTTTAAGAAAAAATAAATGTTTTTTTAAGTAATTGCAGATTTCTCTCCACCTTCCACTCGCCCTCAAATTCCTACACACAATTCCAAACCACTTTCGCTGTTCATCTCCTTTGCTTCCAACATCTTAATCCAATTGCCTCCACAGGATCAATTCTCTAACCTGTAGCTGCCCTGTAGTGTCCTGGTGCCTGCCTTCACTGTCTCTTATTGCCTAGTTACTGTTGAGTTAATGACTTCCAAGCCCCCACTCTGGCCTGGCCCTCTTCGTTAAAACTTAACAATGCAGAAATAAATTGAGTCGAACGGTGCCCAGTTATCCCAAAGTGGCATACATTCAGAATGTCTTCAAACCCTATACTGAGGGCTGACCTCTGCCCTTCCCCATAGCTTTTAGGGTGAACAGAATCCCCACTGGGTACTGAGAAAGGAAATGCAAGCGGCTACTGGCTTCTTTTACACTGACAACCCATCCCACATCTTATCATTGAAGGTTGGTGGGATTTCGGCATTGCCTTGGGTGGCACATTTTCCTTTTAAAGAGTAGATCTTGCCGAGGATTAGACACATGACCAGGGCAAGAGCCACATTCCTGTGTCTGTTCCACGGGCTGTGGTTCACGGGATGAGGACATGTCTCCCTTCCAGGGATGCGATTGGCTCTTGGATGGCCAGCCCCTATTTACAGGAGCCAACAATTTCTCATTCAGGTGCCTATATGCTTGGTGAAAAGGTCTATCAGAAAAGCATGGTTGTCAATTACCTCCTGAACCCATGGCGGTCTTGTTGCTATCTCATGGCGGGGCACGCCTTGTTCCATGCATCTGGACCTCGCATCCCTCGAGGTCTGCCTCTGATGCCTTAACTTATTGATTCCTGTTCTTGTGATCCGTTCGTTGATCCCAAGATGTGAGTCAAAATGTGTTGGTGCCTCATATTTCTCAGTGTCGGAGACCCATGGTTTATTATCACCACGGTTTTCAGTTCAGGACTGCCAGGGTAGAACGTGCTGCCCCTGGCTTGCCCATTGAAGCCCATGCTCTGTCCTTGCTCAGGGACCATGAAGGCAGGAGCAGGGACAGACAGTAAACTGACTTACAAGATCCTTAATTACTTTCTGTGGTTTCCAGTCGTTGCTCCTCCCCCCGCCTTTCAATAGTAAATAGGAGGCTGTTCAGGGTCTAAAGGGGCCTCAGCAATATCACCGTTTTGATGAAGTAACATCAATGCCCATTATGTTTTTGTACACCATGCATCATACCTTGTACACCATGCATCATACCTTGTACACCACGCATCATACCTTGTACCCCATGCACCATACCTTGTACACCATGCATCATATCTTGTACACCATGCATCATACCGTTTACACCATCCATCATACCTTGTACCCCATGCATCATACCTTGTACACCATGTATCATACCTTGTACACCATGCATCATATCTTGTACACCATGCATCATAACGTTTACACCATCCATCATACCTTGTACACCATGCATCATACCATGTATGCCATGCATCATACCTTGTACGCCATGCATCATACCTTGTACCCCATGCATCATACCTTGTACACCATGCATCTTCCCATACCTTGTACACCATGCATCATACCTTGTATCCCATGCATCACATCGTGTATGCCATGCATCACACCTTGTACGCCATGCATCATACCTTGTACCCCATGCATCATACCTTGTACCCCATGCATCATGCCTTGAACACCATGCATCATACCATACCTTGTACACCATGCATCTTACCATACCTTGTACACCATGCATCATACCTTCTCCACCATGCATCATATCTTGTACACCATGAATCATACCTTGTACACCATGAATCATACCTTGTACGCCATGCATCATACTGTGGAAATTTAGCTTGCGAACTGAACATTATCTGCACCATCTTGTCTCTCCCCAGCGCGACACACAGGAAAAGCGCACTGCAGCCATTTTAGGCACCCTGGTCTCTCTCCCTGCTCATTGCCGATCGCCAGCGCGTCCCCCTGGCGCTGCGAGCATTCCCACGCGCGCCGGCCACCCCCGCTCTCTCATACACGGGCCATAAACCCTCTCCTTCTGCACGACCCTGCCATGGAACCACATCCCACGCCTGACCGACATCCCATACATGGTCATGCATCCCTTTGATAACCCCCTTCCTCTGCGCCCAATTGTCCGAACCGATCCCAGGCCATCACCTAGCCCTGCGGATGCAGTTTATTGCCCCTACTGTAAGGGAAACACCCCACATCAAAGGGATTACAGTAGATCAAGGCCCCCCACCCCCTGAGACCCGACCGGTCGCACACACCCCCGGGAATTGGCGGAATGTCCAGCTGTGTGATAGCCATCTCCTACTGTGGATGGGGTGGGGACTTCCGCTGTAGATATGTGTGGGAACGAGCTTGAAGTGGGGATTCTGAGGATGTTCTTTCATGTATCAAAGCGATCTCAAGAATGTGCCATGTATGGTAAACCTGCAGTAAAGTCATAAACCTGTGTATAAGAGGCCAGGCCTCAGAGATGTGGTTAGAGCACCTCGTGACGATACCTTGCTGTCTGATCTGATGTGTTCTACTCCGACGGAATAAAAACTTTGTTTCCTGCCTTCCAGTCTCCGGCGCCTGCCTCTTTTGTTGGTTAAATCATCGAATGGTATAAGAGGCGATTACCGCCGGGCAATCCTTGAAAGGTTATCGACTACAACTGCCGTTACCATTTAACAATTGGCGCCCCAAACGTGGGGCCCATCAGCGACACGTGGATCCAGTGGGAGAGGTCCCGACGACAGAGTGAACGACTGCAACGATCGGGAGAGCTCCTGCCCGATAGACCCTCGTCTGGCAGCCGATCATCCGAACTTCACTGGTTCCGAGCAGACCTCTCTCGAGTGATCTACGGTCCTGACTGGGAACCATCAGGAGTGCCGCGGCAAATACGGAGAGTAGAGGACGATCGGGCGCTGGAGGCGGAAGACGAGAAACTGTCCATGCGGTCCGGGTAAGGTCGTGAAACACGACAAATTACGAAATGATTGATTGATTGATTGAAAATACTAGTATTACTTATTGATTGTTCTCTTTGAGATATTCGCTGTCTACAAACGGGGAGGAGTAGAAATACTCTCTCTTCCTTTGCAGATAGTGAAGGGTAGGTAACGCAGACTTTTGTCCCCATTGTAACCCGTCGTGCCTATTTACATCTCCCCACTGATTGATTGTCCGAACATTGATTGTTTTGAATAATAGTGCTCTTTGAGATATTCTCTGTTTGCAAATAACGTAGAATAGAAATATTCTGTCTAGTCTTTGCAAATAGTGAAGGGTAGGTAACGCAGACTTTTGTCCCCATTGTAACCCGTCGTGCCTATTTTCATCTCCCCACTGATTGATTGTCCGAACACTGGTTGTTCGAGATTGGTTCTTTGGAGGTATTCTCTGCTTACAAATAACGTGGAACAGAGATATTCTGTCTAGTCTTTGCAAGCAGTGAAAAGATAGGTAGTGCAGACTTTTGTCCCCGTTGTAACCCATCATGCCTGTCTTCTCCCCACTGATTGGTAGTTGGTTCTGCCCGGACCGCTTATTAGAGGTGAACCATCCGGCTCCACTGGAAGGCACCCCTAATAAGGACATGTTCACTAAATACGGACTAGTCGCCGTAGCTTATAGCAAGCTATGGCATAAATATACAAAGAAGGACCCCGAGAGTCAGTGACCACTGATGGGATCCTTCGATGATCATAAAATAGAAGCATTAGAAATAGCTCTACGAAGTAATAAAACGACGCCTACTATGCTTGACAGTATCGGCATGTGGCGCAAAGAAGCAATGCAACAGAAAAAGAGGGAAGAAGTAAAAGCAGAAAGGGAATTACGAAAGGCAGCTCACCTTGCCGCTAGAAAGTTAGAGGAAGAGATAAAGGAGAGAAAGGAAGCTAAACTAAAACAAGAGTCTGAAACATCAGGCCAGTGCCCTGTTAGGACCTCCTCTACGCTCTACCCTGAGTTACCTTCCAAGCAACGAGCGAATGATGACTTGCTATTAGGCCCCCCGATCATCTACATGCCCCCTCCATACGCCCCCTCCCAACCTGTAGTACAGCACCCGCAACCCCCAAACACAAGTGAAAGCAGTACCAGGGCCTCGGTCCTCACGGCCTCCGCACCGGCCGAGCCTCTCGTACTGAACACAACGTTAGCAATAACGTTAGATGACCCTGAGATGAGAAAGAAAGATTCCGCCAGAATGAATCGACTAACAAAGGATGAACAAGCCGGAATCGATAAGGTAGTAAGGACACTAGTAGAACGAAAGGAAAGTGAGGAGTATGTAACAGACATGTATAACTCGTATGCCGACAACCGCAGACGACACTTTGTCGTACGGCTTTGTTATCACACCCTGAATGCCTATGAGGATAGGTACCAAGATAGAGGTCCCAAAGGCTTAGCGACCTTGTATAGGAAGGTAGACATTGGGGAGGAAGGAGAGGGCGATGTGGCGAACCTCTTCACTCGTACACTCGAAGTCTTCCGGCACCTTAAAGAACACAGGCAGACAACCAAAGCAGAGACCCCCATAGCGACTGAACCCCAGGCAGGGAAGGCTGATACCATGATGCCCATCAAATGACCTTTGCCACGGACTCTACCTGGGCGGCTGCCTTGGTGTGAGCTCTCTTTGGCGGAGGGTGGTGATTGCCTACTTTGCACTATTGACAAGCGCTATTTTAAAAACTGGCTTTTATTGCTTTTATCGTTTTTAAAAAACCTATGTTGTGTCTTATGTGAAGTGTATTGAATCTGCCTTTGCTGCTGCATTTTCTCTCCTGAGGCGCAAAGCCGGGAGATCTTTCCTGTTCTCTCGCTGTGTTTTGGGGGCTTAGGGGACTCTCTTCTTACCTTGGGGCAGCGGAGCGAAGTCACTTACTCCGGTGTCGGGTTCTCGCTGCTCCGCGCTCTCCTCCTTCCTGCTGTGCTCTCTGGGCGTTCCTCTCGCTGGTCAGTGTACAGCGGGATAGTCGCACGGGGACGGCGGCCATCTTGAGTGAGGCAGGCTCGCTGGTCGGCGGACTAGGCTTGCTGCCTCACGGGCGGGAAGTATAAAACTAGCTTCCCTGCCCTGCCCCGATCAGACCTTTGCCACGGACTCTACCTTGGCGGCTGCCTTGGTGTGAGCTCTCTTTGGCGGAGGGTGGTGATTGCCTACTTTGCACTATTGACAAGCGCTATTTTAAAAACTGGCTTTTATTGCTTTTATCGTTTTTAAAAAACCTATGTTGTGTCTTATGTGAAGTGTATTGAATCTGCCTTTGCTGCTGCATTTTCTCTCCTGAGGCGCAAAGCCGGGAGATCTTTCCTGTTCTCTCGCTGTGTTTTGGGGGCTTAGGGGACTCTCTTCTTACCTTGGGGCAGCGGAGCGAAGTCACTTACTCCGGTGTCGGGTTCTCGCTGCTCCGCGCTCTCCTCCTTCCTGCTGTGCTCTCTGGGCGTTCCTCTCGCTGGTCAGTGTACAGCGGGATAGTCGCACGGGGACGGTGGCCATCTTGAGTGAGGCAGGCTCGCTGGTCGGCGGACTAGGCTTGCTGCCTCACGGGCGGGAAGTATAAAACTAGACGGTGATGACTCCGCGCAGCGGACGCGCATTGCGGAGGCGCCTTTCCCGCGCCAAAGGAGCGCCTAAGGAAAGCCCGTCTGCGCCCGTCAGCGTCCCGGATGCGGACGGGTGCGGAATTGTGGAGTACACCGGCCCTCAGCTGCGTGCTTTAAGAACCGACCTGCACAGCAACTGCGGGGTGTGTGACCTTGGTACCGGGGAGAATCTGAGTTGTCCAGGGTGTGGTTGGTCTTTGGGATGGGACCGGGTGAAGCCAATGGCTCCCAAGCTTAGTCGGCAGTTAACCACTACGACGACCCATAACACGGACGACCACTCTTACAGTTGTGCTCTCTTAAACACTCGTTCGGCTTGCAAGCATGCTCAAGATCTGTTCAGCTTCCTGACCGATTTCAAGCCAGCCTGTCTCTTTCTTACTGAAACATGGCTTGATGATACGTCGGGCCCGGATATTGCTAATGCCTTGCCCCCTAATTATTACATACTTAGGAAAGACAGGATGAACAGAAAGGGTGGGGGAGTAGCATTGCTGATAGATAGACAGTACGAATGCTCCATTATTCCCACTAATGAAATCCACGGGGTAGAAGCATTGGGTTTTTGCCTTTCTTTTTCGCCGGCTCAATCCTGTGCCGGTCTGCTGATATATCGACCTCCAGGCCCCTTGGGATCTTTTAGCGAAGAGCTTGACACTATAATATCAACTCTGAGCATTCAATTTAAACATTTTATCCTATTGGGCGATTTTAACATACATTTTGATACTTTGGACGCCACTGACACTATCCATATACTTGATATCACTGCACCTTTGGGCCTTCTACCCTACGTGAAATCGCCGACCCACGATAAAGGCCACACGTTGGATCAGATATTCTCCACCTCTCCCATCTCTGTTGCGCCCCCTCTTCCCGTCTTATGGTCGGACCATTCGCTACTAACTTTTAAGATTCAGTCCCTGTTCGCGGTGACTGGTAGGCCTGTCGGCTGTCAGTCCCGCCTGTCACGTCCCTTTCATCTAGTCACACCTGATATGATTGAGCAATATAGGTTATCTCACCCCTGTTCTCTCACTGGGGACTTAGAACTGGACCTCTCTCGCTTTCAAACATGGCTAGCACAGTGTTTGGAGGACTTAGCCCCGCCTAAGCGTTCCCTTAAGAAATCCTCACGTGCCTCTGGCCCCTGGTTCACGCACGCTCTCAATACCAGTAGAAGGCTCTGTAAGAAGGCCGAGAGAGCTTGGCGTGCCAACTATTTAGATTCACTAAAGGAGGCCTATAGGTCCTGTATTAAGGCCTATCATAAAGAAATTTATGCAGCCAAAAAAACGTACTTCACCCAAAGGATTGAAGAAGCTGCGAACACTAGCAAGGAAATCTTTGCTATTGTTAAAGAATTCACCTCCCCCGCTGCCAGCTCCCTCAAATGTTCCTTTTCGGAGACGTGGGTTTCTCAATTAGCCAGCTTCTTCTCCGATAAAATCAGGAGTATTCAGGCTACTTTTACCTCTCTCGACCTGGGAGGACTGTCCTGGCCCAATACCCCGTCTGAGGTGCCTAAGAAGGGTCAACCCAGCCTGACGAGTTTCCCTCCTCTCCAACCTCATGACTCTCTGGAAATACTCTTAAAAATAAGGTCGGGCTCTCCGTCGGACCCCTGCCCTGCTAAGCTGTTGGCTAAAGTGGCCCATGTGCTAAACCCGATGGTGAACCCCATCATAAATCGTTCCTTAGAAACAGGGACAGTTCCGTCCATCTGGAAGCAAGCGATGGTCGTTCCACTGCTGAAGAAGCCGTCCTTAGACCACACTACTCATGCCAACTATCGACCTATCTCCTTGCTCCCAGCCCTGGCAAAAGTTGCGGAAAAGCACGTGTAGTCTGTCCTCTCGCTCTTCGTTGAGTCCCATGGTATTCTGCACCACACTCAGTCCGGTTTCCGTACCAACATGAGCACGGAGACGGCCCTGTTGGAGGTGACTGAGGCCATTAAGGAAGTTTTGGACTCTGGGGGGAAGGCAATGCTGATTTTGCTTGATCTCTCGGCGGCATTCGACACCGTCCCTCACGGCCGCCTTCTAGCGCGCCTTGAGGACATCGGTATTGGTGGAACGGTACTCAACTGGTTCTCGTCTTTTCTGGCCAACCGCCAACAAACAGTCTGGGCACCCCCATACTCCGCGGTAGTGCCACCCATGGAGGTGGGTGTCCCTCAGGGATCAATCCTGAGTCCAACTCTTTTTAATATCTATATCTCCCCTCTGGCGGCACTTGCGGAGTCTTTCGGTGCCCAGATTGTCTCATATGCTGATGATACTCAGCTCCTTTTTTCATGCAAGAAAGATATGGACTTCGATGGTGCTCTCATCAAAGGCTGCCTGGAGGCAGTTTTTAATTGGCTTCAAGTGAATCAACTCAAATGCAACTCGGATAAATCCGAGGTTCTCTTTTTTGGCTGTCCCCCTGATACGTGTTGGAAATCCTGGTGGCCGCTGGACATGTCCCCCCCCTCTAATGCAACACTGGTGGCAAAAAATCTTGGGGTTAAGCTGGACACCTCTCTCTCTCTGAAACCACAAATTATGAGTATGGTTGGCCAGTGTTTTGGGGTCTTGAAATCACTTAGAAAATTTCTTCCCCTTCTCCCCATTGCCCACAGGAAAACGACAGTGCAGGCCCTAATAGGATCCAGGCTTGATTATGCCAATGTCCTTTATTTGGGCCTCCCGAAGTCTCTCCTCTCGCGCCTGCAGATTGTGCAAAATTCGGCTGCTCGGGCGATCTTTGGTCTTGGTCATCGTGCACATGCGTCTGGCCTGCTGCAAACCCTTCATTGGCTTCCTATCCAGAGGCGCATTGAGTTTAAAACGCTCACCCTTGCTTTTAAAACCCTTCATGGCATGGGCCCTAGCTATCTCAGAAAGAGGTTTATCCTCTATAGACCAGCCAGAGCTTTGCGCTCAGCGTCTCTATCTCTCACCACGGTCCCAGCAATCAGGCGCGCCCGTATTGGTGGACGCTCCTTCAAGTACCTTGCGCCCCGGGCTTGGAATGCCCTCCCACTCTCTTTAAGGAAGAGTGAGAGCTTGCTGTCCTTCAGAAAAGAGCTCAAAACTTGGCTCTTTAGCCAATAAGCCCCCTTCCCCCTGTTTAGAGTTCTGTGGCTTCGGGTCTGATAGCGCCGGGACACTCTTCTTGAGTAGCTGAGCGCTTAACAAAACCCCGTTTAACATAACATAACATAACAAAGAAGCCGCCCCCTACTGGGTCCCCCACGAGGTCAGGGAACACACGACGACATCAACCACCAAGATGCGAAGGGAAGGGTTGTATATAACTGGGATTACCAGCCATGGGACCGATAAGACATCTTGACCTTTAGAAAAACCCTACCCGACTTAAGAAAGAACCCGACGGCCTTCTACACCGAACTAGGTACGGCCTTAGGTTCAACCATAATGACCTTAGCGGATATCGATTTGTTCTTCGGGTTATGTCTGCCGGCTGATGTGTGGAAGCGAATCCGGAAAGTCGATCACGCTGAGCCGTTCGGATATACCTGGGTACAACTCGATACCATAGATAAGCAGCGAGAACCTGGACAAAAACCCCTAAAAGCCATATTGGAACTCCCGGACAAGATCGTACAGAAATTGAAGACTCTAATCCCAGAAAGAAAGGTAGACTGGTCAATAGTGACGGCTTGTCGCCAGAAACCCCAGGAGGATGTGTCTGAATACTTCTCTCGATTCGAGACAGTGTTTTCCGATTATAGTGGCCAGGACATGACCACTGCAACCGGACATCACCTCTTTGTCCAGAATTATGTGAAGGGTCTGTCACAAGAAGTCTCCCAGAAGCTACAGACCAGCGAGAGTAGTTGGGCAGCCTCCAAACCCGCTGCTATCCTCCAGATGGCCCAATACTATGAACATCAAAAGAATGAGAACGATAGGGCGTCCGAGAAAAAGAAAAAGGAACTGAAGGAGAGGGTAATGATAGCACAATTGCAAGGGGTGACCATAGGAAGGGAGCCCCCTAAAGGAAATTACCAACCAACCGCCCCTAGAAAGCTACCCCCTAGAGACCATACACCTGCACCCTACACTGGACGAAGAGACTTAGACGGGAACCAATGTGCGTTCTGTAGAGGGTTCGGACACTGGAAATCCCAGTGCCCGGTCCTTCTGAAAATGAACAAAAATAGAGACACCAGAGACATAGTATATGACCCCAGAAGTAGAGGACAGGGACGAGGTTACACAAACGACACCGCCAACGATAGGCCAGGCAGACCAAACGCCTTTGATCGCCCCCGACAGAACCAGTGCCAGCAGTCCGACTACGAAAACACCCATGACTTTGCATAGGACCGCCAGGGGCAAGGGAGTGATCCAGTCGAACTCCGTGTTGACCAGCAAGGCCCTTACGTCACTGCTAAGGTCTTGGGCACAAAGTCTCCATTTCTGGTAGATACTGGAGCGACACGTAGTGCGTTATCTAAACGACTGATTCCTAGGGCACCCTTGTCTGGCTCACACGTAACCTCAATAGGCTTCGATGGAACGCCCTCCACTAACCCTTTGTCAGCACCAATCTCCTTTGACTTAGAAGATAACACCACTGACACGACATTCCTGCTCTCCTCCAACACCCCCGATGCTATTATGGGACTTGATTTGCTAAAACATTTCCGAGCTACCATCAGATGTTCCCCAGACGGAGTGCGAGTCATCCTGCACGATAACCCGAACCTGTTCAGGTCTTGTCTCACACAACGTATGTTCTCCATAACCGATGCTGACCTGTCCCTACTCGACACATTACCCTCACATCTATGGGCTAAAACCGACTCAGATGTAGGGCGCATGGTGATCGACCCTGTACACATAACCGTCCGACCGGACGCAGTGCTCCCAAAGCTTCCACAGTATCGGATATCGCCCGAAGGCGAGAAGGCATTGGTGGAAATCATCCAGTCTCTGGTCGATGCAGGAGTGGTAGAAGAAGTAGTCAGTAATGTTTGCAACAGCCCTATCCTACCCATTGTAAAAAAGCAGGGCGAGGGAGATGAGAAGGCATACCGCTTCATTGTTGACTTACGCGAAGTTAACAAAGTAGTCATACCTCAGTACCCCGTGGTCTCAGACATCACCACCATCCTCACCCTGATTCCGTCCACTGCCACCACCTTTACCGTTATCGATCTCAAGAACGCATTCTTTTCCATCCCCATCCACCCAGACAGCCGCTACCTGTTCGGCTTCACTTTAAAAGCCCGTTCGTACAGATTCTGTAGGGCACCCCAAGGCTACACTGAGAGTCCCAGCATTTATAGCCAAGCCCTCAAGAGACAACTAGATGCAGTCCAACTACCCGATGGAGTGGTGTTAATACAGTACGTCGATGACATTCTTTTGGCGGCCGACACCACTCCACTTGCAGTCACGGCCACCATCCACCTCCTCCACTTCCTCGCGGAAAACGGTCACAAGGTCTCCAGGAAGAAGTTGCAATTCTGCCAACCCCAAGTGACATACCTAGGCCACCTACTATCCAAAGACGGGAGGAAACTTACACCTGACCGAATTCAGACCATCCTAGAAACCCCTGTCCCCAAAACGCAGAAGCAAGTGCGATCCCTGGTTGGTCTCACCTCCTTCTGTCGACAGTGGTTGCCAAACTTCAGCCTCATTGTAAAACCTCTGCTTTCCCTGCTGGCTAAAGACGTCCCCCTCCCCTGGACACCCGAATGCCAGTCCTCCTTCAAAGAATTGCGAGATGACCTTTGTTCAGCACCAGTCCTAGGAACCCCAGACTACACTAAACCTTTCTCCCTCTTCACCCACGAAAGGGAGGGATGCGCGTTGTCTGTTCTAACCCAGTCCATAGGTCCTAAACAACGCCCTTGTGCCTACTTCTCTGCCACTCTTGACCCTGTAGCCAGAGCTTTGCCCGCCTGCCTTCGAGCAGTAGCCGCCACTGCTGTCTCTATCCGACAAAGTGAGGGGATCGTGCTCTCGAACCCCCTCACTGTATTAGTACCCCATGAGGTTGACACCCTCCTGAACCAGACCAAAACTCAGCACCTGACTAGCGCACGACTGACTGGTTATGAACTGACTCTGCTTGCACCCCACATCACATTGAAACGATGCACCACTCTGAATCCAGCTACTCTACTACCTCTCCCTGACACTGACCACAATGCGTCCCCTATACATGACTGCGTGACCCTCACTGACGAACAGACCAAGAGTAGGGTTGACCTCCGAGATACTGCCTTCCCGGACCCTGACGGAGAACTGTGGGTAGATGGCTCATGCATCAAGCTCCCCGATGGCACCACCTCAGCCGCCTATGCCGTCACCACAGCCCGAACAGTTGTAGAGACAGCCCGCATCACACAGCGATCCGCGCAGGCAGCTGAACTGATCGCTCTCACACGAGCATGCATCCTAGCAGCAGGGACTACCGCAAACATTTACACAGACAGTCAGTACGCCTTCGGGGTAGTTCACCAAATTGGGCTCCTATGGAAGGAGAGGGGATTCCTGACTTCCCATGGCACACCCATCCTACATGGAGATCTAGTCTCCGCTCTGACCGAAGCAGTCCTCCTCCCCACACGGCTAGCTGTGATCAAATGCCAGGCACACAAAAAGGTGACGGACATTATAGGACAGGGAAATGCGCTGGCTGACATCACTGCCCGAACCACAGCCGAGAATAGGTCAACAACACGCATGTACGTGACCAGGTCACAAACTGAGAAGTGGAAGGATGCTAGGGAAACGATTAGGGACATCCAATTAGCCAGCTCACCACACGAATTGACTGAATGGGCACGGGTGGGATTGAAGGACGATGACGGTTGCTGGCGAACTAAAGACACGAACAAATGGTTGCTACCTGACTCATTCCTGATTCCCATGCTAACCATGACACACTCCCCCGCGCACATAGGGTCTGCCCCCATGATCGAACTCATCTCCAAGGTTTAGCACAACGACAAGACCCCAGACTCAGCCAAACGTCTGGTCCAACAATGCCTGGTATGCCTCCAACACAACCCTGGTAAAGGAACTGCTGTACCCCGGGGAGGGTTTGGGGTTCCTAATCATCCCTTTGAGGTCCTACAGATGGACTACATCCAGTTAGAAAGGTGCCAAAGCTTGAAGTACGTACTTGTTGTTGTGTGTGCTTTCAGCAAGTGGGTAGAAGCTTACCCGACCCGCGACAACACTGCTATGACTACCGCAAAGGTATTGCTGAAAGAATTCTTCCCCCGTTACGGCCTTTGTCGAATTTTGTGGAGCGACAACGGCCCACACTTTGTAGCCGAAGTTATCCAACTCATCTTAAAAGGGTTGGGTGTGAAACAGAAGTTCCATGCGGTCTTCCATCCCCAATCTGCAGGCTTGGTTGAGCGACATAATGCCACACTGAAGCTCAAAATAGCCAAAATAGTTGCCACCACAGGACTGAAATGGCCAGACGCTCTCCCGCTAGCATTACTATCAATGCGTTCCACTCCCACCAAACACCACTTAACCCCCTACGAGGTCGTCTTCGGGCGGCCCATGAACCTTTGGACCGCACCAAAACCAACATCTATTCACGACGTCCCGGACGTCCTCATGTCTGACTATTTGTACAACCTAACTAAAACGTTGTCTGTTATCCATCAGCAGGTGCTGCAAGCCATTCCTGATGCTTCCAGGGGCCCCGGGCACGATATCCAACACGGAGATTTCGTCCTAGTGCGTAATTTCCAGCGTGCAAGGAGTCTGGAGCCCCGGTGGACGGGCCCCCTGCAAGTCCTGATCACCACCCGAACAGCTCTTCGAGTGGAGGGGAAGCGCAATTGGCTGCACGCACATCATTGCAAAAGGATATCACCGACCCTGACGACAACCGACAACATCGCCGGCCAAGAGGAACTTCTGGACAAAGACCGACCATCCCTGAGCTGCTACCCGAATACAGAGACACTTGAATTGACTGAATATCCCGATCCCACTGTGCCGTCCAAAGAAGGGTATAACCTGCGACGAAAGGAGGGAACTTCGGCTAAGCAGACCACGAACTAAGTCGAAATCTTGAACCGGTAGCCTAATCACCTCAAAGGCCTCCGGAAGAGAAATTAGACAAAGTCTGTGTTTCTGCCCCCTACCAAGTCCCTTGAAGGTGATGGAAGCGCCCGACCTGAAGATGATGGAAGCAACCGGACGTCCGAAGATCCACTACAAAAACCCAAAGACTGACAAAATGCACAGCTCAAAGACTATTGCACTTTTTATTACCCTTCTCTTTTGCCTTCTCCTCATGGTCACCTTCTGGATCATGGAGGAGAGCGCACCCGCTCATAAGACATTGCTGACCACCGTTCAACATACCACCATGAAAGAACACCATCTGATCTCACTTTCACCCCAACTCCGAGAAAGGCGTAAGGAGTTCTGGAATAACTCTTTTGTGCAGTTGCTCCACCAACACAATCTTGCCGCCAATGCCACTAATTGCTGGATCTGTGGATTGCTACCACATGCCACTGGACACTCTATCCCTTTCATCCCTTCACCTTTTTCTGTCCATGGTTCCTGTCTCGCCTGGCTAATCCTCCTGCAAGAAAGCTACAAGGACAATGCCACTTCCGGCAAAACTGTGTCACACTTCTACCATGGGTTCTGGCTGAACAAAACTGGAAAAAACTTCTGCCCCCTTCTGTCCTCTGAGATCAAACACTTCCTTTCATATGGACATCCCTGCCAAAGAGCGAGTCGAAATGCAGGTGTTTAACAACCCAGCCAGACCCACCTTCTCTTACCTCCGGAAACAAACGGCCGCCACCCTAACAGTGGCCCTATCCGTCATCAACATCACTGGACTTGTGTGCCTCGAAGGCCTGGGGGCGCAGCTGGTGGGCCACAGCTCCTGCCTCATCACCCGAACATTGGACTCAGTTGATCCACCCTCCTTTGTTACCTCCCCAAATATGTACTTCGTCTGTGGTACTAAGGCCTACACCTGGCTTCCGAAAGGTTGGGGAGGCACCTGCTACATCGCTTTTGTCCTTCCTCCGACATATGTGGCTCCAGCAAACCATCACCGACAGAAACGTGCCAACGACATTGTGCAAGCCGACTCCACCGGAGCACAGTTCATGGACGCAGTAAAAGGACTTGTTACACTTTGGGGCCCAATGGCAAACAGCCGTGCCATCCGCCACTTAACCCAGGCAGTCGAAACAACAATGAACATTACGGCTGGCATCCTCACCAACAACACCGCCGAGCTACAGGCCGTCCGCCTGGTGGCTCTTCAGAACCGCCTTGTTCTAGATGTGGTTCTGGCTGACCGTGGAGGAGCATGCCGCATCATTGGATCCAGCTGTTGTACCTACGTACCGGACAACTCACCCTCAGTCTACAAGGCGATCGAACACCTCCACAGACTTTCCTCAGAGATTCATCAGGAACAGGAAGGATGGTCGCTTGGGAGTTGGTTTGGGGACACAATAAAGAGCTGGGGGTGGAGGTTGTTTTCGTTTATCCTAATACCGCTCGTGATACTATGTGGATGTTGCTTGGGGATTCAGTGTCTGCCACCTGTATGTTCGCTTTTTATGAACTGCATCTGCCCTAAGACTTTGAACTTTGAAGCGGAACGAATGAAAGCCCTGTATGAGATAGAAGTTCGTAGTATTATGGGGATAGATCCGAATTAAACAAGCTGGCGAGATATGTTAAAAGGGAGGACTGTGGAAATTTAGCTTGCGAACTGAACATTATCTGCGCCATCTTGTCTCTCCCCAGCGCGACACACAGGAAAAGCGCATGGCAGCCATTTTAGGCACCCTGGTCTCTCTCCCTGCTCATTGCCGATCGCCAGCGCGTCCCCCTGGCGCTGCGAGCATTCCCCCACGCGCCGGCCACCCCCGCTCTCTCATACACGGGCCATAAACCCTCTCCTTCTGCGCGACACTGCCATGGAACCACATCCCACGCCTGACCGACATCCCATACATGGTCATGCATCCCTTTGATAACCCCCTTCCTCTGCGCCCAATTGTCCGAACCGATCCCAGGCCATCACCTAGCCCTGCGGATGCAGTTTATTGCCCCTACTGTAAGGGAAACACCCCACATCAAAGGGATTACAGTAGATCAAGGCCCCCCACCCCCTGAGACCCGATTGGTCGCACACACCCCCGGGAATTGGCGGAATGTCCAGCTGTGTGATAGCCATCTCCTACTGTGGATGGGGTGGGGACTTCCACTGTAGATATGTGTGGGAACGAGCTTGAAGTGGGGATTCTGAGGATGTTCTTTCATGTATCAAAGCGATCTCAAGAATGTGCCATGTATGATAAACCTGCAATAAAGTCATAAACCTGTGTATAAGAGGCCAGGCCTCAGAGATGTGGTTAGAGCACCTCGTGACGATACCTTGCTGTCTGATCTGATGTGTTCTACTCCGACGGAATAAAAACGTTGTTTCCTGCCTTCCAGTCTCCGGCGCCTGCCTCTTTTGTTGGTTAAATCATCGAATGGTATAAGAGGCGATTACCGCCGGGCAATCCTTGAAAGGTTATCGACTACAACTGCCGTTACCATTTAACAATACTGTGTACACCATGCATCATACCTCGTACACCATGCATCATAGCTTGTACACCATGCATCATACTGTGTACACCATGCATCATGCCTTTTACTCCTTGCGTCATACCTTGTACACCTTGCATCATACTGTGTACAGCATGCATCATACTGTGTACACCATGCATCATACCGTGTACACCATACATCATACAGTGTACACCACGCTTCATAACTTGTATGCCATGCATCATATCTTGTAGACAATGCATCATACAGTGTACATCATACTTTGTACACCATGCATCATACCTCGTATGCCATGCATCATACCTTGTACACCATGCATCATACCTTGTACCCCAGGCATCATACCTTGTACACCATGCATCATAAAATATCTTGTACGCCATGCATCATACCTTGTACAACATAAATGATACCTTGTACACCATGCATCATACTGTGTACAACATGCATCATACCTTGTACACCATGCATCATAATGTGTACACCATGCATCATAACGTGTACAACATGCATCATACATTGCACGACATGAACAATACCGTGTACACCATGCATCATACCGTGTAAACCATGCATCATACCTTGTACGCCATGCATCATACCTTGTACACCATGCATCATACTGTGTACACCATGCATCAAACTGTGTACGCCATGCATCATACCTTGTACAACATGCATCATACTGTGAAAAAACATGCATCATAATGTGTACACCATGCATCATACCGTGTATGCCATGCATCATACCTTGTACACCATGCATCATACCTTGTACACTGTGCATCATACCGTGTATGCCATGCATCATACCTTGTACACCAGGCATCATACCTCTTACCCCTTGCATCATACCTTGTACGCCATGCATCCTACATTGTACACCATACCTCATACCTTGTACTCCATGCGTCATACCATGTACGCCATGCACCATACCTTGTACACCATGCATCATACCTTGTACACCATGCATCATACCTTGTACACCATGCATCACAACTTGTACACCATGCTTAATACCTTGTACACCAGGCCTCATATCTTGTAACCCATGCATCATACCTAGTACCCATGCATCATATTGTGTACACCATGCATCATACCTGCACACAATGCATCATACTGTGTACACCATGCATCATACCGTGTACGCCATGCATCATACCTTGTACACCATGCATCATACCTCTTACCCCTTGCATCATACCTTGTACGCCATGCATCCTTCATTGTACATCATGCCTCATACCTTGTACTCCATGCGTCATACCATGTACGCCATGCACCATACCTTGTACACCATGCATCATACCTTGTACACCATGCATCATACCTTGTACACCATGCATCACAACTTGTACACCATGCTTAATACCTTGTACACCAGGCCTCATATCTTGTAACCCATGCATCATACCTAGTACCCATGCATCATATTGTGTACACCATGCATCATACCTGCACACAATGCATCATACTGTGTACACCATGCATCATACCGTGTACGCCATGCATCATACCTTGTACACCACGCATCATACCTCTTACCCCTTGCATCATACCTTGTACGCCATGCATCCTTCATTGTACATCATGCCTCATACCTTGTACAACATGCATCATACCTTGTACCCCATGCATCATACCATGTACGCCATGCATCATACCTTATACGCCATGTATCATACCTTGTACTAACCCTGGGCAGACAACTACGCTGCACCTGCGTAGTTTGCATAGTTTGTGCTACTTCGCGCTACGCGAATTGCAAGTAGCATAGTGCAAAAATGCGTAGTGTAGCGTAGTTAGCATTTTTTGCAGTGCGAGTAGTGCTACACGTATCTCGCGTAGTGCGATGTGCACTTTGCATAGCTACGTGTAGCGCTACTACGCGAACTACGCCCAGGGTTACCTTGTACACCATGCATCATACTGTGTACACATGCATCATACCTTGTACACCATATATCATATCTTCTACACCATGCATCATACCTTGTACCCCAGGCATCATACCTTGTACACCATGCATCCTACCATACCTTTTACACCATGCATCCTACCTTGTACACCATGTATCCTACCATACCTTGTACGCCATGCATCAAACCTTGTACACATGCATCATACCTTGTACCCTGTGCATCATACCTTGTACACCATGCATCATACCTTGTATACCATGCATTATACCTTGTACCTCATGCATCATACCGTGTATGCCATGCATCATACCTTGTACCCCATGCATCATACTGTGTACGCCATACATTATACCTAGTACACCATGCATCATACCATGTACTCCATGCATCATACCTTGTACAGCATGCATCATAGTGTGTACACCATGCATCATACTTTGTACACCATGCATCATACCTTGTACACCAACTTGTACCCCATGCATCATAACATGTATGCCATGCATTATACCTTGTATGCCATGCATCATACCTTGTACCCCATGCATCATACCTTGTACACCATGCACCATACCATTCCTTGTACACCATGCATCATACCTTGTACGCCATCCATCATACCATATACATTATGCTGTACACCATGCATCATACCTTGTACACCATGCATCATACCTTGTACACCAACTTGTACCCCATGCATCAGAACATGTATGCCATGCATTATACCTTGTATGCCATGCATCAGACCTTGTACACCATGCATCATAACTTGTATGCCAGGCATCATACCTTGTACACATGGCAGCATAGCTTGTACACCATGCATTATAACTTCTATGCCATGCATCATACCTGGTACACCATGCATCATACCTGGTACACCATGCATCATACTTGGTACACCATACATAATACCTTGTACACCATGCATCATACCTTGTATACAGTGCATCATACCTTGTATGCCATGCATCATACCTTGTACCCCATGCATCATGCCTTGTACACCATGCATCATACCATACCTTGTACACCATTCATCATACCTTGTACACCATCCATCATACCATGTACATTATGCATCAGACCTTGTACAACACGCATCATACCTTGTACACCATGCAGCTTACCTTGTACACCATGCATCATAACGTGTATGCCGTGCATCATAACTTGTATGCCGTGCATCATACCTTGTACACCAGGCAGCATAGCTTGTACACCATGCATCATAACTTGTATGCCATGCATCATACCTGGTACACCACGCATAATACCTTGTACATCATTCATCATACCTCGTACACCCTGCATCATACCTTGTATACAGTGCATCATACCTTATACACCATGCATCATACCTTGTATACAATGCATCATAAGGTCAAGAAATACCAAATGAAAATGAGCGTTCAATTCCATACAGGATTATCTGTTACAAAATCAACAGATGGTTAAACTGTTCTCCAGCAATAGATCAAGTATTCATACTGTGACGAATACAAGTTATTCAGGGGTCTTGCTAGTTGCTTTGGTTCCAATTTTATTTAAAACATGCCAATTTGACAGAAGCAAACCATTCGGAACAGCCAACGGGTTTCATCCTTGTGGGACTTTATCAGGGTTTGATCAATATCCCAATGTTGTCATCGACCCCGTGTTGGCTCCTGGTATCTCATAAATCCTCATAGATACAATGTTGTACCACTAGATGGCATGTCCTAGGGCCATTCGAACCCGAAAGCAGAAAGGATGAAAATAGGATGGGAGTGCAACACGTCATCTAATGGTACAAAATTGTATCTATGAGGATTTATGAGATAACACGAGGTCAGCTAGCTCCTTCAGGGGGTCACCTGACTCCTACAGGGTCAGCTCCCTCCTTCAGGGGTTGGCTAGCTCCTTAAGAAGGTCACCTAGCTCCTTCAAGGGTCAGCTAGCTCCTTCAGGGGTTCAGCTAGCTTCTTCCGCAAGTGGTATGTTTCCTGCCCACAATGAGACTTCACAGTCAGATATATCCATAGGGGCACCAGACTTCCACAACATCGATGGAAGAAAGACTTGCATTCAAAGTGTGAGTCAAAGGGCTTCTGCACAGAATATGGGAACTATATACAGTAATAACACTACAAGCCCTCACTCTACTATTAGGAAAATGAATTGTGAAGCCGCCGATCAACAAAAAATTAGCCATATAGCGTGTTTTTATTTCTGCCAGCTGTCAGCTCATGATGATTTGCAGGCCTTTGATTTTACAGATCAGTGGAGGATAAAATCTACGTATTAATGTTTAAAATTAGCAGACACATCCATGTAGACAGTCTGAAGTGCTACAAAAGTTATTTTGTCTCTTATCCATGACTTGTGGGAGTTGGTGTCCAAGCAGATAGATGGCTTTTTGTTATGGGAGACTTGAATACCCTCTTGGACCATGTCTTTGCTTTATCTAAGGACATGTTGGAAAGTGACACTATTGTAAACAAAGCTGAATAAAGTATGCAGGGGAACCAGGTTTGAGACTTACTGGTAAAAGAAGGTCTGAGGACTGCTACCTTCTGCCTGCAGATTTTCTTCTGATGCACCAGCACCTTGAGACCCTTACGGGTGAGTAGTGCGCTCTCTAAATCCCTGATTGACTGATTTCCTCCTGATGCACCAGCACCTTGACACCCTTACGGGTGAGTAGTGCGCTCTCTAAATACCTGATTGACTGATTTCCTCCTGATGCACCAGCACCTTGAGACCCTTACGGGTGAGTAGTGCGCTCTATAAACCCCTGATTGACTGATTTCCTTCTGATGCACCAGCACCAGAGACCCTTACGGGTGAGTAGTGCGCTCTATAAATCCCTGATTGACTGATTTCCTTCTGATGCACCAGCACCAGAAACACTTACGGGTGAGTAGTGCGCTCTATAAACCCCCTGATTGACTGATTTCCTTCTGATGCACCAGCACCAGAGACCCTTACGGGTGAGTAGTGCGCTCTATAAATACCTGATTGACTGATTTCCTCCTGATGCACCAGCACCTTGAGACCCTTACGGGTGAGTAGTGCGCTCTATAAACCCCTGATTGACTGATTTTCTTCTGATGCACCAGCACCAGAGACCCTTACGGGTGAGTAGTGCGCTCTATAAATCCCTGATTGACTGATTTCCTCCTGATGCACCAGCACCTTGAGACCCTTACGGGTGAGTAGTGCGCTCTCTAAATACCTGATTGACTGATTTCCTCCTGATGCACCAGCACCTTGAGACCCTTACGGGTGAGTAGTGCGCTCTATAAACCCCTGATTGACTGATTTCCTTCTGATGCACCAGCACCAGAGACCCTTACGGGTGAGTAGTGCGCTCTATAAATCCCTGATTGACTGATTTCCTTCTGATACACCAGAACCTTGAGACCCTTACGGGTGAGTAGTGCGCTCTATAAATCCCTGATTGACTGATTTCCTTCTGATGCACCAGCACCTTGAGACCCTTACGGGTGAGTAGTGTGCTCTATAAATCCCTGATTGACTGATTTCCTTCTGATGCACCAGCACCAGAGACCCTTACGGGTGAGTAGTGCGCTCTATAAATCCCTGATTGACTGATTTCCTTCTGATGCACCAGCACCAGAGACCCTTACGGGTGAGTAGTGCGCTCTATAAATCCCTGATTGACTGATTTCCTTCTGATGCACCAGCACCTTGAGACCCTTACGGGTGAGTAGTGCGCTCTATAAATCCCTGATTGACTGATTTCCTCCTGATGCACCAGCACCTTGAGACCCTTACGGGTGAGTAGTGCGCTCTATAAATCCCTGATTGACTGATTTCCTTCTGATGCACCTGTACACGGTACTTTCCACCGAGGAGCATAATCGATAGGCGAGATTACATCAGGGTCCAGGAACGAAATTGTCTGAGATTATTGGATCTAAAGAAGGGCGGAAGTGATCACGATTAATAAGTATTAATTATTCGTGCTGGATGCAACTTTGAGAACAGCTTGAAGGAGCCAGAAATATGTTACATTTCTGCTATCCAAGTGCTCCAAGAACCAAAGCAAATAAAATGGGGTGCAAAGAACATGTTCTTCAAATACCCTTTACTTATACATCATAATCACTATTTCTTGAAGATTTAGAAAAACATCTCTGGATACAGAGATTGCAGCCCCTTTCAGTGAGTTCTTTCCAGTACGATACCCAAGTTATGTTACGGGTTCTCTAAGCCTGTCAGAGCCTCGAAAGTGGATGCTACAGGTTGGTTCGATGATGTGTGTTGTGGAGCAAAGAGTAGTCTGGTACATCTGCTAAAACCTAATGCTGAATAATGGATATTCCAGGCGAACCTGGTTTCGTAGTTGCAGGGCTGCATACAAAATAGGGTGCACAGAAATAAACTCCAGTTTGCCTCATCCAGTTAGTAACTATTACAGGGCTTAAGAGACAGAGGGGCATATTAACAAGGACAAGCGATAATCATCGCTAAACACGCTTAACGCGTTTTTCATTATCGCCGTCTATTGCTGGAATGCATTGCCGTGTTAGCGGCGTATCAGCACCGCTTAGCTCACAGGCGATGTAAAATCCTGCGATAGACGGCAATAACCGGCAATAACGTTGGAAATGCAGCGATAATTGTACATCGCTACTGACCAGCTTGCTAATAGGCAAGTGTGCACTTAACCATTCAATCCACCTCCCATGCAAATGATGGTTAAGTCAAGAATAAAGCAGGTGTTAAAATCCTGCAATAACCCCGCCTAGCGCTACTTTTTTTATCACATCGCGGGTCCGGGGCCACATTGTAAATATTAAGTAGTTGTGTCTGCGACTGTTTCCATGTAGGTTTAGGGAGAAACGCCCACTTTGCATGTCATTAGCGATATAGATCGCTGACATGCAAAGTGGAGAAAAGACGGCTGCTAACTCAAGGAAACACGCGTTAGCGCGTCCTTGATAATAGAGCGATATTTAAATTGCCGCTTTTCGGCCGAAAACGACCCCTAAAGTGGCGAAATTGGGCTTGATAATATGCCCCAGAGTCTGGGGGGGTTCTTGAGTTGAAGTAGAGACATAAATGTCTTAAAAGTAGATACAACTTTGCACAAATGGCATGACAGTATATTATCCATGTGCATGACTTTAAACAGTGTGAGAATCTACTACCCATATGCCAATTTATTAATAGTGTGAAACATCCTACTACCTCAAGCACTTGAGTTTACATCGCATAGGGAAGCTGCACAATCTCGCGCTAATCTGCATAAAACAAATCTGACATTGAATGGAAAATACACTTACTACAGCTCTTTTACTTAACTAACCACTAACACTGGGCTTCCCTGGAGTCGCGTGCTACCCATCCGCAAAGTGCTTCAGCACCTAATCAGGGGTAGTAAGCGACAAAAAACACTTATACCAAGTGATACCTTGATTATCCTGGCATTTATGCTCTTTTACTGAGTGTATCAGTGTCTTAAACTATTCACATTTACTGAAACTCCCATCAACCACTGTGCAAAGTTAATGAAAACCAGAAGCAGTAGGAAACACAATAACCAGAAACACGGAAAGACATTTATTAACAAAAAAGAAGACACAGACGGGTGCACATACACATGAAAATGATGCCGCAAGATAGGCAGCGTTTCTTTTTCAAACATACTATTTAGAGATACACCCGACTGTGCGGAGTACTGCGCTTATTTGCACATTTGCAGATAGTGGGTTTTTTTTTTTTGCATTATTGTTTAAGACTCTGTATGTTCACCATATTTGATCCATCTAGAAGATAACTGATGTGCCAACATGAACCTGCCATTTATTGAACCCAAAAGATTATTATTGACTGTATTATTATTTTTGCTACACTTATTATTAAATGCTTCTTGTATGATGGCACACTAGCGCTGAAAGGTTCCTAGGCACTGAATGACAACCTACTTGGACCTTGATGGGTTAAGAAAAGAACAGTAATGTTTGAAGATTTTTCCTGAACTTCAGAAAATTAGGTTCACTTCGTAATTTCTGCAGGATTGAGTTCCACCAAGTAGAAGCTAGTACTGAGTTGGAAGAAATGTGATCAGCATTAATCTACCAATACTGGGCCCGATTCACAAGGGTAAACTGAGACGGAAGTCTAGCTTTACGACTTTTGGTATTCACAAGGGTCATTTACGAGTAGTAAAGTTACACTTTTGTGTCATTTCAATTTAAGTTTTGGTCATAAGTTCTACTGAGACCAAAAGTGTAGTGTCTTGACTTATACCAGATGCTCCCTTGTTTCTGGACAAAGCTATACCTCCCTGATGAGCTCTGATTAGAGTGAAACATTTGTGTCAGGGGTCGCTTTTATTCATTCCAGGTTGGTTTGGGTGGTTCTTTGCCAATCCAAAGCTGTAATACTGTGCTCGGAGTGGTAAAAGGTTTTTGCATTTTTCAGCTTGGCATGGACAACTGTAGCTAATCCTATGCTTAGAGACTTTGCTCTAGAAATGGCCACTTTCTAGCTCGGCGTGGATGGCACTGCGCTAATCCTATGCTTAAAAACGCTGCTAGAAAAACAGACAATTGTGAGAGCAGATTCAGAGTGTCGGTGTTGTTGTAGGGTGCTGCATATAAGAGAGCTACTCTCCGCCTAAACTTGGAAACTACCCATATTTCCCTGCTTCCTTTTTCATACAATGTATGCAGCACTCTTAGCCTGAAAGGTTATTGTCTTGACCTAGTCCCTTATAATAAGGCATATGGTATATCTGTCACTTTTGTGACTGAGTACCCATCTCCAAATCTCTAAATTCGGCACAATATCTGCTAATGTACTAATGTAAAGCAAAGCTAACATTTTCTAAGAATGCAAGTTTATTTAACATTCTAAAACACTCTGTCATATTTACAGAGTTGATGGATGGGACACTACATCACAAATGTGGCATAACCTTTGGCCAGCATATTATAAGTGACATACACTTTAATACACTTGCATGACTGCTCTGCTATGTTTGTGAAGGAGTATCCCAGATTTCAAACTCAAAATCAGGTACATATTGTTATCTTTATTTTTTTTAATTTTGTTGCCAGGAATGTTCCCTGCATAGTGTAGATCATGCCTGGCATTTACAATCGCAGTTATTTGCTATATGCTGTTCTATATATACCTCCCCTCACACTTCCTGTACTATTTAGACCTACCCTCAAACTGCTATCACACTTCCTGTACTATTTAGACCTAACCTCAAACTGCTATCAAATTTTCTGTGTTAGATGGGCCTACCCTCAAACTGCTATCACAGTTTCTGAAATATATTGAAGTAGCCTCAAACAAAACATGTGTGTGTGTGTGTGTGTGTGTGTGTGTGTGTGTGTGTGTGTGTGTTGTGTGTGCGTGCGTGTGTGCAAGAGAGAGAGAGAGGCCCACCTTTGTGACAATAGTCTGTTCATACACTTGCCCAGAATGTGGGTGTCCACTACAAACTTCACCCTCAAATAATGGCCAAAGAATACTGTATATGACACAGAGTATTTTTATTAGCACAGTAGTACCAGCCAATCATGTTTAATAGCGATCTGAGCATGATCAACACTTTTTACCTGCACCACAGGAGTGTGAGCTTCATTAGCCACTTAATAAAGGGCCTGGTTTACATTTTTTAGGAGGAGGGGAGGGTGTGCCATCAATAAAGTTATAGATAGAAATTCCATCTGCAATGTTACAATTACGTCATTGTCTATGTTACTTGTAATACAGAAGATGGGATATCCTTCATGTTTGGAATGGAAGACCACGTCCTCAAAATATATCAATTTAATTTTTATTTATTTTTTAAATCATGCTTATGTAGCCTACTCCTTCATATGTTAGTGCCCATATTTATGCCCATACATGTTAGAATACAGGGCTGGAGACACAAATTTAGTACGGCGTTAGTAGTATAGACACTGAAACCATAGCGAAGACACATAGGGCTTGATGTACAGGAGTTTTTGGGGTTACTCTATAAATTAGTCTCTCTTTTGTTTCATACTACTCCAGCATGCAAACTGTAATAAAGGGTTACGAGCAACATACATATTCTCTCCAGTGATTTAACTTCCCCCTTACTGCTCCATGGCCTTCAGCTCCCTATCCAAGTTGCGGTATGCCTCTCCCAGAACGCGATGCGCCGTGGCGGTCAGCGACCACCACACCAACTTTTTCTATGCAGACCACCTTCCCAAATTATGTAAAGCAAGGCGGTGGGTCCACTGCCAGTGGTCCCCCCAAGGTTTGCAGCCGTGGATTCTGCGGCACCTGAAGACCCCCTGTGGCGCACTCTTCTTGCAATGGGCAGCAAGATCTTTGTTTGATGGGTCTGACTTACACATAGGGAGATAAGAAAACAAAATAAAATGCTATTAATGCCAAAGTAACGGTAAACATCACACTTAATTTGTAGATATTAGGTAGCTATGATCAGAATTTGACTTAACCCCTTCGCTGTGGCGCGAATTCCGCCGCAGCGCTGGGGGGGTTTGGGGGGTTTGCGGCGCAGCCATGCTCATGACGGAACCACGCCGTCATGAGTCACGGGCGAGCTGTGCTCATGACGGCGTGGTTCCGTCATGACTCCACCCACTTGCGCTAATCACCCGCACAGGCGGAGTGGTTCCGTCAGAAGCATGCAAGGGGTTAACATACATTGGGCCTGATTTATAGTTTGGCGGATGTGTTACTCCATCAGAAAGGTGACTGGCCATCAGGGTTATTACAAGTGCACTATGTGCTGTGCCACTTGTAACACGGTGTACGGGATATGATACCCATCACCCTATGACGGAGTCAGATGTGCAGCAGAATCTAAATCAGGCCCGTTGTTTTGATTTAATATTGTTGACAAATGTTGACTTTAATTTTGAGATGAGCTTCACTCAGCGATGTGTGATGCCATTAGGTGCCATACTCTGAGCCTGGTTTAATAGTGTGGACAAATTACTCCATCACAGCATGACAGATAGCACGCCCACCTTATTACAAGGGCATTATGGAATATGGGACATGTAATTATGTGTATGGGAGATCTGTTGCAATGTTGAGAAGGAGTAACCCTTGTGCCAAACTGAAACTCTGGGCAACAGACCAGAGTACGGTCCCAGGCAGGTCTGTATTAAATAAATAATTATCCGTGCATGCATCTTTGGTCGGGCATAGCTTTTCACGTGTGAAAGCTGGGCGTTCGCCCAGGGCACCGTGCTTTGAATATTTCAAGGTAAACCTAAAGTGAATAAAAGTGACCAAACTCATGTTTAATACACACAAGGTACAGTAAGTCATTAGTGTGTTGCAGTATCATGAGTACAAAGCACAAATTGTGAGTTCATAGGGTTTGCAATATGTTTAATATTGTAGATGTGACATTTAATACATTAGGATCTGAGGGTCGGATTCACAAAGGGCCTCCGCACTCGTGGCGGAGGCTCCGCAGCCGTGGGGAAGAGTCAGCACGCAGGGTGGAATCTCCGCAATGAGAATTCTTATTGTGGAGATGCCGCCCCAAGTGCGGAGACTTCCCCACGAGAACTCCGTCACGAGTGCGAGGACTCCGCCACGACTGCGAGGACTCCGTCACGAGTGCGAGGACTCCGCCACGAGTGCGAGGACTCCGCCACGAGTGCGAAGACTCCGTCACGAGTGCGGAGGCCCTTTGTGAATCAGGTCTTGAATATCCAGTCACTCACAATATTATTTCTTACAAATTATACTGAAATGTAACTAGAATTAATGTATGTAGCTGAATTGACTTTCTGCTGGACCATATAGCTAGCTTTAGTTGTCCGTGCCCCCTCTGCAAGGATTTCCAACTCCTCTAGGGTGAACCTATCAGGGGCGGCTCCTCTGTTTGAGCAGAGGAGCGTCGCCCCACTAACCAAAAGGGCCCAAAAAAGCCCCATAGATGAAAAATAAAATGGCAATAAAGTTAATTTTTTACCATTTTATTATTCATCCATACATCCCGAAGCAAGCGTTAGGATCGAGTGGGGTCTGCTGAGTGACAGCAGCAGGGAGGAAGGTGGTCTGCTAGTGCATTTTAAAGTGCGCGTGTCACCTTGGCCGGCGGTCTTGTGATGGCCAGCCAAACATGCGCACTTTGAACCTCTAACACAGCTATCTTGAGACAGCTGTGTTGGACCAAGCCCAGGCCTCCAATGCCCTCGGGAGTGCCGAGAGAGGCTGCTCCCTCCAATCCTGGCGCTGCTCTCATGCTGATTAACAGCATGACAGCAGGGCCAGGATTGATTACGGGAGTTGTTGAGGGTCCCGTGCTGGAGGCAGAGACGAGAAGATGAAAACCGGACCGGAGCGCAGAGGTCCTTCTTGCAGGTAGCTATGCTTTTCTTAATTTTCCTTATTTAATGTGTCCCGCACCCACCACCCATTTGCCCGCCCCTCCACTCTCTAGTGCTGCCAGCTACGACTGGAACCTATCATGGCAGTTAGGGCAGGTGATAGGAGGTCCTTGGAGGTCCTATCACCAGCCCTTTCAGCCATGGGTGGACCCAGCAGAGGTTATTGAACAGCAACATTAGAGGATGCCTGCTACAGATGATTGTTAGTAGGAAAGGGACCGCATAGGCTTAAAAAAAACATGTCTACCAGCGCGACAGATATTCTGTCAATGGAAGCTTACACGGCGAACAGCAGATTCCACCAATCATGGCTCATTCTTACCATATGGGACCATGGGCACTAGCAAAGGTATGTACAGCCTTTACTTACTACTCCGTCTTCTATGACAAATCCTTCAGGCATCCGCCATGTTTGGTCCGCCATCAAAAACAACCATTGTCAGCACAGGGTGTGACTGACAATATGGCAGACTGCTAAGGCATTATTGACAGAAGCATTCTTCAACAGCCAATAACCACTAGAGTGTCCCCAGTACAAACATTACATACACACCATACACGCGGGAATATCTGCCAAATATGATGGATTTCACCCAAAAATGTAAATAAAATAAAAAGCCTGAAATTGAATATTTGGCAATACCTACGTATTTTTAGTGAGAAATTCATGTAATTGGTCAAAATGTCATCTTTATTTAAAAAAATAAATAAATAATAAAACCCAGTAAAGTGTGTTTCTTTTGTAGTTTGGTGGAGTTTTGAGATCATTTATTAGGTGAAATACATTTCTGCAAGTGACTTTTTTGGACCGAGTAACAAACATGATCTAAATGAGTCACCTTGTTGCCACGTTATAGGTATCTGTCTTCACATACGTGGCTAATTGTAATCTCATTGAAATGTGTCCATTGAATATGTCTGCACTGATATTACATTGTGCTCATAGTTTGCAGATCTGTCCAATATCCAACCTTAGCAAGACGGAGAAGCGCATGTCAAGGCAATGAATGATTTTACAAACTACGGGCGGATCTAGAGACAATGCAGGGAATACACATCAGTAAGCAGTACAGGCTGAACCTTAATAATAATTTCAATCTGATCCTTTCCGAGACATCAGATTTCAGACAGCATTCCCACTTATTCTGAAGATGATGGCAGCGTTACATTTCTACGCTACTGGGTCCCTCCAGTACTGACGCATCGATTCCAATGGCATCTCTCGGCCAATCTTCTCAGCTGTCCTCAACCAGGTCCTGGATGCTATGGTAAGAAGTATGAATGACTACATCCAGCTTCCAACGGATGATGCTACACTAAACAATAGCAAGACCACGTGTGGTTGGTGCCGTGGATCGAACCCATGGTGCATTGCTGCAACCTTATGCACGGGAGCGAGTGCACAGCAATGGGAAACATTTCCGATCCATCCATGTGCAGGTAGTTTGCATCGCATTCTTCATCATCAGTGTATATGCAAAATGTCCAGGTTTCACCCATGACTCGCAGATGCTATGCAACAGCTGCACACCGCACCAATGACAAGCCTTGCACCTAGGAAGACCTGCTTTGCTCACACAATTTATGATGCCATTTTACGTCCATAAAAACATCAGTTCACTTACACTTGCTTTTGTAATGATATCTTTCAGGAGGGTCAGGTCATCCCTGGCTTTTAAGACCTCTGGGAAACCCATCATTGGCATGGGAAGTCCGCTTCAGTGAGGCGTAAGTGCTAGCGAGGGGTCCTGTGGAGTGGGCTTTTGGGCCCCTGAGGCCCGGTTCAGGTGCCGGAACAAGGCTGGAGTCACCCATATTCATTCCCTCGGCAAAGTCTACAAGATTGTTGTATGATTCACAACATTTTACTGCTGAGAAACCTTCAATCCATCCCTCATGATGATTCCTGATGGGACCCCAGGGGGATGCTGGTGACAGGTGTCAGCTAGTTGAGTGATCAGCATGAAGCCACTGACCTCCTGCATGAACTCATTGAAAATATCTTTGCCTGGTGTAAATAAAATTAAAGTAAGGGTCATGTGTTCTCATTCTGTACGGCTGTATTGTTTATTAGGTTTTAATCTACTAATCCAATAATGTCCTTTCAGATTGTGGTTTTGTCAGTATTTTCAAAGTGTTAATATTGAGTTTGATTGTGCACTGGTAAAGTTTCAAAATCACAAATATAATGTGGACCCTGCATGATAAAAAGTTATGTTTAACAGATGCTGATGTTGGCTTTTAGTATTTTTTGAAAATACCAAATGTTAATCACAAACTTCATTATATTGCTGCTTAATCCTTCTCAGGTTGTGTCCTCGTGTCATCTGCTGGGGCAATGGCAGGTCTGGTGGATACCTGTGGGTACTTTGGAGTGTTGCACAGATACTGGCCATAGAGAGATGTGCGGTGAGAGTTGCTTGAGCAATGGTGGACTGGTTCAGCCGGACACTTCCTCACAGTCATGGAGTGATGCCAATGTACATGAACCTCTTCAAGGTACCGGACACATTTGGTGTGTGCCAAAGGCTAGAACTCAGACCTGATGTTATCAGCTATAGACGATGAGTTGAAATTTAGTGTCGCTTATGACAGCATCTAAGCATAATGTCCATAGAAAACACGAGGACAGCCCTATGTCTGCCTGAAGACTTCCATTTGAGTTCCTTCTGTATTTAGAGGAACAGTTTTTACTGCTAATGTAAGACTGAGTTTATACCTTCACAATGGGTGAAATCATTATATACCTAGCATTGGAAGAGTCATATTTCATTTGTCATTATGCCTCATACAACTTTTTCTATTTCAGCCTGTACTTACAAATGTTGTGTCTTCTCTGCATGGTCTGGCTGTAGAGAAGTGTTTGTATATGTTGTTGGCATGTCCTTCTCCCTTGCTCGGCTTTTGGATGTCTAACACTGTTGCATTAAATGCTTTATTTGTCAAAAGACAATTGATGTTGTTATACACACTGAGCTTTCTTTAAATATAATTTATCACGAAATATATGTTATGTGTCGAGAATACACAAGTAGAAAATATAGTACTTTTGATGCATAGTATGTACGGTTCGATAACAATTCATTTTTAGTCTTAAAATTTTATTAAAAATAACTAATTTAACACATTATTTTTATTCATTGATGTATTTATTTATACTGGCAAAAGAAACTGTTAACATAATATTACATGATTCTCATACAATAATTAAACTGTTATGTTAGATGTGAAATGAACAATGAGCCAATAGTCGCTTAGAGTTCTTTTTCAGATAACAACCAAAGAGCGGATGGGAAACGCGTGGTCATCAGCTAGGCGAGCAGAATGGCCCGTCACTCACATTAGGACATCTCTCTGCGTCTCTTGGTGGTTGGTTATCCACAACTGGGCCAGATAACCAACCCCTCTTAAGGCCCCCTGAAGAGACACAGCCACAGAAAGAGTCTTTTAGGCCAAATTACAGATATCCAAGTGCTATCACTGTCCCCAACAATCTCCTTGATCTTGTCCGGATTCAATTTCAAGCATTTTCTACCCATCTAGAAGCTTGATTCCAACACGGGACCATTAACCCTTTCAGCTGCAACATCCAGAACCCCCCCCCCCCATTTTGAGGAAGATCAGGGTTCCATAGGAAAACATATAGGAGTGAAAATCTTTCCTATCAATGAAGGTAGCCAGAGGCACAGAGACAGTGAGGATCCAGATTGCAAGATTATATTATATTATAAAGTGGAACACAATGAGAACATGATCACGCTGTGTAGCAGCACTTCCGTACCGTCACAATTAGATGCAACATGTCGAGAAGACATGTCTAATGCAAAAATCAACATGAATGTCTTTGCACCCGGCTGCCATGTTGCTGCTGGCAAGCAGCTTCACACGTAGAGCTTGCTGGGCATGAGCAAAGGTATCATTTAAACCAGATTCGAATGGACAGAATGTTATTGGGTTTCCATGCGTAAACCGCAGAATATGAATTAGTAGATTAGTACATTTTCGTCTTTGGAAAATTAGTGAAGCTGCTTTCAAGATAAGGCAATTTCAGAAAACTTTTTTTCAGCCAAAATCAAGATATCCTACAATTAGGACTCTCCGCACCTGCCAGGCAGGAGGACACACCTGTACATGTTGGGTGCATCTAGTAGAGTGCACCAAGCCAGGCGGAACAGCGAATACTGTGACATGCAACATTCGCTCCCGCAGGCCTCCACTTATTGCAAGGGAAGGTTTAACACTTTGTTACGCCAGTCTTTCTTTAATTAAAATAAAATTCAGCAATAGCAACATGGATTATCTTTGAGTGTTTTGTAGACTAATTCAAAGGGCAGTTGTGCAATGAACAGGATGCAAAATTGTTTTCAACTTTATTTTCTTGCTCAAAGAAAACAATTGACAGGATCTCACATTTTGGGCTTGGAGTTAGGAAGTTAGCCACTTACACATATTTTGTATTAGGATTTGTCATGCTCACTTGACATTCTTAATTCCCCATTCAAGGGCTTCACAAGACAACAATATTGTTTAAGAGCAGGTTTTAATAGTGGCGGAATCCAGGTGAATGTTGCGCGATCAGACATTTATTTGAAGGTTTGGGAGAAGAAAGCACGTTCACACTTCAGCTTCTCAGATTTGCTTTTGATGTAGTTAGGTTAATGTGGAAGCATGGACTTCTGTGTGTCTGAATGTAATATTCAAGACACTTCTATATCCTGGATTTTGGGATCTAATGGAGTGGGAAAGGCGCTGAAAGCATATGAATTACGCCATCGCAGCATTTTGTCCAGTTAGTCCAACACAAGTAGTCAAAACCTATAGTGTGTGGACTTTTCTTAGATCCAAAACTTAAAGGGGCAAAGAGGCCATACAGACTAGACAAAGAATAATTCTCTTTACCTGGGTCCCTCTAAGAGATTGTTCCCCTGCCTTTCCTTATCCCCATCAAACACCAGTGAATATGTGTAGCTCATGGTGCCCTTTACTACAAATAATCAACTACTTCAGTATCTTCAACCATTAAATGGTAAGTTTCATCTAAAACTAAAGAACAAAAATATTAAAACCCCTTATTCTCTCTGTTGTCTAGTTTTTGAAGTTCAGAAGGAGCTACATCACTTCAAGGAATTTTAAATTTCCAGTAAATATGTACTGTTCTATCAATTACTTGAACTTTCCTGACAGTCCATTTCAAAGATACACACGCATAGCAGTCGTGAGTTTCCCACCGGCCACCATGGCCATTCCAAGTGTCTGCACTGTGTGCAATTTTGCAGAGCACCATGTTCTCCCATCGCCTCCCCAAGCGTGTAAAAGTTCGCCAAGGAAGCAGGAGCAGGGTGCATTCTCTCCCTGAAGCTAAACACGTGAAAGAAAGGTCCTGGGAAGGTGCTCTGGAAGAAGACCGATTTGGTGTTTTAAACTGGGCTCCTTTTTAATAGTGTTCACTGTGCTATTGACATCTGTAACTTACTTCACACCTCCAGTCTGCATCTCTTCCACTTGAGTGAAATGCAACTTAGAGGTTGTTTATGTCCTAACATTGACGTGATCCCTGCATCAAGTCAGTCATGTGCAACCACCTCATACACCCACGCACTGCCAGATGAACAAAATGCCCAGGCTCAGCCACACAGGCCTAGAAGGGCCTCATATGTCAAGATTCTCCAATCTGGGCATAATAAACTCATTGACCTGAGCCAAAATGCCTGAAACCTCGATTGCTCAGAGTGTTTGTGGACTTCCTATCACCCAGCCAGAAGGCCCTCACCCACCATGAAGGTGGCATGCTTCATCCGTTGTGGTGTCACCTGCAGGCAAGTCTGTGAGCCCGCGGGCATTAGCGCCCACCATATCCAGGGCAGTTACTCAGCTAGTCAAAGGGACAAACGTGATCCTGGTGTGGGTAAAGGGACACAGTGCACTGCCCATCTTCATCGTGGTGGTCAATCCTTGGCCGGTGAGGGGCTTCTGCGGGAGGACCTGGGATGCTGATCCTATCTCTGTGGTGGGGGCGGCTGCACCCCCCTTGAGAAGGCAAACACTGCTCCCATTTCTCCTTCTTCAGTAGTTTTGGGGTGAGCGTGTTTATATGTTTCTCTGTGTTTAACACTGTGCGATTCTTTCAATGTCCCCTAACTGGGGTACTTTTACCTCCACCTTGCCTGTGACATTTATGGAAGGGAGTGTTTCTGCTTTGGTGTATCTATGATCATGGTAGAGTGTGAACCTTGCAGGTGTGCTACTGTGTATATGGCGAAGCCCACATCTGTGAGTTCCAACAACTTGATGGCTGTGTTTTTCAAGGCTTCCCAGTGTCCAAGCTAGACCTCGGAGCCCACGTATTTCACATGTTTCCCCTACCCGAGCACAGTTTTCCCTGTGGTTGGAAGAGGTCACCCACCAGCCCCTTGGAGGAAGCTAGAGTGCCCCAGTGTTACGCGCCCCTCCCCTCATCCTGCCATGGCCTCTATACCCCTGGCAAGGCGTGAAAAACGGCACAACAGAGGTAAGATTTATGGACAGTTTTATGGTTTATATTTTTTATTAACACCCAATCCGTCCCATTAAGCCCCTTTAAGTATTTTATAAGTATAATTTGAGTGGGCTGGGAGTAGAAAAGAAAAGAAAAAAAAAGAGAAGTAGGAAGCAGGAAAGTCAGCTGAAACGTCCCACGACATATTTGTGACTCTTCCTACCTCAAAGTCAATGGCACCAAAAAGGAATCAAAAACCCTGTCGGGGGGTTACGGAGCAGAACGGGGGAAGAAAGGATTGCTCCAGGGAGATTGAGGACTCAGAAGAGAGCCGGGAGAGCCAAGTAAGCTCTAAAGAAAGGCCCGGAGCAGGAAGAGGAACCCAAAAGAGGAAAAGCAAGAAAGCAATCAAAAGGAATCTGCAAAACAACGAGGGAAATATGTCCGCTTCTAAGTCCATAAAGGATTTTTTAGGAAAACACTTTAAACAGCCAGAGCAAGTAATAACGTCAATGGAGATAGAGCAGCAAAATGAGTTTGACATGGCAGAACTCCCAGAAGGAACATTGGAGGCATCGCTTTCGATAGATCACTTTCTCTTGAAAGAGGAGGACCTAGTAATAGCACCACAACTGTCTTCATCGCCAAAACTACTCTCGCTGCAAGTACAGGAACAAGAGACTCTAGGCCAAGCGGAGAATGTTAGTCAAGTTTCAAGAGCAGATTGGGGGGACGTACAAAATATGTCAGGTCTACTAGTAAACGAAAGCAAAATTTGGACTCAACTCGAAATACCAAGTGCGGAAAGAATAGAGGACCCCGAGAGAAATAGTCGCCAGGATCTCGATTTTTCAGCAACTCCCTCATCTTCTATGATGGTCCTATTGTTGATGCTACAGAAAACCCTCCAGGGAATCTTAGAAGATACATTGATAAATAATGAGGTTCAGAAAACGCAAAAGTTACATCTAAAAAACATTGAGGTGGAACTGCAAGGCATTAGAGGGCAACTGCCACATATGTTGAGACCTGTAGCAGACCTCCAGCCTACGTTACAGAGAGAATGCGCAGGCTTGGAAGATAATTCACACTGTGGATATATATCAAAATGCCCTATGTTGATAAAAAGAAGAGGGGACTATCTGAGATATAGCCTCCGGAACAATAGAGGTCAACCAAAAAGAAAGGCAGAGAAAATGAGGAAGACAGAAGTAGAAACAAGGAAAGAAAGAAATAAAAAGGAGGAAGAGACTGCTGTAAAACCCCTTTTGAAGAAATCATTAACAGTAAAGATTCCAAGAGTTGAGAGTAAAAGAAAGGACTATAATAGTCAAGGAAAGGAACTAAGTGGTAAAAACCAGAGAAAGAGGACACTAAAAACAAAACCTGATTTGAGATAGATAAGTCGGGATATAAAATACATTCCCAGAAGAACCAAGAGCAGGAAATAGAAATTCGGCAACCAGGTGAAATAGAAGGAAAAAACAAACAGGGGATTGCTAAGTGGGAAAACATCGAGCAACTAGGAATAGAATTCCCTAAGATAGAGGTGGTGGGGGAGGAACAAATGGCTGTATTTCGAACCTGACCAACTAGGAAAAAAGGGAAAGAAACTAAGGAAGCTTAAACTCTTAAATAGGTCTCATTTTTTATCTTGGAATATAAATGGACTCGGAGATATAACAAAACAAGAATGTATAATTAAGATAGTAAATAATATGGAAATTATTTGCTTACAAGAAACTTGGCTATGCGACGAAACCCCGATATTTGATGGGTTCCTCCAACTCCACCGTCCAGCCAGGAAAAAAAGATTTGGTCGGCCGGCTGGGGGGGGGGGGTGGTTATGACGCTACTGTCTACAAAAGTAGCAAAGAATGTTAACTTGCTAAAAGTAAAATGTAAATGGCTCTTGGTATGTAGATCATTGTTGCCAATAATGGATAAAAAGTATGAAAATGTCATTATTATAAAAGTGTATATGCAGTGGGATAATGTTGGAGAGTATGAAACAGAGATGGCACTTTTTAAAGAGGACATAGACTCTCTATGAGGAAAGTACGAGGCAGATATATTTTTTATTATGGGTGATTTTAATCATAAATTGCATCCGAAAAAGGTGGACCTTTGGCACAGGGAAATTCTGGATGCATATGGAGTTAAACAAGCAATTTTTCCAAGCTGTGATTCCCTGAAAAGAGATCAAGTCCTGGGGAATTATCTACGGACGAAGGGCCTTTTCTGTCTGAATGGCAGAACTAAATTAGATCGCCCAGCAAAGAAAACCTTTAAAAAAGGTACACAAAATTGCCCAATAGATTATATTTTTATGTTCGTATGGAATTTCCCTCTCGTGAGAGAATTTAAAATACACTGGAAAGAAAACAGTGATCATAATTCCCAGCAATTGAAGATCCAAAGGAGCTCCCTGAAGTCCCGAGAAATAGTAATTGCTCAACAAGTTGAATATCCTAAAAGAGTGACTACTAGATTAACTGAAGAATGTATGGGAAAATTTGAGAAACTCCAAGAGAAGATTGTTCTCGGAGATATAGGGGGCCAGACTCTGGAATGGTATGAAGGAAAGATAGCACAAGTAGTGCAGTGCCTAAGAAGAGAACTAAAAAAGGATAAAAAAAAATCATTATATAATCCCTGCTGGACAACCAAAATGGTTCTCTGAGGATTGTTTAAGAAAAAAAGAGAAATAAGGAAAGTAATAAGAAAAATAGGTAAAAAATACGATTACAAGAGGCAAAGCTACCTTAAAAAATTGAGAAGAGAGTATAAGAAGCTAACCGCAAATACAAAAAGAGCGTATAAAGATAAGTGCTGGGAAAATTTGTTAGATTCTATTGAATCAAAAAATATAAGACAATTCTGGAAGCTGGTAAAAGCCGCGGCTGGTCGCCAAGAGGGGGAGATGAACTGCGTGGTAGATGAGGCAGTGTGGGAGAAGTACTTGAAAGATCTGTATGACCCCCGGAGGGATTTAGAAGCAGTAGAGTTCCAACCTTGGCATGAGTTAATGGAAGAATTAAGACCAGACTTCACAGAAGAGAATGTAAAAAACACAATAACCAAGCTGAAATTAACACGAGCAGCAGGACCAGATAACCTCCCTGCAGTTATAATAAAGTCCCAGCTGGAGTGGTGGGTGAGATTTTTTTATTGTATGTTTTTGGTTATTCTAGAGGTAGGGAAAACGCCTAAAAATTGGAAGGGAGCTGTAATAAGACCAGTTCATAAAAAAGGTAATTTAAATGAACCACAAAATTATAGGCTGATTAATTTGTTAGACATCGGGGAAAATGTTTTCTCGAAAATTATTTTAAATAGACTAAAGGATTGGGCGGAAGAATTATCGATTGTGCCAATTGAACAAGGGGGCTTTAAGGAAGGCCATTCCACGGTTGATCATTGCTTTGCCCTGTGGGCAATAGCATGTAAGTCAATAGAACAAAATGGTAAATTATGTTGTTGCTTCGTTGACTTTAGAGCAGCATTCGACTCAGTTGATCTGAATTCCCTGTGGCAGATCCTAGAAAATAAAAATATCCCCGCAGGTCTATTGGCAGTAATAAAAGAGCTGCATAGTGGTAACTGGGCACAAATAATTAAATATACAGAAGGGTCATTGACGCCCAAAATAGCAATAAAGAACGGGCTGAGACAGGGATGCGTGTTGGCTCCGTTGCCTTATTTTTGGCAGATTTACCAACCGCCCTAGAAATTGTAAAAAGTGCAAGCCTGAGAATGGATGGAAATAAAGTGCCCTGCCTACTATATGCAGATGATCTGGTGATTCTGGATCAAACCGAAATAGGCCTGCAAAGAAAACTCGATGTTTTTAAAGAATATTGCGAAGGGAAATTTTTAACTGTAAATATGGACAAGACAAAAATGTTATGCTTTGGGAAAAAAGATATTAAATTTAAATGGTTTTTAGGTGATTTGAAATTGGAAATGGTAAACGAATATCGCTATCTCGGGATGTGGTTCGATAGGTCCTTAAAATGGCAAATTCACTTAGAAGCTCAGAAAGCAAAGGCTTTCTCATCGATCTGTGGATTGAAAAAATTTAATAGGGAATATGGGGATATGTCCCATAGACCAGTGCTCAAAGCCTTTGAAGCGATGGTACCCCCACAAATGCTCTATGGGGCAGAGGTCCTTTGTTTAAACGGCAAAGAGGACTGGGACCGAGAGGAAGGGAAGTGTCTGAAAACACTGCTGTCTTTGCCCCTTTCATCGATGGTCCAAGCTATACGAATCGAGATACGTACAATTACTTGGAGCGTGCAGTCACAAGTGTCTCTAATTAGATTTTGGAAACGTTTAGATACAGAGTCAAACCAAAAGGCATCCCATTGGTGTAGGAAAGAGATCCAAACAAGTAGTTTGAAATGGGCTAAGAAGTCAAGGAAGAAAATATTATTGGCCTGTGAGAATATAAAAGTGGAAATTGACCAAGATTCCCTGCATGTAGATTTTACAAAAAGTGAACTCAGAAAGTATAGTCTGGAAGTATCTAGACGAGCAAATAGGGAATATCTGGTCAAGAAAAAGTCTGTGCAATTTATGAGGGTTGCATGGTCAAATGAAAATTGGTTCCCCTACTTGGATATTCTACCAAATCGCTGGTATAGACAGGAGATCTTAAGAATGAGAATTGGGATAAATCCATGGTTGGTAAATGAAGAACAAAAAATAAAAATGCTGCTTGAAGATGGTAGTTGTAAGTGCACATTGGGAACAAAAGGTGACATATTGCACATTCTGTTAGATTGTGTAACAGTAGTAGAGCAGCATAAACGATATCTTCGCCCTATTTTGTTAAAATATGATATAAGGCGACGTCATAGGGGATAGAGCTATTTACTGAAATGCCAAACCTTGAGATAGCAATTGCACTGGGGAAATATTTGAGGGCAATTAAAGTTTTCCTTAGCGAGAAGTAGGAGAATTTTTAAGATTTTAATTGGTCTAAAAAATAAAAATAAATTATATAAGGTTGAATATATATATTTTTTTAATTGAATTGTATAGTACCTTTAAGAGAGTTTTAAAATGTATATAATTTTTATAAAGAGTCGTGTCCCCGATTGTAGAAAGTAACAATGTGTACCTCATCTTTGATAAATCGTTACCCTTGATATGAGTCTGCATAAAGTACGTGGTTTTAATTATTGCTGAGCTGAGAAAGTATAGATGCTGTTTTTAATTTTTTTTATCTGATATTGTTTGTAGAATTGTGTAGAATTGTTTAGAGACCATGGTCTAAATAAACAGTCCTTTTTGACTGACTGGGATCTGCCCCACGGTGGAGCTAACACACATTCTTACTGGACTAGCTCAAACTGACCCGGAAATGCAGCAGTAAAACATGACCCTGGCATTCTCTGATCATGCATTGGTCATATCCTTTTTGGGGTTGGTGCGGACGCCCAAGATTTAACAGGTTCAAGAGAACGTATTGTCTGGATTTGGACAGAATTACTTGGTGCCTTGACCGGTGCAGAGTTCCATATGTTCTTAACAACCAAGGAGGAGTTATACAGCAGAAGATCCAGGAGAGGCCATGCCAGGTCAAGGGTGGGCATCTTTATGTGCCAAGCCTGCTGACCTATGCGAGGACGAAACCCTGTGGATTGCTTGAGGAAGACGCCGGGCTGCATCCTTCATGATGAGGGACTGACTGGCAACCAGGTACAAAGCCCAGCTGACTGACCGCACCTGTGCGAATAGGCATCGGAATACTCCTGCCTTGGGAACCCAAGGCCAGGCCTTTCCAGCTGCAATGCGGTCATCAACTACTGGGCGACGTCCTTTTGGGGTGAGGAAAAGAGCTATTGCCTGCTGCTTCTGTCGAGAGCGAGTTTATTCCCTTCCTTACGCGCAACCCATGCCGCCGGGATCCTGTGTGAGCCTCGTTGTTCACCCATGAGGTCCTCCTTGGCTCCCCTGTTCCCCCTCCTCCCATAGGGATAGCTAGAGACGGTCACCCTGGTTATGGAACCATTGAAAATGTCATTCTAGACCAAGTGTGTAGAAGCCTGAAGTGTCATCACATGATGTGGTCACTTCCTCAGAACTTGCGCTGCCTCCAGCTTTGACCTTGCTCTCCTTGTGCCTTATAGTAGGTGCCACCAGGTGCCTTCCACTGGAAAAGGATAGATTTTGAGATATAGATCCCCCTCCCCCAAACTTTTGTGCTACTTAAATAGGTATCTAGGTTTCCTGGCACCTAGACAAGCTCCTACTCCCTACAGCGAATCCAGGCTCCATTAGACTGTGCGTGGCACCAGGCACCGGGCATAGTTCTGGTTCTAACCAGAATAGAGTGTTGCTGTTTGCAAGGACCAGAGGGGCCCTTCATTCTTTGGGAGGGAGTCTGCTGAGAGTTCCGGGGGTCTGCTGAGGGCTCAGAGGATCAGGGCAGGTTTCTTAGCAAGTGCCTTGAAATCCCATCAGCATACCCCAACCAGTAAATGAAACCAGATCACTGCAAGTAAACCGAGTAGCACTGTGAATGAATGAATGAACTACTGAGGTTAATTAAAACCGTTGTGTGCAAAACTCATCTACCTATTGGCATTTAGTGAAACGGCCTGTCCCTGGTCCCTAATATATTAACCAAAACAGTTGTTAGTCAATTAGGGATTAAAACTGTGAAACGCTTTTGATCTAATCTGTATTGTGAAACAATGTCCTCTGTGTAAGACTCATAAAATGTACAAAACCTGGCAGTGCACTGGTACAAGATGGCAAAGCACGGGCTTCAGACTGAAAGCAGAACCATTATTACAGCAACCAGGACTCGTACCCTCTAAAGTGTATCTTTAAGAGACTGCGGCTGGAGGCTGCTGTTTGCTTACGCTATCCCTTTGCAACGATCATTAGTTTCGGCTCTTTTGCCCTGCAGAGTCGCAAGAGGTCTTCTTCACGAACACCATTCGTTGACTAACATCGGCTAGAAACCTCAATGTTAATATCTTTAGTGCGTACACGCTATTGTCATGTTTGGGGTTCGCTCTTTGGCTAGGAAGGCGCTAGAAATGTCTGGTTTTCTTTGCCTAGCAAACGTTTATGCTTAGTATACATCTCACTGGTATAATAAGTAAATTCCTCTTTAAAGTAAATCACTGACTAGAAGTTAGCCTTATTGACTGGTATTACTGTGTTAATGGCGCACAGCTTGAGTACGCCTTGGACTACTCAACTATGTTACCTTGAGTGAGCCATATACTAAATGGAGTACAGATGAATTTATGGTCACTAATACTTAGTTGTCACAACTGAGACCCATTAAGCTTCTATTTGCCCAACACCCCAGAAACGTTTCTCACGCCCATTTACCGGGTCTCGGTTGAAGTATACACTAAACTTCATTTCAAACTTCTGGGGCTTGTTTCACTGAAGAAGTTGGATCCCCAGTGGTCCTCCATGAACTTAAAACTTTGACTCCCTTCTAAGGGGGTCATCAAATGAGCCAGGAATGATATCAGAGCAAAGACACACACAGATGCAAAAATGGACCGATTGAACTAAAACTTTTCCACCTGTCCACCAGCCTTCGAGCCCATCAGAAGCAATGGCTCTGGCTTTAAAGTCCTGGATTAAGGCTTTGTGCTCATTAGCTCCATGATACCCTGTTAATGGTTTTACTCTGTCTTTCATCCTTTGTCTCTTCCTGTTGATTGGCTCCAGGGCACAGCCAATGCTCTCCTACAGAAATCCTTTCTTAAATCTCCTGTCTGCATTTTAAGCTGATTTCAATGTTCATTTAGGAAATCTGAAGCCAGATGCACAAAACAATATTGATGACACAAAGCCGGCTTCAGGGAATGTGCCTGTGTTTGTGAAGTGACATATTTAGGGGTTATGCGAACCGCGAGGCCAGATGTGTTACTGGCACTGTCGCGCCGCAGCACTGTTTGCAGAAGTGTATGTGATGCAACTTGGCCAATTCTTGACGCAATTAGAAACCGCTGGTGTACATTTCAGATGGGCACAGCACAAAGAAGCTGTCACAAGGATTCACAGAAATCCAGCATCGTCAATGTTCAAGAGGCAGGATTCCACCTGCAAATCCTTGCAATCAGATCCAAACGCACATATGTAGGGCTTCAGGGGCTATTGCGCCTCAATTACTAAATTTGTACTTGAAAAGTGCCATTACTCCAACCACTGTTCTATAAGAGTACATGTGTTGCAATGTCTAACGAGCATTGACAAAGCCAAGAGGTCCGGTGTATATTTGTGAAACTTTATAATTGAGGAGATTCTAGCCTCTTGTCAATAAATATGGCATAAGGTAATCCCTGACGTACATTATAAGGATATCACAAGTCACCGAGGAGGCGACTGGCCATATAGAGTTACGAGGCCGAAGGTAGAGTTTCTTTATACGCGTATGGAACTCTGAGGTGACTTGCAAATTCCTTATCATGTACGGCAGGGGATACTTTATCCCTTATAGTACTTGGTCACACCATCACCTTTCCCACAAACCACCTTGGTGCAGCGCTCTTTCATATGAAAATGAGAACATGTTTTCAAACACGAAACATAAAAATATATTCACTAGTTCAAAATTAAAAACATCAAAAAAGTTGTTAGCTAGTTATTGAAAAAATATATTAGAAGAAGTTGAATGAAAGTTTTTTCATTTTTTTTAAAAAAGATGCAGCCGAAACGTGCAGAAAGATTCTAACCTTTTATAATTTCCCAAGGAGTGCAAAAAATAAACATGTCGCCATAAATATCTCCTTTCTGCTTGCCACTGTAGAATTTGAAAAAAAAACAGCAGAAGAAAGAAAAGCAACATTTTTAATTGTGTTGCTTTAAACAGCTGCTTGAATTATGCTAGTGACTTAACCTGCCTTTCCCCTTGGAAATGCCAGGCATTGTGACGTAAGAACTCAACTGTAATAAGCTATTTTACTTGAGATCTGATGTAATTTCTTTAAAATGCATGGGATTCTGTAATCCCTGTATACATGTCAGTCTCTAGTTCCTTTATAATCTGTGACTTGTGATGCACCCAGTCTCCGATTATAAATAAAAGACATCAGAACTTGACTATTACAAGTTATTACAGTTGAGTTCTGACGTTGCAATGTCTTCTACCAGAGCCAGCAGCCGAGGAGAAAGGCAGGTCACAGAGCACAATTGGAGCAGCTGTTTAAAGCAACAAAAACGGAATGTTGCTTTTTTATCATCTGTTCTGTTTTCTAGCTTACACTGAAAAGCAGAGTCAACATGATTCTCTTTTGCACTCCTTAGATAGTATCAGAAAAGCTACAATCTTTCTGCGTGTTTCTACACTTTACGAGCTCGTTCAGCTTTTATTTTTGTTAACAAACTGACTTCTATTGATTTGATTCTTATATATGTTTGCAACAAATATCTAACAGATTTTTGATGTGTTTAATTTTGCACTTGAGGTTTTATTTTTATTCTTCATGTTTGCAATCAGGCTCGCCCTTTCATTTGAAAGAGCTGTGCAGCAAGGTTTGAAGTTAGTTAATGGGAAATGTGTAGAAACATTCTGAAAGGTTCTAGCTTTTCTCTATCTAAAGGGTGCAAAAAAGAAACGTATTCTCTCTGCTTGTCATTGTAAGATATTAAAATAGAACATAAGAAAGAAAAGCAACATTCTGTGTAAAAATAGCTGCTTCAATTATGCTCCATGCCCTGACCTGCCTTTCACCTAGCTGCTGGCAGCAGGCATTGTGACTTCAGAACTCGACAGTAATAACTTAAAATAGTTGAGTTCTGATGTCTTTTTTTATAATCAGCAACTGAGTGAATCACCAGTCGCCAATGATAAAGAAATTAGAGACATGTATTTATACAAGGGATACAGGATCCCATGTATAAAGGAAAAATAACACTGGCTAAAGATTAAAATATTTTTTGTCTCAATAAACACACATTACTACAGTAGTCCCTGTAGGAGAGTAGGATCTGCCTCTTATGGTTACCCCCACTTTTTGCTGATGTATCACTGTTTTCAGCTTAGCCTGACTGGGATCCTGCTATTCAGGATCCCAGTCTATCTGCTTTCTCCTGTAAATTGATTCCATGTACTTTAGGTACACTCCAGATTGGATTCTGGGGTACCCTTAGCAGTCCCTAGGATATGGTAAACCATGTACCTAGAACATAGGTACCCCAGAGGCCTCCCAGGGGCTGAAGCATGTATTGTGCCACATCTGAGAGGCCATTCAAACTGACACCACAGGTCTGCTACTGCTGCCTGTGTAAGAAGGTGCGGGCACCCCTTACTTAGATATAGGTTCCATATATCTATTCTAAATCGCTACACACATAAACCTATCAGTCACCCCAATGGCAGGCCTTAACAATCCTGAAAGCAGGGTGCTGGGTTTTGTGAGAGAGGGTGCCCCTGCATGAGTAGGGCCCCTCTACAGCCTTCAGAACCTATTCTCCGGGGTTGTCTGTGATGCAGCCAACCATATATACTTAAGTGCATTATAACCTTGCAGTAAATGCTAACTTTAAAACGGCTGCTTAGAAACATGTTGTGTTTGGTGTCAAACACCTTGCAATCATACCTACCCACCAGTAACTGGCGGGTGAGGTATGATTCCACCAGTGCTTAATTTGTGCCGGTGCTTTCCGGTGCTTAGCACCGGCACTTATTTGACCGGGCCGGGGCTATTGAATTATGCTCCCGTATGTGATGGGCCCTGAAATTATTCACATGATTGTACCTACCTGTTCTGCTTCAGCTGCATGTCTGCCTGGGTGTCTAGAGAGTGGCCCGCCCAGGTCCAGGCACAATCGAGGGTGTGACGCATTCATGCGCAGTCAATGTAAACGGCATGTGCGTCGTACGTAGGATAGGACCAATTTTCTAGCGCCTGCGCTGCCACACGTGGTGAAATCAGCCGACACGCCGGAGATTTCTTGTCAGAGGTTGCTCTGCTTTGTAACGGCCCAGGAGATGAAGTGTGCAAGATAGTCTATGCCAGCTGCAGAGAGAGGGAGAGGATCGCTCGATGACGTCATGGCCCATTATCGAAAGATGTTTCCGCAGAACTGAAGCTGTCTTCACCACTTTTGCCCATTTAATCCTCGAGTTCACCCACGCCATTCTAAAGTGAGGCATTGTGTCCTATCTGCACCAATGCTGCCATCTGTTCAAAAACCGAAAATAATCTAAATCAACATTTCCTTTCGTCCTGCTGCAGCCGTCATCAGTGCAGCTGAAAGGGTAGGAGAATATCGGTTTTTTTTGTGCAGATTTAAGTAGCACAAACTCGACGACCCGAAGGTTATGTTTACGCAAGGACACGTTCCCTCTTTGTTAAGTAAGGGGAGATTAAGTGATTTGCCCAGATTCACAGGTTGTTGAGCCCACACCAAGACCTGGTTCCACAGCTCAAAAGACGGCAGCACTGCCCGTTAGGCCACACTCACTCCACAGTTAGTTATTTTTATTAACCGAGGCATACCTAAAAAGGAAGATATTATCACTAAAATTAAAGGGAAAACGAGAATGCCATTTCTTCCAACAACATACTCCCATTGTGAACATTCTTACCGTTCACATACTTTTCAAAAAGGCTCCGAACACCATAATTCTTTCCTGTATATAATCTGTATGTGGCCCCAATCTACCACTGATTTTTTAAAAGGCAGTACATATTATTTATTTTTCATGACTAGTGCATTTTAATGTCAAAACTGTTTTCATTTGTAATGTTAAAATGTGACAAAACTATGCGTGTGTTATATTCATAAGCATCTGAGTTGTAAATTTGATCAGTTTAACAGACAACATGTGTATTTATGCGTAGTTCCATGGTTGCTATGTGCTGCTTTTGTACGACCTCCAGGTTACCTAAATGACAAAAGTCAGCATATCCTCTTTGTTTAAGGTGTGTGGTAGGTGTTATGAAGACTTGGAGGTAGGTGCCAAGCTGCAGCTTCAGCCAATACTAGCTTTGCAATCAGCAGGCCTTTTTATGCTGTTTTTTAAAGCCCATGTGTGTTGCACAAAACTAGAAGCCCCATGATACAAAGTGATGTTGTGTACAAAGTCAGGAGTGATTGAACGTGTCAGACGAAACGCCGAGCCTACCAGCTGCATTGAACTTGACACTCATCCTTAATACTTCTACAAATGATGGGAGAAGGCTTGAGTTTTAGGAAGGACAGATCAGGGACATCTTAAGGATTTTGTGATCCCCGGGCCAAACATTTTTTTGTGGGATACTGTTGAGAACAGGTTTGAATTTATGATCCAGTTTCAGCTCTTTCATGCCCTCATTGGCCAAGTCACAGACAGTGCACAGACATACTCCCCAAATTATAAATGTGTTTTTATCAAATATTCAGTGATAGTGACGTGTGTTTTCAATATTGTAATACAGCAGCTGAGTAAAAGTATTGTAAATAATCTCTGTGACCATTTCTTGTTTTCAATATGTGAGGTATTGTTTCAATCTAAAAGAAGCTTTATGAATGTTACATGGTGTGTATGATCAAAGTCCCACAGTGCCAAGGATTGTATGATTAATTCTTCTGTTAAAGGTCTTGTGGTAAGACAAACACGTGGGGGAAAAACTGACAAATGCCAGTGTGGTAAAGTTCCCAGTGAAGGATTCAGTTCCGTACGTGTGGTAAAGAGGCTGACAGGTAGCAAATGTCTGTGTGGTAAAGTAAGTCCTGTATCGTGATTGTGTGTTAAACAGCCAAGTACAGTGTATTAACAATTTATTGTGTGATGCATGGTTCCTTCCATGTGATAAATGTTCATTTGGATAAAAGATCTCCCTTGTGCTGCAGGATCCCACTGGGTAAAAGTGTGTTTAGAGTGTTGGGAACTATTACTTACTGTTCATCAGGCAGACTAGCGTCGCACCACTACATGGGCCTTGAGGCGCTGGGACCCACTGTATCCGTGTGGTGGTATTACATCTGGCTTCTAGCAGAGCTAGTTGAGGGTGTGTGTGAAGCCAAAAGACGAAGTGGATGGGGCCAGTGGAGGAAGTGGATGGAGTCGAGGGAAGAGGGTGTGCCTTCCTAAACATTTTCAGCACCTGGACTTAATATTTTACAAATTAAGCACTGGATTCCACCCTTCTAGAGGGACTTATGTGAAACACCGGTACACCCGGTACCAGCTTTCTCGACCTGGGCATCACAAAATGGATGCTGCCAGCCACAGACACGAGTCTGCCCTCCTGCTGCTGAGCCATGCTCGAGCAGAGGAAGGCCTGACAATAGGTTTCCTGTCACAGGGAGGTGTGACCATTTCCAGACAGGCTTTAGTGTATTGGGGCTGGGTGGGTGTCCTCTGAGAGTGCCAGAAAGTCTGCACTGGGGGCACATTTGGTGTCCCTGTGCATATTCCAGCTCAAACCACTTGCAGGAGCCATTTGCTCCTGCTCTGGCACGGAACTGGACAAAGGACATGGGTGTAGCCACCCCTCTGTCCTGCCCCTCCCCTAGGAGGCTCCCCAGAGTCAGTCTAACCCCTTCCCTGGGTATAAAGTGGGAAACCTGATAACAGGACTTTGGATTTTACGTGGACTAAACTCTGCAACAGAAGCCAAGTACTTCGACGGTCTACACTTCGCTGGACGACAGAAGAATCTGCCTTGGAGTAAAGGTGTTACTCCCCTGCAGCAGCAGGCACCTAAATGCATCTGACCGGTTTGCATCTCCCAAGCTTCTGAGGACTCAGAAGATTTCTGCATCACAGGAGGTGTGTTCCCGAGTGTCCCTGATATCGATCTGCCCTCTCAGCAATCCTGAGACCAGTATCCCTCGTGGGGACCGTGCAACCCGAACCCCTGTGCACTGTGTACTTTTGCAGCTGCATATGCTTTTTGGCAATCCCTGAGGCTGTGCTTTGGACTACGTGTAGCCCCAAACCCGAGCAGCATTTCAACATAAGATCTCTGGCCTCCACTCCACAAGTGCTCTGTGAGCTGGTGCTTTGTGAATCCGCTTGAGGTCCCATCGGGATCCCTGGTCCGTTAGCCTGTGGGTCCTGGCGAGGGTCACTTTGATTTTCCTTGGGCTTCCCTGGTTGCTCCAGATGTGCCCTGACTCCCCATAGATTGGAGAGTGTCCTGGACCTTGCTGGTCCACACCATAACCTGTTCCCTCTGGCTACGTGGGTTGTCTTGGCCAAGGCTTGTTGGTGTTCAATCGTGACACTGACCCCTCAGCGTTCGACATCCTTTGTGGGACAGCTCACCTCAGTACTTTGGTCATTGTCAACGTCTCCTGGTCCCCGTGTCTGCTGAGTCAAGCATCCTATCTCCACACCTGATGCACCCGACATCGGTGTGCATTCGTCTATCGAGCCCCTGGTCACCCTGAAGTGGCCCAGACTCTGTCCCCTCTGCTTTCAGGTTCTTCTCACCTCGGATCCAGGCTTGGATTCCACCGGACACTTTTCTTCTCATCACGCCATTGAAAAAAATGAGGGTTTCTGACACCACTTGACCCCTATACACCCGGCTCCTCTGGGATAGGTAACACGGGTACCGCGGTACTCACAAGGGTGCTGGCCTTAGAACCTTCTATGTTCCAAAGGGTTTGTATGTCCTCTCCGAAGTGTCTTAAACTGTAATTTTCCAACCGCAAATTTCCCATAGAGTTGTACGAAGCACGCATCTGTGTTCTCACACTGCAGCCGTCCTCCATGGGCTCCCTGTGTCACTCCTCTGGGTGGTTCCTTGGGGTCCCAGCGATTCTACGTGCTCTAGGCCTCGTGTCTATTGAATTCATTGTTGTTATACCATTTTTTTAGTATATGTTTCGGTCTCCCCCTGGAGCCCGCTGTATATTGTGCTATTTACTGAAGTTTTATTGATGAAGTATTGTGTGCTTTATGTTCTAATCTCATATAGAGATTAGTAGAGAGTGTTAAGTAATAAATACAATTTTTTTTTACATAACACTTGTGTGGTTCTCCTTTCATTTGATTACTCAGGAGGTTCTGTTCTGGTAAAACAAGCTGCTTTACATTCATTCAAGATTCAGCCTGAAGGCTGCTCTCCATTGCTACCACTAGGATAGCTTTCCATAAAGGTTATCTTTGACCTAATCACCAAAAGGGTGGTTTGGACTGGTGCAAGGTGCCCACTTTAATTAGTGGACAGCATATACCAGGCCAACTTCTCACAGTCCGTGGAATTGAAGGGAACTATTTATGCGCGGATGTGCTCCTTGTGAAAAACAGAGAATACCTTTACTCACAGTGAGGTTAGCCAATGGCTGAAGTGGGGGAGTCAGCTTGCCCCATGCTTTATTTTATAGTGGGAGGAAGAGATAAAAAGATTAACAGTACGGTAAACAATGAATTAAGAGGGATGGCTGAAAGCCCCTGCAGCTGTGCCCTCAGGGCAGCACTTTCTGCCATTCGAAATTACGACTTTTCAACCATTGCCAAACATAGTTTGGGAATTTATAACTTTCCAGAAAATATTCCAGGGCTGGGATTGGAATACTAAATAAGAATCATGGAATATTAGGAGGAAAGGTGCTTTTCCCAAAACTTTCTAGGACCAGAGTTAGAATAGTAATTTTGATCTTCCAGGGTCAGCCACGCACACAGCTGCACTGAGGGCTCAGTCAGGGGTTAGTGGCTGAGACGGACCATCCGTAACCTTTCAAAGCTGTGTATATGCATGAGCAGCCACAACGCATTGGAAGTTTCTACGTAAATCGCAAGAAACGGGAGAACGCTTCTTGAGCACCTCTATTGACAAACTCTTTTTACCACCATGATATCCCTAGTCCATTTCTAGAGACTCTTCCCTCCTCCATCTCTCCTTTACTCGTCCCAAAACTCCTCCTACTACTACGATCTCCCAATAAACACTTTCTAGACTCTTCCCTCTTGTATCCCTCCATTATCCTTTTCAATGCAACTAAGACTCACATGCCCAGCGCTCAAATTAACTCATATTTCTCTATACTAATTCACCAATAATCCTTCTGGATTCCGGAGTAGCATATTACTCGCCGTAAAAGCATTTTGATGCCTTGTCAAAGGTATAAGTGCTATATGAATACAATTACAATTGGGGCTTGCAATATCAGCTTAGAACATTGCGTCAAAGAGGGACGTAATACGGTCAAAATGTGTCTTTAGGTTATTAGGGACCCCTTATACCAGTCATGAGATTTTATCTAACAAACAAATGCATTCTGGGAGTTGTAGCATTAGTTCATATCAATGGAACCAGTTAGAATAAATAAAAAATAGTTTGTTATAGGGAAAAACAGACTGGCATCCCTGATTGCAGGAATTTATCTGGTAACTTGATATAGTAATCAGCTATTTCCCGGTCAGCTTACCACCACTGTCCTTTTAAAGAATGCCACTTGTATTGAGACAAGCCCTGTCCTATTTAGTAAGAATACCAAAACACTCAGGTCATCATGGGCACCATTTTCACCATCCAGTGACTTCTGGGAGTTGTAGTCCTGTTTCATTTCAACTATACTAACACATGAAAACAATGATTTGTAAAAGGAAAGTCCAGGAAGGTGTGACATGGAATAATCTGTTAACATTACTTTTAAGGAGAGCAAAGCAATGTGGAGCAAGCAAAGTCACAGACTGAAATGAACTCCATCATAAATCCAAAAGAGAAGGAAAAGAGACAGACAATAACAGCATTGTGTGAGGGTCAGGATGGTAAATGGACCGACAGTCCCTGGATGCTTGTGATGGCAAGGAGCCAGCGGCGGCTGCTGCCAATATGATGTGAGGGGGCAGCGCTGGGAAAAAATAATTTAAAAAAAATTAACACTAACCTTTTGCTGCCGGCCGCTGCCTCCATGATCTCCCCTGAGCACAGGCTCACAGACTCCCCACGCAATCCCAATGCTGTTCTCTTGCTATTACCCAGCATGACAGAAGAGCTGGGATTGGGCGGAGTGGGCCAGTTTCACACTCCAGCAGAGACTGGGATCCTGTGCTCCTGAGCACTGCTGATACCTCCAAGGAACAGCCTGGAGATATCCAAGTGCACATGTCGGTTTGGCCATCTTAAGACGGCCGGCCAAACTGACATGCGCCCTTTCAGTGCCTTCCACTCCTCCTCCTCCTGCTGCTGATGCTTCGACATGGCCCGGCCCGCCCTATCTCGGCGGACTGGAAGCGAAAAATAAAATAATAGTAAAATAGTTTTATTGTCATTTAGTTTTTCTTCTAGTTGCTGCCTTTCAGCAGTGGGGTGACATTCCCCCACCATAGTGGAGGAGCCGCCCCGGATAAGAAAGTGGACGCTAATTCATCTCTTTGGAAAATGGAACAGTAAGGAAAAGCCACTGTGTGTCCGAACATTCAAGAAAAATGAGCTGGTCTTATGGTCTTTGCAAAGGGGGAAGGAAGGAACATGCACTGATCTTATTCCATTGGAATAAGAGACAGATAAGAAAATGGAACGACCAATTCTAGTGCAGACAATATGATGAACAGACATTTGCACACCTCACAACATGAGGTTTTACAGACTAGAAGAGACTTGACTTGCTCACCGGTAACCAAAGGTAAAATGGCTGATATCTTCTGGGTTACTGCTGTCCCCTTGTGGACATACTGAGCAAATAAATGTAATGTGCCCACTTATCATAGGTTGAGAGGCAGTATACAAGCTTTGACAAAAACCAGTAAACAGGGCTGGTTTTAGTGTGCTAACTATGCAGACACAGGCATCCGCAAAGGCAGACAGACTGCGTGTTACCTATGTGCAGCGGCGGCTCCTCTGCAATGGCGGAGGAACCCCGCCCCACTGGCTCAGCCAACAGCTGAAAAATAAAACAATATAGTTTTATTCTTCAGCTGCTGGCTGAGCCAGCGTGTGTGGGGATGGGTGGGCCGGGCTATGGGAGGGGGGCGGAGTGCAGTTCACTGGTAACTGTGCACGTCTGTTTGGTCGGTCATCTTAGGCCGGCCAAACAGACATGTGCAGTTACGTTTCTCCAACCTAGCTGTATTGCACAGCCAGGTTGGAGAAAGAGCACAGACTCTTTGTGCCTGAGCGAGCGTTAAACAAGCCCACTTAGGCCAGTTCCCAGGCTGCACTCATGCAGCATGTGAGCAGTGCGGGGATTGCACAGGGAGTCTCTAAAGCTGTCCCAGAGACTGCTGGGACCAAGAAGCAGAGGTGCTCAGAGGCACGAGGCGGCAGAAGCAGCATCAGGTAAGTTTTACTTTTGTATTATTCCCCCATGCTCCCCCCCTGCGCTCCCCACCTCCTGCGCACCCTCCACCCGCCTCACCACTGTTTATTGCATCAGCCGCCATTGTCTATGTGAAGCTTGCTTATTTCTGTGCCTCCTCTTTCAGTGTACTATTTTTTATTTCCTTTATTCCCAATGCTTGCAGTGCTGCTTGACACCAGCACTGCAAGCTTAGGGATACAAATCAACAGCAATGCAAGCTTGGGAAATAAAAAAAAAACAGGGCCAAAGCTAGGAAGAACAGAAAGAAACAGTACAAGCTGTTTGCTCTGTTATCGCAGAGTATTCGGTATGTGGGGTGCATAAGAGGTAATTTATGTGGAAAATTGCCCCAAAGTATTGAGGTTGGTGCACCTGAGGAGCTCTTCAGTAGTAGGTGCCCGAGTGAGGTGAAAAGAGGGAGGGTTAGAAGAACTACGCCTGGGATGAGAGTGGTTAGGGGTCACAAAAACTGAGAGAGTAGTTTGTAGATTTTGTGACATGTCATCCAGGTGATCTAGCTTCAATATGATGTCACACAGTTTATTCAGAGAAGTGGGTAAAAGGTCTCTGCTCTGGTAGGCTGTGGGTGGCTGTAATGAAGTACACTGTTCTGTTTACATTATACACCAATGGTCTGGCGCAAGCCCTTTTGTCCGCGGGAGCGGATTGCCTGAAGGTGGGCTCAAGACTATTTATTACCTGTTTTATTATATACTGATGATGTGGTCAAGATGGCAAGGACCGCAATGGGGCTACTACTGGATACGTTTGTTGATTTCATGGCCGGCCTAGACCTCGCGGTTAACTTTCCCAAATCATACGTGATGGTCTTGGGCCCAAGAAACACACGCTCAAAAACATTTAAGATGGGTTCACACACATTATACAAAGTCCCAGTATTTTCGGACCTCGAGGTTCTGTTTGATTGTCACAGTTGGGAATCCCTGGTGGAATCAATGACAATGGAACTGGTTCAGCCATCGCCGCGGTCCACAGATTAGCACAGCGATTGGGGTCTCGTCCCGGCAGGGCATTAACTAAGGTGCATAAAGCTAAGAAACCAAAGGGGAAACGGCTCAATTAGCTGAACCCACCAGGGTACAGGTTGCTTGAAATCTATCTAGGAAATCTTTTTAGCTGATAGCTTTTATGAGATAACTTTTTGGTCATGGTACTAATCTCTTTTTGTCAAACTGTTATATTCAAAAGTTTTAATGTACCTACCAGTGTTTATTAGCAGCGTTATTTGGAAACTATGCAACAATAATCTTCTGAGTTTTTGAAATGTCAGATTGATGTTAACTTCACAGTCCTTCTCTGTTGCTTTACCTACCAAAAGGATATTAATAGTATTATCATGGACTAACTTGTAACACAATAACGACAAATTGTTATATGCTATGTTAGTCCTTAAAGAGCAAACCTTACCTAAATCCAGGCGTTGCTAGTCCTGTGTCTATTTCCCCACAATCCTATTCAAGGCTAGTGTGCCTGTAATAAATAATCCGACATGTTTTATAACCTATTCTTAGATGTCATATGCTAAGAGCTCAAGATATTCTACCACGAACAGAAAAGGAGACCCGGATTAATAGTTCCACATCCCTTATACAACTAGCACCGAGATTGCCCCTTGTGAGCGCATCGTATTCTAAGGAGACATATTATTAAAACTATTAAATGATATATCCCAAAATAGCCCCATTTTTAAACTAGATAGATTCTATTTCCTTTTTAGTTTGTATTACATCGACAAAAACACGTTTTATTCCTGTAAAGAGAACTTACATATACAATAAGGGATGTGGAACTATTAATCCGGGTCTCCTTTTCTGTTCGTGGTAGAATATCTTGAGCTCTTACCATATGACATCTAAGAATAGGTTATAAGACATGCCGGATTATTGATCGGGCCATGTTTGATCTGGTAACGAGGTGCATGGTTAATAGGATTTCAAGGTGTTTATACAAAATTATTTGAAACATGATATGCTTTGGATGATACAATGTAGCGTGTTACATATTTAGTGCTACTTTATTACAGGCACACTAGCCTTGAATAGGATTGTGGGGAAATAGACACAGGACTAGCAACGCCTGGATTTAGGTAAGGTTTGCTCTTTAAGGACTAACATAGCATATAACAATTTGTCGTTATTGTGTTACAAGTTAGTCCATGATAATACTATTAATATCCTTTTGGTAGGTAAAGCAACAGAGAAGGACTGTGAAGTTAACATCAATCTGACATTTCAAAAACTCGGAAGATTATTGTTGCATAGTTTCCAAATAACGCTGCTAATAAACACTGGTAGGTACATTAAAACTTTTGAATATAACAGTTTGACAAAAAGAGATTAGTACCATGAACAAAAAGTTATCTTATAAAAGCTATAAGATATAAAAAAATTCCTAGATAGATTTCAAGCGAGTGCATCTAAATGGGTATTGCTTATGTTATTTGGATTGTTTTTTCTCTTAAAAACAATATGTAATGAAACGATACGCTTAGTAAGAATCAAGGAGATCATTATAATGGAATGGTATTAAATTCTTGTTGATTAGATATGCCACAATAGGAATCGAATATGTCTTGCCCCAAAAGCAAATAAGTACAAAATATAAATGTGATTGCCAATTCGATATTAATATATGGGGTGTTATGTACAACCATTGGACATGTAAGGTCAACAATATGGCAATAATTTTAACTTCCAACTTCTGTCTTATTAGATAATGCGTTGTATATACAATATAATGTATCAATCTATTTGTTACAGTGTGTATTTTAAATGTTTTTACAGCCCTGATGAAGTTCTTTGTTAAAGAACGAAACGCGTTGGCTGCTTAAGAACTGTGAAAATTTAAAGAAGAATAAAGAAGAAATTTTGGAACCATACATATTACTGGATGGACATTCATTTGATTACTTAGTTTATGGACTTAAAGAAGTGGTGCGACCTACAGTGGGTTTAAGGTGCATAAAGCTAACTTCGTATATAAGGAATTATACGGTAGTGATGTGTGGGGGTATATGAGAGCGGACAATATTCAGATTGCTAAAAACAAGTTTTTAAGGCGGGTGTTGCAGGTTCCCCATAGCACCCCAGCATTCTCTGTACACGAGGAGTTAGGAGTCCTACACATAGCTGATTTGATTGCTAGTAGACCACGAACATGCTGGATTACAATTTGGACAAACTGGGAATCACAGTTGAACAGTTGAGTAGGCATATTCTGAAAGATTGTCTAAGCATGGCTCATGCCACCAAGTTAGACACTCATTCTTAGAATGTAAGACTCTCAATAGAGAGCAATCCACGCTTGCGAAAACCACAGTCAGGGGTCATTTGTTACTAAAAGCTGTGTCCCACTTGGAACCATATGTGTGTATTCAAGGGAAGGACAGGCTCAGATTCTTATTGGCCAGATTCAGGTTTGATATGAAACATCACCTCCTGGCCTCACCGAGGGGCTGGAGCCCCCCAGTGTTCTTTGGGTCCATGTGGCTGCGACCACAAGTCTCCACAGGACACTCTTCACTTTACTTTATGTTCATCAAAAGTCTACTGATTTCTCTTAATCATACAAAATCTCGACCAGCTATGTTGTCTCTTCAACTCTTATCTGACACTCACACTATTTTTAAGGTCCGTTGCTTTTTAAGGGCTGCAATGAGACTGAGAGATTCCATTCTTGATTATTTATGCTGCTAGTATCTGCTTTTCTAATATGTCAGCTGTTTTAGAATATTTTATGTAAGCCTAATTTTTTACCTGTAACATGCATTTTATCTGTTCTTTGGTACATGTGCCTTTGTGATGACAAAATAAGCAAATAAAGACTTTTATACTGAAGAACAATATAAGTAATCACATGTCGTGTGAATAGTGGTGGCTATCGGGGCTATGGGCTTGGTCATTGACATTATTTGCAGTCTGTGCCAGTTTAGGACCAGTTTTGCCTCAGGTTACGTCTCTAAGGGCCAGATGTATCAAAAAAACATTTTGCGATTCCAAAATAGTGATTTTTACCGAATCGCTATTTGTGAGTCGCAAAATGCAACGCAGGAAAAAAAAAATCGCAAGAAATTGCGACTCGGTAATATTTACATTCGCAATTACAGATTCACAATTAGCGAATCTGTAATAGCGAATTTGAAATTTAAAAAAAAAATGCAAAATAGCGAATCTGCAATTCTGATGCAGTTTGATGACATCACAAGCAGGATGTGTTTCTGCCCATGCTGTTTCTGAATGCCTGAGGCTGTGGGAGAGGCTGAGAGCAGGAGCAAGCCACTCAGGAGAACATAAGGAGTGCAGAGACAGCCACACATACACATCATGGCCTCACAGGAGAAGGAAAAGGAGGCTGCAGGATGCAAGAGGAAGCACAAATTCAGTGAAAAAGAATTGGAGGTCCTCATTGAGGAAATGATGAAGAGCCATTAGCAACTGTTTGGGAAAAAATCCATACACATCCGCGAGTCAGAGAAGAGGAAGATCTGGCTGGACATTCAAGCCGAAGTGAATGCCATAGGGGTCACACAGCGCTCCATGGAAGACCTACGCAAGTGCTGGTACGACTTGCGGTCAAGGGCTTGCGAACACCAAGAAGACCAATGGAGGACCATCAACACAGTCGGCTTCCACACCCCTTGAGGACTTGGTGGAGTTTACCCTAACGCCGGAATCCATCAGTGGCATACACTAGCCACTGTAGGATGCATGCTAAAATACCCCTTCCCCATTACTCACAAAACACCCCACTTAGAAATGACTTAATGAAAAAGTAAGATTGCCACTCCAGTCCACAATTTTGTCATCACCCAGCAATGCATCATGGGAGATGCAGTCCAAATCATAATATAGTAAATCAATGATACAGAGATACATATCTGCAGTTAAGACACACCAGTAAATAAAAAAATTATACACACCAGTTAGGTATCCCAACACAAGTACATTTTATTTCCACAGAACAGAAAGCAGGACACACAATAAGTAGTTTTGTTATATTCACAGTTAAACCGGCGACACAGGGTGTTGACACACCTATAGGGGAGCCATCTGAGTACCAGGCAACCGGCAGGGGAAGAAGAGTCAGACACCACAACACCACCAACACCTGCACCATGACCACGCCGGTACACTGTGGCTCCACCACAGGAGTTGAAGGCAGGAGGGGAAGACATAAGATAAGTCACAGTCAAGGCCCGATGAGCAGGCACAGTGTCAAATTGATCAGTCTCCTGTGCAGCGTAGCAACACCAATCGCAGGCGACGCAGAGCAAGAACACAGGGTGCCACTGAGGAAGGAGAGGAATCCTCTGTCTTTGCTGGGCTGGAGGGCACTATGGTGAAGGTGCAGCGGCTGCAATTAAAAAGCATGTGGTCAACGGAAAGGCAGCTGGTGTGTCTGAATCACAACATGACAGACATCGAGGACGGCATAAGGGAGAATAACAACACACTAGCAGAGGGCCATAGGGCAAAGGCAGACAGTCTAAGGGACATGACAGCAGCGGTTAAAGAGCTCTGTACCACCATGCAGAGGAAGCATGCCTCCAAACGCCGCAAAAAGCACCACCTATTCAGCCATTTGGATGGTTACAAAACAGCAGTTCACCGTCTGTGCAATGCCACTACTGTCATGTCAAGACGCCCTGTGTCCATGCAGGTGGAAATGGCCCACTGCAGTCATGCTGTTCCAGGGGATTGGTGCAGGTCACCACTGCTGTTGAACAGCTACAGATAGCCACTATAGCTGGCACAGGTATACTGGGTGCAGGGGATAGAGAGGAAGCCTCCAGCTGCAGCAGCATTACTCCACCGGTGACTGAGCCCAGACGGCGGAGTGTAAGGCACGGTACAGCATTCGAGGCCTCATCAAGGGAGGCCAGTGTAAACATTGACTGCTCTAGTGCTGTGCGTGGCCGTTAGAAATAGTCAATGGTGTGACCGAGGCATGCAAATGGGTGAGGTAACCCATGTCATACAAGGAAAAGTGCTGAATGTTGTGCATGGTCTGTATATATGCCATGTTGACCTACAAAAGCCTCACACAAGGAGTTGATAGCTATGTGCACACACTTTACCTGATGTTAAGGTAAATTAAAAGACAGTTGATCAACAGTCATGAGGTGCTTTGTCTCATCATTACTCACCTAGAAATAGTTGTGTGTTATTTCATCACATCTCTGTCTGCCATGTGCTGCACCTACACCACCTGCTGATCTGTGAGGTGGACGTGGTTCATCCTCTTCATCAGACTCCGAATCTGTGATGTCCAATGTTATGCCTTTGGTTGTTGCTAGGTTCTGCAGCATGGCACAATGTGGCCACAATTTTGCAACAGATCTCTGGCCTATACTGCATTGCTCCTCCACTTTTGTGTAGACAGCGGAACCTACTCTTCAGTGGGCTGAATGTCAGCTCTATGACATTGTGCATCGACTTGTGTGCAATATTATATTTCCTTACACTCGGAGTTGCAGGATTGAGGTATGGTGTGACCTACAGGATGAAAGGCATATGGTTAATCACTGTCCTATGTCTACAGATCGAAAGAGTCTACCAGAGTGAGTAAAATGCATTTACCTAGCAGGTATACTTCGCCAAAGTCACCCCTAGTGAGACGTGTATATATTCCACTGTGTCTGAATATGAATGAATTGTGCGTACTACTAAGATATTTGGCAACTATGTCAGTTATTATGTGTGAGACATTACGTATGACCTGGATGTTCAGTGAATGAAAGGATTTCCTGTTCCTCAACACATACTCATTATCTGAGGGGGGACAGATGGCTATATGTAGGCTTTCCTGTTTTCAGTTTCTATTTTTGGTAAATTTTGGTGTTTTTTTTCAGTGTTTTCAAATGATTTCAATAACTTAAAAAACAGTGGTTATCAGTGGTTACACATTTTCGCACCATTAAAAACAACAGAAACAGTGTTTTTCCGGTGTTTATGGAATGTTTTGCTTTTATTATTCCTTGCTGTATGCGCTGACATCGCAGGGTATATAGTGTTCAAAAAAGGGACCCCCTGCAAAAAATGATTCTAATCCTAGGGCAGGGTAAATGACATTGTGAAGAAAAATACCTAGGAAATTTCAAAGCAACACAATTGCATATTCAATGGAGACAACAACGATGGTGTAGAAGGAGACACAACATACAGAATTTTATCAAAAATAGATATAGACTTTATTCTATTCAAATATAAATAGAAATGATATAGAAAAATTGATGATGATGGACTTTATAATTTCAAAGTGTAATTCAAAAATAGAAATTAGATGAAATAAACAAAACATCAAACAGTATAGAACAAGTCATATTTCAAGTTGGTCAGACAACATAATCTGAGTACAAAAATATAAAATTAAAAGTGGCGAAGACCGAGATGTTCTCAACGCGCGTTTCGACGCTAACAAGGCGTCTTCATCAGGAGAGCCACAATCTCTTTGAATCCTATAAACATACAAAAATATACAATGTGAAACACAACCAACTATATGTATATATTCTGTAACAATAATTAAAACAATTGATTTTCGTTTTTTTCTTTCATTATCTTAATGTTTTTTTCTTTTTTTAAAAATAAAGCAAAGTGCTCCTTCACATAAATGTAATGACACTAACAATAAGTGTGCTATCACCAATCCATGTAAGAAAAACCAACTGGAAAGAAAATGAATGTAGCTGTGATGGTGTACAGGGAAACGAGAGGTGATAAAGAGCAGGAAGAGTCTAGTTATATCAGTAATGATAAAGATGCAAGATAAATCAGAAGACATTAAGATAATCAATAGAAAAAGTTGTAGCGTAGAGTGGCAGAAGTCATCACACAGTAAAAGAAAAATGAAGAAGGAAAATCTATAAAGTCTAAGTGTATAAAGAGTAACTCATGAGGTAGAAGCTAACAGGTACTACAGGTAGAGGTGGAATACAGGGTCACACAAGCAGCTTAGAGATTGAATCTAATGTATCAAAGTAAATACAAAACGAGGTACAATCAAAAGGGGAGAGATCTTACTGGATCAGTGAGAAAAACTGATAGATGAAGAACTGCGTGAGGTCCAACTGAAATTCACTGGCAAGGGGAAATCTTCTAGTTAATAAAGAAGAAAAACAAGTCAATCTGAGATGTAAAAAAGAAAAACACCAAATATAGCTGAAGACATAGCCATGAATTAAGTAATATAACGGGAAACGATATATCCATAGTGTACCTGCCATGTAGTTCCAAACGATATGATATAAGAACATCAAGCCTTCGGATATTAGCGGCGGTTGGTGTTTTTCTTTTTTACATCTCAGATTGACTCGTGTATTGCTCAGTATTATTCCTTCTGGACAACTCTCCTGGCCTATGTATACGCCACACATGTGCCTTCAATCATTTGGTATGTTGCTTTTTTGTATTAGCCCTTGCTGCATTGTTCTTTATTTTCTAGCCATGTCCTGAGTTTCGTTTTTCTTCTTTATTAATTAGAATAACCCGCAGACAGCTCGGTACCTTTCCCTTGGACAAACATCGTGGTTTATTTACACGCCACAAGCGTACTTCTAGCTACTAGATACATTGTATTCTTGCATCCACCTTCTCCATGTTGTCTCATTCCCCATAGCTAAACTGACTGACTAAGTACTCGTTGTTTACCCAAAAAAAATTTTGTTTGCCCTTATTTTAAATAGGAAGATTTCCCCTTGCCAGTGAATTTCAGTTGGACCTCACGCAGTTCTTCATCTATCAGTTTTTCTCACTGATCCAGTAAGATCTCTCCCCTTTTGATTGTACCTCGTTTTGTATTTACTTTGATACATTAGATTCAATCTCTAAGCTGCTTGTGTGACCCTGTATTCCACCTCTACCTGTAGTACCTGTTAGCTTCTACCTCATGAGTTACTCTTTATACACTTAGACTTTATAGATTTTCCTTCTTCATTTTTCTTTTACTGTGTGATGACTTCTGCCACTCTACGCTACAACTTTTTCTATTGATTATCTTAATGTCTTCTGATTTATCTTGCATCTTTATCATTACTGATATAACTAGACTCTTCCTGCTCTTTATCACCTCTCTTTTCCCTGTACACCATCACAGCTACATTCATTTTCTTTCCAGTTGGTTTTTCTTACATGGATTGGTGATAGCACACTTATTGTTAGTGTCATTACATTTATGTGAAGGAGCACTTTGCTTTATTTTAAAAAAAAGAAAAAAACATTAAGATAATGAAAGAAAAAAACGAAAATCAATTGTTTTAATTATTGTTACAGAATATATACATATAGTTGGTTGTGTTTCACATTGTATATTTTTGTATGTTTATAGGATTCAAAGAGATTGTGGCTCTCCTGATGAAGACGCCTTGTTAGCGTCGAAACGCGCGTTGAGAACATCTCGGTCTTCGCCACTTTTAATTTTATGTTTTTGTACTCAGATTATGTTGTCTGACCAACTTGAAATATGACTTGTTCTATACTGTTTGATGTTTTGTTTATTTCATCTAATTTCTATTTTTGAATTACACTTTGAAATTATAAAGTCCATCATCATCAATTTTTCTATATCATTTCTATTTATATTTGAATAGAATAAAGTCTATATCTATTTTTGATAAAATTCCGTATGTTGTGTCTCCTTCTACACCATCGTTGTTGTCTCCATTGAATATGCAATTGTGTTGCTTTGAAATTGCCTAGGTATTTTTCTTCACAATCGCAGGGTATATAGACAGTGTACATATAGTGTATATGAGGTCCAAATATATTTTTGCAAATTTAACTTATTGTAGTACACCATACAATACTTCTCCAGTGAGTCTATGGTCATGTGCACTCGCTCTTTCCTTCCCATGTAAACTTTTTTTTAGTGAAAAGGCCCTCCCAACATTGCCACTTGAGACGGGCAACGCCAAAACAGCCAGTACACAATTGGTTAACTCTGGTCATGATCTCCTGCTTTCCCTATATTGTACACGCGCAGGCCGTTGTTCATAAGGTGTCCTTTTCTTAGTTGTTTGGCACTACGATTAATATCTAGGACTCCGTGGGACTTTGGTACACCAGCATACACTTTATGAAGATTTGTCTTTTCTTTTTCCCACCTCAGGATGTTTATAACAGGACGTTACTTTTGAGTACCCAGTGGGTTTTACTATGAATGAGAGGTGGCCAGTTTTGCCCACTTAGATAATCAGAGAGTCTTTGTCATATTCTTATTCTTGTTCGTTTCTGTTTTTGACACAATCTACGAACCTGACGCTCCCGTAGGAGACCGAGGGTTGGAGAGCGAACTACATTACCCGGTATGCTCTCTTACGCACATGCCTCACATCGCGTATGACGCGTGGTCTCCCTAGCCATGTGATGAGGGTGACGCACAGGATTGGTCTAGCGATGTGGAGGAAACACCGTGAGTCTTCAAGTACGGTATGCTTACACTGTTCCGGTTACCACTCGGAACAACCAGGAAGAAGGTCCGGGGTAACGACGGACAGGTAAGCATGCTGTAGACTTTAGTCTTTGTATACATGTGTGACACTGAATCCATAGCATCGGAGATTTTCCTTAACCATTGGCACTTAGATCTAATCGGCCATAGCGCTGTGGCACCCCTCCCCTGACGCTCCTTGATACTGGCGTTTGTGGTTGTATGGAGTCTTTGCTTACATTTGCGTGACCTAATCCAGTGCTCCCTTGATGCTCCTTTACATAGTAGCGTGCCTCGTGACACACAAGTCACCGGCTCGCGCAAAACAGGACATTGCTGTGTTGCTTCATTATTTTTGGCATTTCATTAAAGAATCTCTGGATTTTATCAGCTGCTGTTTGGATGAATGTTGGTATACCCAGTGTGGGGTCCACGTTCACATTCATTCTTTGTTTAGTCAATTGACCGTCCTTGATTTGTGTGTATAGCCAAGCTTGTTTGTGTTGGCTTGAGTGAATAGACAATACTACGTCTTCTTAGTGTTAGTCTGCTCCTTTTGTTTTTTAGAGCGTTGCCTCACGCCCTGAGTTGTCACCAGGAGTGTAGGACGCATCCCCGATCCTTGACGGGTAAGAAGGCATTTCAGATTCCTTCATGACAAACGTTTACTATTGATAAGTTTGCATTAATTCAATCTACACCTGTAACTTCAACCAGCTTTGATCAAGTATGCATTTCTCTCCCTGTTAATACTATTTCTATTTCAACAGGCGATAATTATACTTCCCTACGGTGCTGTATATCTCCCGATAAGCAGGTACATGTGTAGGTTGTATCGTTCCTTTTGTATTCACTTTTCACATTTTTTTTTTTTTTTTTTAAAACCTTTATTTAAAAATCAGGACACAGCTATTCAGCCGACAACCCGAAGGTTCGGCAGCATCGATAATTAGAAACAGTGATGCGTCCCCAGTACAGTACAAAGAGAAGTGCAAAGGTTCAATTTTAAGTAAACACAAAAACTCACAACAAACCCCAGCAAGGCAAGAACACTAAAAGCCCATGGTGAGAGCCCCCAGGGGAGGCCGGACCCCACTCATCTACCAGTTACAAGATAGTGTAAGGAGGAAGAAGGGGGACAGCAGAGGCCAAAATAGTTCATAAACCAGACTGTGCTGGAAAGAAGGTCAGGGGGAAAGCTGTTCCTCGGGAGGTTCCAGATCAGGGGCAAGACATATTCCCCCCCTGTATTGATTCCACCGCCCCCAGATGGCGTGCCACTTCCGGGGGCGGCCTCTAGAGCAATAGACCGTCTTCTCCCTAAACATGCTCTAGTCCATGTTTTCTTTCCACGCAGTCAGTGTGGGGGGCCCCGAGGAGCCCCACAATCGCGCGATATCCCTCTTAGCGACCATGTTACCCAGAGTCACCCATTGGGTCCGCGCCTCATCGAGGTCAGTGGGCCCCCAGACATTCAGGAGACAACACCGCGCCTCCGGCTGCACAGCAATGCCCGTCACCTCCCCCATAACTGCATGGACTCTCCTCCAGAATTCCACAATGACACCACACTCCCAAATGATGTGCAGGAAAGTACCCACCATACCACACCCCCTCCTGCACAGGCCGTCCTCCGAGAACCCCATGTGGACCAGCCTTGGCCCCGTCACATACACTCGGTGCAGTATTTTAAGCTGCACCAGCCTCAGACGCGACGGGATCGCAACCTCCTTAGGAGAAGAAACAGCTGACTGCCAGTCCTCATCATCCAACTCGAGGCCATCCCTAGTCCACTGGTCCCTCAGCCCCAGAAGCATGTCCGCCCGGACGTTTATCAGTTTCTTATATATGAGCGAGATCGTGCTCTCGGGCATATGGCCGGTCCTCCAAAGGAGAGGACTCAGGCACCTTCTCACCCTCCACGAGGACTGATCGGAGGGCGTGGCGCATCTGAATATACCTGAAATACTCGGAGGGCCCCAGCTCATACTCAGTCTGCAACTCCTCAAAGGACTTCACCTTCCCCTTATGCAGCACATCTCCCACCCTGGAGATGCCAATCAGGTCCCACTTATCAAAGCCTTTTGTATGCCAAAGCCTTCCCAATCTCTCCGATTCAAACAACGGGGTAGCGAGGGTGAGCCTATCCTTCCAGCCCAGCGAGTCAGTTGCCATCTTCCACACCCGCACTGCCACACCGGTGGGCCCCGTGAGGGACGAGTCTAGGGACCGCGAGTACAACGCCCTGTAGTAGTTACCACCACGCAGCAACCACCTGTCCATGGCATACCCAGGGCTGAGGGCAGGGCCATAAAACCCATGATTGATCGCGCTCAGCTGTGTGGCCCAATAGTACCGTCGGATGTCTGGGAGCGCAATGCCCCCGTCGTACCATGGAAGCGTCAACTTTGCAATAGCTATTCGCGGCCGCCCATCCCACAGCAACGTCCTTTGGAGGCCTTCGACCTCCCGAAAGAATTTGGCCGGCACCCAATCCAAGGTATTCTGTAAGGCGTAGAGGAAGCGGGGAAGAGACATCATTTTGAACAGGGCTGCACGCCCAACGAGGGAGAGCGGCAGCCTCCGCCAACCTTCAACATCGCGCCTCAGGCGTGCCAGGGGGGGGAGCAGATTCTTCTCATAGCGCACAGCAGAGTCCATGGAGATAAAGATCCCCAAATACACGAAACCCTGCTGGGCGACCTGTATCGAACATGTTCTCGGGATCGTTGGAACCTCGCCACTAAGAACATACAAGTACGATTTGCTCCAATTGATGACGAGACCCGAGTTCCTACCAAAAGATGCGAGTACGTCACAGACCACTATAAGTGACTTCTTAGGTGAGGCAAGATACAACAGGATATCATCGGCATAGAGCGAAATACGGTCCTCGTGTTCAGGCGACCACCGAAGGCCCCGTATATCCGGGTGCCAACGTATCCACGCAGCCAGCGGCTCAAGGGCGAGGGCGAACAACAGAGGCGACAGGGGGCAACCCTGCCGAGTACCCCTCCCAAGCAGAAACGGAGTCGACGCCCGACCATTCACCACAACACTCGCTAGCGGCCCCTCGTACAGCAACCTCACCCAGCTCACTTTTCACATTTTTACACTTTGCAATAGTGTTATGATACGGTCCTGAAGAAAGCCATTGTCATTCTGTTTAGACACTAGTTGGCTGAAACATGTAGACCCAAGAGGACGTGTTCCTACAATATTTGCGCACACGGTTTCCTCCAATATCTCTGCTCTTTTATTTTGAAACCACTGGATATCGAATAAAAATATTTTTCTATTGGTAATAAATTTTAAACCACTTTTTCAATTTCACACACTGCACTGAGCTTCACCACACTTTTGGCAGCCTTTTTCACCAGGAGATTTCTATCCTCCATGTTACATCAATTAAAACATCCTTGAGCTCCTCCTTTTTACAGTAAATAAAGGGGTCGCAGCTCTTTAACTGCACCAGGTGCGGTTAAGGGAGGTCCCAGATGATGAAGCATGCCACTTCGGTGGGTGATGGGACTTGGTCCCTTGTATAAGGACTTTTGCATATCTGAATTTTGCTGGTGTGTTGTTCTCGTGCTTCAGGTAGATTGTTGTAGACCCGCGGACTTCTGTGTTGTTTAAGTCTCAGTTATTTGGGGATTTGTCGGCGCAGGTCTTTAAACTCCCTTAGACCCTCTAACTAAGTGTGTTTTTCGGTAACTCTGGTCATTGACATAGCTTTCCATGCCAATACTGGTGCACTTTAAGATTGCGATTCTCAGGGCACGTTCTGCAACATTTGCTTTGAACTGGGCGCTTATGCCCTCAGAGTTATTGAAGTGGTCAAAAATGAAGCAGCACTTTTGAAACTATGGAGGAAATTCCTGTTTATGGAAGGGATCTAGAACTTGTACAGAGTACCACAGTGAGGTTTCATTGACTTCAAGGGATGGTGAAGGGACATTTCTATGCATCATTGCAAGCCAATTCTTATACATTGTAAAATAAAAGCCTTTGGCATCATCACTCAGCAAAAATTCTGTAAACGGTTGCCACCAGTATAATACAGCATTCATAGCCCCTTGGACTAAGAACCATTATCTAAGGGACACAGTTGGGATGACTCTTTCTTTGATGCCACACAAAGCACGAAATGAGAAATATTTGCATTTTAGTTCCTGTGCATAACAAAACAGTGCACCAGAATGGACTAAAAAGTCAATAGCATTCTTCATTAACTCTGAAGATTGTAAAGATGCTTTAGGCATACCATCTAACAAGTGGCAAGGATCTCTTACAGGGAAGAACTTCTGCTCAGGTATCGATTTTGACAGGTCATCACACAACTTTTTTCTAAACGTAGCTGAAACACAGCAAATACAAACAATATCACTCCAATCTTTGTTGAACTTGGAAAGAACCTTTTTGCAGAGCATTCCAAGTGACACTGCATTCCATGTTTTCCAAAAGTCTGGTGACATGTTTTCACCACTATCCCAGATGCTTGGTGATAGCACTCTTTTCACATATACTTGTCACTATACCTTGCATTGAATGTTTCAGCCTGAGGTGTTGGCAATTCACCTACTATCAATACTGATTCACTAGACGCTGGGGGCTGATGTATCAAGGCTTTTTACCCAGTTTCTGTGGGTAAATGTGATGAAACATATTGGGAAAGATTCCCAGCCATTTTACCTATCAGTGAAAGAATCAAACGCAGCCAAAATATCAAATATGATTTTCATATTTCATGATTCTCTACAGTTTATAAAATAATTAAACAAGATCTAAAACATGGTTCTAAATCCTGTATCTTTAGACCAAAGCTCACAATACTGAAAAAAGCAAAAGGATGAAGAAACAATATTTTAGTGGCATCCCTAAACAACAAAACTCAAGCAGAATAATGTTAGCCCAGTTTTTTCTTGCTGCTAGCTTGTATAATAAAGTTTCATTGTATTGGCCCCTTCAAGAAGAAAAAAGTGACTTTCACTCTTTTTTCTTTCTTTGAATGGCATTTAGTTTGCGGTTGTGCAGTTGTTTTTTCAGTGTTTATATGTTTTCACGGGAGAGGGCTATTTCTCTTTCAGTGGTGTTTTATCAGTTATTATAGGTTTAAACCTAAAACCGGACAGCCTAGCTATATGTGTCCCATCAATTCACCCAATTACATGTGGGAATTGGGCTATCTGGTAGAAATCCAATTTGGCCTGCTGCAATGCCTGTTGTGTAGTGGGCAATCTGATGTAATGGTGTATCCTCTGGACCATTGCTTCCAAAAAAGCATTCAGGAAGCGTGAAATGCAACTTTGGGACACCCCTCCTGCTCCAGCTATATCCCCTGGAAGCTCCCTGATGCTATTAGCTGCAGTGAACATAGGACCTGCACATGTGTGGGTATGGCTTGTGTCCTGCAGGTCTGATGCTCCAGTATTGGCTGTAGGTCAGCTATCAGGTCTAGTATTGCTGCTGAGTCAAGTCTATATTTATCATGGATTTCTTCCTCTGTCTGCTGAAACAGGGTTATGCCAACTCTGTATATGAGTTCCTGTCTCCTCCTCCTTCTCTGTGCTGCTGCTTGAATCCGCATCCTCCTCGCTATGACATACAACGCTGCATTGTGGAAGATTCTGAGGCCCTCTGGGCCTGTTTAAATAGTTTGCACCTGGTTACCACCTGCCTTGAGTTGGTGGTAATTTGCAAGTGCAAAATTGCGAATTTTGGCTAAATCGCAATTTGCAAATTTTTCATACATCGGCTTGTGAGTCCCAAATTGCGAATTCGGAATTTGGGACTCTCAAATTGTGAATTCACAATTTGGGATTCTCAAATTGCAAATTCACAATTTGAGACTCTCAAATTGCGAATTTGCAACTTTGGGATTTGCTCAATCGGGTTTTGCAACATTTGCATTCGCATGTTTTGCTAAATCTTTCATACATAGGATTAGGCCATTTTGCGTTCGCAAATGGGCAAATTTTGCGATTCGCACCATTGGCGAACCCAAAATAGCTTGATGCATCTGGCCCTAAATACCTTGATTTATGCTGGAAAGTATAATTCACAGAGGGGTTCATGAAGATAATAAGGGAATTGAGGAATGGGGGAGGCGTAGCTCATGGTGGAGTTAATGAAAATGGTAGACGTGGTATCAGCGTCAATGTCTCTAGCCATGGCAGATGTTTTTAGCGCCTTCCTGGGCTCAAACAGTTGATAGCAGTTGACATCTCAAGAACGGATCATGAACTTACCATTTCTAGTTAAGATAAACTGAGAAAGTGTTTTTTTAAGGGATGTTTGTGTTTTCTTAGATTTAGAGGAAAAAGCATAGTACATTTGTCCAGGAGGGTATGTCCTTAATAAAAGGTTTTTAAAAGTAAGTTGCAATGGGGTCCACCCTGATGTTATTACATTTGTTAATGATTAGGGTTTCTGGCTTGCCTGTCAAGACAAGTTTCATATTTGTGGTACTTGAGTGTAGTTTTGGATAATCCATGGATGTAGGATCTCTGATGCATCATCAAGTCTTAGCTGATATGAAGCCCTTTTAGTTTTAAGTTTCTTGTCAATAATAAAATCATGTGAAAAAGTATAGGATATTCATCTTGGAAAGTAGATTCAAAACTACAGAGCAACTAAATGCAGCCGGGGTATGTATCATTCTTTACAGACAGAATACACAGTAGTAAAGCTTCTAATGAGGTGTAAAAAGAGTACATCATATTTGGTTGACAGCACATCAGTGCTTAATTTAAGGCGGTGTTTTCTGGTGCTCGGAACCAGCACTTAATTGACAAAACCAGCACTTGTGACAGTATACTACAAGGTGGCGCAGTCTGGCTAATTTAGAGATGACCCCCAACAACAGTTAATTATTAATTCAATTTACATTATAAATTACTATTACCTACCGCCCAAGATAGTCTTATAGCTATGGGGGTCTGGAATAGTCTAAATTGTCACACTTGTAGTACTCTGATGGTCAGTAGTTGTGTTGTTACTATCATTGCCAACATGACAGGGGAAATGTGAGGTGCTAATTACAGTGGCCTCCAAACGAGTGCCCTGCCACATATGTTTTTTTGAAAATTAAGCACTGCAGCACATTGATGTGCAAAATCACCCTAAGTGCATCATCAACATGAGTGCGGAAAACTTTTAGGAGCACAAATCAAGTTTATGTGTAAAATCACATATATGTGTGAAATCACCCTTGGTACAAAGTAAGCAGCATTCTGGAATCACAATTGAGAACAAATTCATGTTTAGGTGCAAAATCAGCAGTGGTGTGTCACCAATTTAGGAGCACAAGTTACATGTAAACAATGTCCCCAGCACACGTACACAGTAATGTATTAGTTAGAATTGCACGTTGAGAGCATCAAGTAAAACAAAGTAAGATGATTCTTGTTATTTTCCTTCTTTTATTCCTTTGTTCATCCAACAGCCGACACGTGTTTTGTCGCAAATGGGTAATACGCCCGCGACTTTATCAAGGCTGTACATAAAACACAAGCAATGTACCACCTAACAGAATAATGGGTGTACATAACCATCCACAGTAAAACCACTGATAAACTTAAATGTCTTAAAACAGAGTCTGTGCACACATGCACAAGGTGGATAAATGGTGAAAGTTAAAATATGGTTTTGAAAGGAATAAAGGGTAACAAAATACCCAATGGATTCATTGGGTATTTTGTTACCCTTTATTCGTTTCAAAACCATATTTTACCCTTTTCTCACTCAAGTTACATGTACGAGAAATACATAATTAGGTGCAGAACCACATTTAGGGCCAAATGTATCAAGAATATATTTTGCAAGTCTATAATAGCAAATTTTACGATTCACTATTATAGACTCGCAAAATGCAATGTATATATGTTTCTGCAAATATTTTGTGATTCCTACATATTCTTAAATAGCGAGTCGCAAATTGTGATTCGCTATTAAGGAATGCCTTCCCATTCATTCCTATGGCCTAGAGGCCCATAGGAATGAATAGGAATTGCATGCGCAATTTGCGAGTAACCAATAAGTACTCGCAAATTGCGCATGCAATTTCAAGGGTGCCAAAAGGACACCCTGTTGCACCCCTGAACTATGCATTGGTGCACATGTGGTGCACATACATGCCCTAAGGGCATATATGTGCGCCACATGGCACTTGGAAAAAAGATAAATTGTGCATTTTTCTAAGGATTTGCAATTTACAACCAACTTGAAGTTGGTGGTAAATTGCGATTCTTTAAAGCAGGGTCGCAATTGAAAAAGCATTTCCTGCATTGCATTTAGAGACTCGCAAATTGCGATTTTCTAAATGCCTTTGCAAAATAGGTAATCGCAAAAATTGCGATTCCCTATTTTGCAATTGCCTTTTGGGATGATACATCCCAAAAGGCTTTTTCCCGTTCGCAAACTGGCTGATTGTGAGAATCGGCACGTTTGCGAAAGGGAAAACGCTTGATACATCTGGCCCTTAGGCCATTATTATTAGGCACTGAGGTGACTATTAACCACACCCAGTAAATATTATTACCCCAGAGTAGGATACTTACCGGATACAGTAAATACCGCCTATTCCCCGATCATCACTTGGAAACAAGGCATAACTTGTGGGGTCATTATGCAAAGCACTAAATTCAACTTGCCTCGCCTTTTTTTTGAATAATTATCACACAACCCAGAATTATGATAGCAATGTCCGGAGCGAACGTCTTCTAAAGGCCTTATATGAAAATTCCATTTAGGTAAAGAATTGACAGGAGGGAGGAAAACCCTGTTAAGAAGTCAAATTACACGTAGGAGCAAAAACACAGTGGGGTGCAAAATCACATTTACGTACAAAATCACCTTTGATGCAACATAAATAAGAATGTGGAAACACTTTTGAGCGCAAAAACACAGTTGGGTGCAAAACCTCCCTTCATGCAACATCAGCAGAAGTGTCGAAACACTTGCAGGATAAAAAAAATCCCTAACTGTGAGAAAGTGCCATCTTTCTTGCATGGTATGCCCCCACTTTTTGCTGAATTGCTGATGTACTTTGACTGAGTGTGCCCTGGGCTCCAGCCAAACAGGGGCCCAGGGCCTGTGTTCCTTCCCTAAAACTGCATTGAAGCCTAAGCCCAATCGGCATCTCTGGCAACATGTCAGCCCCTGGTAAATGGTACCATAGGTACCCAGGGCACTGTGACCAGAGAAGGCCCCTAAGGGCTGGAGCACTTATTGTGCCACCCTTAGAGGCCCTGTACCCTTACACACACACACACTGCCTTTGCAGGCTGAGTGTCTGGGTGCAGAACAAAACAAAGAGACGACATGGCACACATCCCTTTGTGCCATGCCCACAAACCACTGCCCTGGCATACATCAGTCACCCCTCTAGCTGGGTGCCCTATGCCAGTGGTGAGGGTACAGGTGCATGAGTTATGTACCCCTACAGTGCCCAGGTCCATTCCTGGGCCCTGTAAGTGCAGTGTTGCCGTTAAGAGTAAATGGTGCTGGGAGGTCGACTACGGACTCCACAGCACCATGATGGCTACACTGAAGACTGGGAAGTTTGGTATCAAACTTCTCAGCACATTAAACCCACACTGATGCCAGTGTGGGATTTAATGTAAAATGCACGACAGAGGGTATCTTAGAAATGCCCCCTGAAACTAACCAACAACCAGTGTCCTGACTGAGAGGCTGCCTCGGCTGCCACCCAACAGACATGTTGCTGGACCCCTGGGTAGAGAGCCATCTGCTCTCGTGGGCCTGCAACAATGCACATCCTGGGACGACGTTCTAGGCCTCCTTCCCCAGGATGGGCAGGGGAAGCTCCAAAGGCATGCCGCCTTTGTGAGCTTCTCCAGGCCACTTGCTGTACTCAGCAACTGGCCCCCACCGGTTCTGACCCCCACTCTGGCGGGAAGATCGGCGGGAAAACCCAAGTGAGGAAAGGGGGTGTGCCAGCCTCTGCCAACCCCACCCCTCAGGTGGCGGAGGCGAGGTGAAGCACAACTCCGGGCTCACGTCATCTTGAGGATAGGGAGCCCTACCCAATCAGGACTAGGCTCCTGCCCCCCTCCCACTGGAGAGTGGCAGGATAGGGGGTGTACCCACCCCAGGGAAGGGACCCATTGGTCCCGGATCTGTACCTACCTGTAAAGCCCCTAAATTTAGTATTTAGGGGCACCCTGAACCTTCCTTCCTCAGATCCCGATTCCGAAACAAGAAGAAGAACAAGAAGAAAGAAGACCTGCCGTGCAGCTGCTAACAAGAGGACGACACCAACCGACTTGGCCCCAGCACTACGGGCCTGGCGACCCTCGAACCTGCTCCTGCTAAATCCCAGCGTCTCCTGTGGTCAGCAACCTCGAAAACCCCGGAGGACCTGACTGCCTTGCTCATCCAAAGACTGGGACTCCCACGAGCAGTGGTTCTGCTCAAACAGCAACAACCCCTGGTGCCAGCCATTAACCGCGAATCCAGCACACTCTGCACTCGCAGAGCCTGGCCTGTGCCTGAGTGAACAAAGACCACGAGGACGTCCCCCCGGCGACTGTGACCAAGAATCCAGCACCCAAAGACCCTCCTCAACGCTCCTGATGACGCCTGCAGCCTTAATACCAGGGACCCCTCCAACTGCGACCAGCTGAGGGTAAGATTTCCCGACACCAAAAGACACCCCTGCACCCGGCGCCCTGCGGACCCCTGTGCCCAACTCCTTGGTGCCTACCTAACCTACAGCTTCCCAACTTACCTCTCTAAGTGGTGGTCGCACCTGAAGAATCTCCGTCCTCGAGCTTGCAGCCTTTGTTCGTCTTGCAGCTTTTCCATTGAAATACACTGGGCGCCCAACGGCCCAAAAGCACCCTGCACCCAGCCGCCCGAGTGCCCCTGGAAGTGCAGCATCTGTTCTATTCTACTTTCCCACTTGCCCTGTGTAAGTGACCAGGAGCCCAGCTCCCACAGCCGCGTGGCCTGCCTACTAGCAGCCACCAACCAAAGACCCCTGCCCGCCATAGGCTAACATTGGGTTTACTCTCTCTGCACCCGGCTGCCCCTGTGCCGCTAAGGGTGTAACAAATGTACCTACCTGACCCTGGGGGACCCCTGAGTCTAACCCCAGAACCTTAACTCTGCCAGTCGAGTACTTACCTGAAAGCCGATAACCTACATTTTCTCCATAAGGTAACATTGACTGGTTTCACTTGGAAATTATTCTAAGTGTCGAGTTTTGAAACTTTAAAATATTCACTAAAAATCACCCGATCAACGAAAATGAACTTACTCACCTGTTACCAGGAGAGATCCCAGTGCTGGATCTTGGTTCCCAGCACTGACCCTGAAAAGCAATTACAACTGCGATTTTCCGATAACCAAACTTTCCTCCATAGGATAACATTGCCTGGTTTTTGCCAGAAATTCTTCTAAATTGTTGATTTTTGAAACATACAAATATTCCTTAAAAATCACCTGTGTAACAAAAACTATTTCTTTCAACTGTTTACAGGAGATGCACCAGGGCTGAATCCAGGATCCAGCCCTGAGTAAGAAAAACCTATGCCAAGTAATTGATATTGCATTTACTTAAAGATTCCCATTGAACTCAATGTTATAATTGTGTTTAAATTGTGTTGCCTATTGCAACAACTGTAACTATTGCATTTTTATACCTACTTGTGGTTCTAAAATAAAACAACAATATATTTTTACATACAAACCAATTGGCCTAGAGTTCAGTTCTGGAGTGTGTGAGACCATTTGCCGACTGAGTGTGTACAACAAATGCTTTACACTGTCCTCTGATACTGCCTTACTGCTCGACAAAGCTACCACTTTAGAGAGTAAGGTTATATCCAACTTTAACCTCTGCCAAACCTCTGGGGACTGTTGGACTCTGTACACACTGTACCTTACCTTGGTGCAGTCTATACAGAGCCACTTTCCTACACTGACAAAACAAGGTATGGGAAAATGTAATCGAGGGGGCCGATGGTGGTACAGGAAAGAAAAATATTACAAAAGTTCCCCACATGGTGGGAGACAACTCCAGTGCATGGGATACATTAATTATGTGATTCCTGAAGATGTACCACCATTTTGCGGGTCCATGTTCAAGAAACACAGTACGGATTACTTGGATTTTCCACCATTGATTACTTTCCACTGAGGGAGTTCCCTCCATGGACATGGGAGCAGTTTCAGGTGCAAAATGTCTGCCAGCACTACTGATATGTTTAGATAAGATGGCCATGCCACTGCTCCTATGGAGGAGGTGCGCTGCTTCCGCCAAATCAGGTGTACAGTGGTCCCGCCACCTAACTTTAAATGACCCCCTTAGCCTCATCTGTGATTCACTGAGTACAGAGTTGTCCCCGTGGAATAGCATTTAGGGCCTGATTACGACTTCCTCGTAATATTTCTACCCATTCGTTAACTCCTGTTTGTGCACGGGTCAGAATTACCAGGTTGAAGGTATTTAATGCATCCAATAATTATCGGATGCATTAAATAACTCATCCTTCGTTATATTTCGGCCGGTCAAACCTGTCAAAATTTAACAAGGAAAAACATACATTATTTACTGCATCATGCGGCTTTTAGTGCGCTAAACACCAAAATCCATGTTATTCCCCATGAACTCATAATAGGTGTTATCTGTCACACTGAATTAATAAGGTACACCTTGGTATTGTTATTTATATGGGGCGATGAATAACGCCTTAGCTTGTAATCAGCCCCCTTGTAACTCACGTCAAATATTGTGCTACTGCAGGAAGGACATTTTTGTGAGTTCCTTGTTCTCATCTCCCACCCCAGAGAGGTGTTGTCTCTCACTGTGTTTTTTACTATCAATGAAAACGTGTGTATTGTTGATCTACCTACCCTATGGGCGAAACTCCTCTATGAAGCAAAACGGCAAAATAGCTCAAGGTTCTGGCAAATGATCAAAAGAATAAAGAACCCAGACCATCTCGGCCTAAACTCAAACATAACGGAGGAAGCATGGACAAAATACCTCTTCAAACACTTTAACACCATAAACGCTGCCAATGAGGACAGCCTTGAAGAGGTGGGGACAAAGAAGTCCCGCAAAGAAGCTTAGAGGGAAAACATAGACAATTATTATACAGCGGCCATGACCCAAGAAACAGCCACTAATGGAGCCACGCTACCACCTCGAATGGAGAAATTAATGCCTGACCCAAGTTCTTCTCTCGACACCGAGTCTGGACATCTGGCTACCACACCAGCTGATGTCAAAAGGCAAATAGCCAGGGGCAGACCGATAGGTGCCCCCGGACCAAACGGCATTCCACCAATGCTGTACAAATCAGACGCGGAATTTTGGAGCGCAGCACTAACACTGATATTCAACAACATAAAGAACACCCAGACTCTTCCGGAGTCCTGGCATGGATCAGTAATCAGCCCAATCTTCAAAAATGGCAATAGGAAACATCCAAATAATTATCGGCTTATTGCCCTCATAGATGTGGAGGCTAAGTATTTTGCAGGAACCATACTGGAGGAGCTAACGACATGGGCATTTGAAAACTCAATAATCCCGACCAATCAAACTGGTTTCTGCAGGGGTCAAGGGACTACAACTAACATCATAGCACTGACCCTGCTGATGGACGCAGCAAAAGAGACCAAAAAAACCCTTTTCCTCTCCTTCATTGATTACACTGCTGCATTCGACCACGTGGATCGCAATAAACTCTGGCAGAAACTGGACAACTGGGGAATACCCAAACATCTTCTAGACGTGTTGATATTACTCCACTCAAACACCTGGATTAAAGTGAAACTAGGATCAGGTACACACCTCTCTAAACCCATTCCGACAACAAAAGGATTAAAACAGGGTTGTGTGTTAGCACCGATCTTATTTAACCTTTTTCTTGCTGACTTACCAGGGGAACTCGATAAATGCCTCTGTCATGCACCAAAACTAGGGAAAATTCCACTGTCCAATTTGCTCTACGCGGACGACTTGGTGCTGATAAGCCGGACACCAATAGGCCTCCAGCACCTTCTAAACATAGCCCACTCCTTTTCAGAAAAGAACACCCTGCAAATAAACTTCAACAAATCTAAGGTTATGGCAGTGAACTACAAAAAAAAAAGAGGAAAATCAATTGGCACGTAAACGGACAAGGGCTGGTCTTGGTAACCACCTACAAATATTTGGGAGTAATTCTGGACTTCAAGAACTCGTTCAAACCTCAACTGGACTCCTTACGAGGAAAGGGAACCGTGACTTACCTGGCGATAAAATCTTTAAAAGCCAAACTCCCTGACCTAACGCTCAACCCTCTTCTTCAGGTTTTGCGCACAAAGTTACAGCCGACTCTCACATATGGGAGTGAATCCCTTCAAGGGAAGGACGCCGCATTATTGGACATTGTAACAGCTAACTCATATAGGGCTATCTTTAACCTGCCAGGATACGTCTCGCCTGCACAAATCCGGTTAGAATTCGGTATTCTGAAACAAACACTAGAAAGGCGGAGTGCGTACGTTACCAGCTGGCACAAGATTTGCAGTGCTGAGGTTGGTTCTCTAAACTCCAACGTATGGGAAGAGCTTCTCCGACATCGTAAATCTTCAGCTAGAGGTTATCTATTTGATTCACTTCAAGTCCTGGGTCTGGGAGACCTTTGGTGCACTCCAACAGATCTCTTGTCTTTCAAAAAAGTCGCTAAAACATCAGCACAAATCATCTCTTCTATGGAGGACAAGGAGGCATTAACAAAAAGAACGCATGGTTGGATCACGCTCAGTGACTATGGAAGAATGCAGCCACAAGCATATCTCAACATTGGAATGAATCGAAAAACAAAAGAAAAGTCCGCATTTACCACCCTGGGTGAGAAAAAACTTCTCACAGCAGTGCCGCCTGTGTAAAGCTGACAAGGAAGACATCGTCCATATCATGTGCATTTGTCCTAAACTAAAGGATTTGAGGTATAATTTATTACGTCGCTCCTTCAAATTATATGGCATCCGGTCATGCAGGCAGGCTGTTAAACTGTGTTTTAACCCCACTAAAACAAAATTAAATTGTCGGGTCGTAAAGTTTTTTGACTTAGTAGAAAAAAGACACAAGAGGTTTTGATGACCGCCAAAACATTTTATTGACAATTATGAACTGATATAAACCAAACGTGTAAAATTGAGGAAATCGCGCATAATGAACTTTTAACAATTTTTAGCAATGTTTTTATTGTTTTGTAAAGATTTTAATTAATCATGTACAAATAAATAAATTACTTACTTACTTACTTACTTACGTGCCTGATTTCCTAACAATCCCAGTCCATTGTGGGGACTCAGAGAATTCTTGCAGCCCTACCTCCTGTGCAACATCTGTCAATCCTGGCCTAGGCAGCAATTTGACATCTGTATTAACAAACTTAGATGTGTTGGAGGACCCCAGCCAACACACAATGAACGTTCTCTCTCTCTCCAAAGGCCTCTTGTGCACAAAAAGCCCAGTAGAAGCTGAACAGAACAAACAAAAGCCCCCAGCTACTATAGACAACAGCAGGCAGAGGGATAGATTGTTTCTGGGCATGGACCTCTTGTTTGAGAACATGGGCAAGGGTGAACCTAACACAACATCTGGGGTAATATGTATGAAGCGTTTTTGTGTTTGCAAAGGGTCTGATTTGCAGATTTGGTCCATTTGCAACCACAAAAAGGCCTTTTCTTATTACAAAACTTATATTGTGTTTCGGTACCACGTTACCAAATCACAGGAAACAGCCTTTACAATTCGGGCAGAGCCACGTGTGCCAACTCCCCACAAGCGCAATCATGCTTGCCTTAACCACGCATTTGCATGTTTAAGGGAGTACACCGTCTAGCAGCACATATGGGCGGGCACAGGAAGAGGAAGGATCAGGAGAGGACAGGGACTGCTAAGTGGGGCTGGGGATGGGTTTTGGGGGGTGGGGAGTAGTTTTAGGGCTGGGGGTCGTTTTTAGGGCTTGGGGATGGGGTTCTTTATAGGGCAGGGGGCTGGGTTTTTGGCCTCAGGGCAAGAGGGTTCAGGGTTGTTTTAGGTTTTAGGTTTTAGGGATGGGGTCGTTTTAGGGCTCGGGGGTCAGGTTGTTTATAGGGCAGGGGCCATGGTTTTAGGGCTCAGGGTGGGGAGGTAGAGTAGTTGCACGTTTTAGGAATGGGGTCGTTTTTAGGACTCAAGGGGGTCAGGTTGCTAATAGGGCAGGGGCCAGGGTTTTAGGACTCAGGGCGGGGGGGCAGGGTGGTGGTTATTTTAGGTTTTAGGGGTGGGGCCGTTTTTAGGACTTGGGGGTGTCGGATTGTTTATAGGGCAGGTGCCAGGGTTTTAGGGCTCAGGGTGGAGGGTCTGGGGTGTGATCTTTACCACACATCCCTTTACCAACCATGACTTGACCACAAAATTGCATGGTAAAGGCATGCGTGGTAAAGGCATGTGTGGTAAAGGAATACATTGTTCGAGCTGCTTTGTAGAGGTACGCATGGTATAGCCATGCATACCTCTGTCATACAACCGTAACGTGTTTAGGGCATTCTTTCCAAATTGAATTGATATCCACTAATGTTTTGCAACCAAATCCCGGTCGCAAAATGTTAGTACTTTACAGACCCCCGGGACGATATCCAGGACTGACCCATCCTCCCTGGGTATAGGAGTTGAGTAGCGCTGACTTCCAGAGATGTATGGCCCCTCTTCATAATCCCGCTGTCACTGCGGCCCTGACAGGGCTAGCTCACTCTGTTATACTAGGCACGGAAGCAGGTCTCATGCGACTCCCTTACCCCTCCTTGGATTAAGTTGTCCTCATTTTGTTGTACCCTATGTCCACAGTTTGGCCTAAGATGCACCATGTCTGAAACGTTCACTAGCTGTCCAGTGATCAGACTGTTGGGCACCGATACGCCCTCTATACATACGCTGTCACGAGTCTTCTCTTAGAATCTATTGAACAACTCATCAGTCTTTTTATAGTTTGGTGCTGGATATTGTAACATTTGCAAGCAACTATACAGGGAACATATGCATTGTTCTGGTTGTATGCTTAAAATGTCAATAAAAAAGATTTAAACAAATAAAAATTAGTACTTTACAGACAACAAACGGACCCGGACTGGAAACCTAAAGCAGCCCTGGCACTTTTTACGGACCATTCCCTTGGGGCAAGGGCAGGGGGTTGGGGTGAGTTGGAAGCGTGAAGCACTGCTGCTTTTATTACTGGGGGCCAATGTTGCAGCACCACTGCAAAACTGGCCCCCAGTAACAAAAACTGGCCCTCACTGCTGCAAAACTGACCCCCCAGCCTTCCTGGGAAACACTTGATGCCCGCTACAGCCAGTCTGACCCTGACCACAAACATGCAGTAGTAGGTCATTCACAGAAAGGAAGGGGCTCCAAAGGGATCGCTTCCCTTTTGAGAGGAACACTGCCTACTCTTAAAAATGTTAGTAATATATTTATATATTTTTTTAAACGCATCCTGTTTTCTTTTAAGGAAAACGGGCTGCATTTCGGCTCCGATGTCACAACTATGCGGCGCACACGGCCTGAACGCATGCTAGAGCAGATTGGGCGGGCCGACGGCTGGCCTGGTCAATCCGGCAGGAGGATCGCCGGGACCCGATAGGAGCAATCCGAAGGGAGGATGGAGTGATGGTATACACACAGCGCGAAATACATCGGGCCTTCATAGACCATTACAAGCAACTGTATGAGGCTAAGGGGACAGGTCCCCGGCACCTTTTCGGGGAGTTCATGGCTTCCATTCACTTGCCTGTGGCCTCAAGGGAACACAACGAAGCGCTCAGTGGACCCCTCTCCCTTGAGGAAATTGGGGAGGCGATACAATCAATGGCATCGGGAAAAACACCGGGGCCGGACGGATTGCCTGCGGAGTACTATAAGGCATACCGTGAGTCCCTGGCGCCGCTGCTGCGAGCGTTCTACAACAAAGCGCTAGAGGATGGGTCACTCCCCCCCTCCATGCGGGGGGAGTTCCTGGTTTCCCTGCCTAAACCGGATCATGACCGCACGGCCTTGGGCTCATACAGACCCCTGGCGATGCTCAACGTGGATTACAAAATCCTAGCTAAAGCACTGGCGGACCGATTGGCGCCAGTGGTCCCCCATTTGGTGCATGCAGACCAAAACGGGTTTGTCCCTGCAAGTTCCACGTCGTTAAACCTTAGGAGATACTTCAGGGTGGCCACTGAGGCCGTGCATAGATGGCCCAGAGCGGGGGGCCTTCTCCTAGATTTGGAGAAGGCGTTTGATTGCCTGGAATGGGGCTACCTGTCCGCGGTGTTGTTACAATATGGGTTGGATGGGGAATTCCTCAGGATGGTCGACCTACTCTACAGGAACCCCACGGTTCGTGTTTGGCTGGACCCCTATGTCTCGGAGGCGGTACCGGTGGGCCGGGGCACCCGGCAGGGATGCCCTTTGTCCCTGTTGCTGTTCGCCCTGGCGACGGCTGTGCGGACGACCCTGGGAGATGGTATACCGCTGGGGGACGCTGTTCATCAGGTGTCGCTCTATGCAGACGACCTGTTAGTGTACGTTAAGGATGTGGGATGCATGCCGGAGCAGCTGGCCCAGTTGTTGCAGTCCATCGCCACTATCTCGGGACTCCGTGTGAACGCAGGCAAATCTTGTCTGTACGCTTTTAGCGCAGGGACTGAGGACCCGGGTTATCATCTGAATGGCATGCCGGTTCAGTGGAGGGAAGGCACCTTTCGATACCTGGGGATACAAATATACCGCTGCCCGATTGACTTATTTGATGGGAACCTGGGAAGAGCGGTCACGGCGCTTAGGTCGCAGGTGAACTTTTGGAGCACACTCCCACTGACGACCACGGGCAGGGTGGCACTCGCCAAAATGGTCATGCTTCCCCGCCTCCTGTACTACTTTGTTAATTTACCGACGTATGTCCCCCCCACCTTTTTTGGTAGGCTCAATAGGATGCTGCGGGATTTTGTTTGGGGCACTGCCAGACACAGGTTGGCGCTCGTAAAACTATTCCTGCCAACGGACAGGGGTGGTCTGGCGGCTCCTTGTTTCGAACACTACTACGTGGCCGCTCAGCTACAATGGGTTGCCCGCTGGTTGGCTGATAGAGGCAGGGACGATACTCCCACTAAACTACATAGCCTCCACTTCGGACATCGTAGCGCTGTGTCCGTCCTGACTTGGTCAGTTACGGTCGCTCCCTCCTGCCCCCGCTCTCTCCTGCCTCAAGCTGGGTATCGTTGCGCAGCCCTGCTGCTGATCATAGTTATCGTCCTTTGCTGCACTTATTGTTTATTTTAAACATTGTATTGCCCTGCCGTGATCGTGTGCCCGTGTTTGCTGCCCTTTGCTGCATTATTTGTATTTGTGCTCCTGCATTAGCTGCTCCCTGCTTTGGCATTGTGCCTGCTTTGGCATTGTGTGGCCGCCCGCGTAGTTCTTTGATCGGTTTCACCCGACCCGGTCGGCGCTTCCGCCCCAGCCGCCATTGCTGTTGTTGTTGTTGTTGGCCAGAGCCCGCCCCCTCCACCACGCACCCGCCTCCCAGCTGCTCCTCCCTCACCCCTTCCCCCTCCCACTTATGACAGTTGCTCTTGCGCGCAGCGTTCACGCGCAGCGTCCGCGCCCAACCCGCGCCGAAGGTGCGCCAAAGGTAAGCCCGTCTACGCCCGTCCGCGCCTGGACCGCGCCCAGCGCCAGACCCCCTGCCCCTCGCACTGCCCAGCCCCCCCGCGTTACCTACGATGCCGCCACCCTCCTAGCCCTTAACCCCGGTCGCGCCCCCTACTGCATCCAAGCCGCTCCAGGACGCACCCATGGACCGTTCTCCTGCCCCTCCTGCAAATTCAGCGGCACCGTCAACATCTCCGCTCCGACCACACCACAGATTCCCGACCCCAACCACCTAGAATGCATCCTTCTCAACACCCGCTCGGTCCACAGGCACGCCATTGACCTTTGGAACCTACTAGACACCATCTCTCCAGACGTCGCCTTCCTAACGGAAACATGGATGAACGCCTCCTCCGCCCCTGACATCGCCATCGCTATCCCTGACGACTATAAGATTACACGCAAAGACCGCACCGACCAAACAGGAGGAGGAATCGCTATCGTCCACAAGAAATCAATCCACATCTCAACCAGCTCTGACGCCAACCTCGCCAACTCCGAACACCTCCACTTCCAGATCCACATCGACCCCAAGACCACACTCAGAGGCACCCTCCTCTACAGACCACCAGGACCCCGCGCAAAATTCAGTGAAGACATCACGGACTTCATCACCCCACACGCGCTCCCCTCCAAAGACTACATCCTCCTGGGAGACCTCAACTTCCACCTTGAGAAGATCAACGACCGCAACACCGCCACCCTCTTAGACAACCTCGCCAACCTCGGACTTAAACAACTGGTCACTTCCCCCACCCACATCGCAGGTCACACACTCGACCCCATCTTCACCTCTAGCAACCATGTCTCTTTCAACCACACTACGGAGCTCCTCTGGACTGACCACAGCTGCGTCCACTTCACCTACAACAAGCCGAAACCCATCATCCACCTCCAACCAACTCTACAAAGAAACTGGAACAAAATCACCACGGAACAGATCTCCTCATCGCTCCTTCAAACCTCCCCAGCCCTCTCTTCTGACGCCAACGAAGCCGCCTCCAACCTCACCCTTTGGTTATCCAACACCGCAGACACCTTAGCACCACTGAAAAAACGCCTACACAAAATCAAGAAGGCCTCATGGTTCAACGAGGACCTCAAGAAATCCAAGAAACTATGCCGCTCCCTTGAAAAGGCCTGGAAAAAAGACTCATCCACCAGCAACAAGGACGCCTTCAAAAACGCCATCCGTACTCACCACCAACTGATCCGAAAAGCCAAAAAAACAGCATTCAAGGATCGACTCGACAACAACGCCCACAACAGCAAGGAACTTTTCAACATCGTCAAGGAATTTTCCAACCCCTCGGCCAACTCCAACGACATCACCCCCTCTCAAACTCTCTGCGACTCCCTAGCCTCTTTTTTCCACAACAAGATTGCTGACATCCACAACAGCTTTGACAACCAACCCGGAAGCCAACCCACCTTACCATCAGCTGACTATCTTCCCCCCGTTAACACCCTCAACGCCTGGAACCCAATCACCACTGAGGACACCATCCGCCTGATGAATTCCATCCACTCTGGATCCCCCACAGACCCATGCCCTCACCACATCTTCAACAAAGCAGACTCCGTCATAGCCCCGCACCTCCGAGACGTCATCAACTGCTCCTTCAACTCCGCTACCTTCCCAGAAGACTGGAAACACGCTGAACTCACCGCACTTCTGAAAAAACCAACAGCAGACCCCACCGAACTCAAAAACTACCGCCCCATCTCACTTCTTCCATTCCCGGCCAAAGTCATCGAGAAAGCTGTCAACAACCAGCTCGCCGCCTTCCTCGAAGCCAACAAATCCCTCGACTCCTCACAATCTGGCTTCCGAGCAAAACACAGCACTGAGACCGCCCTCATCGCAGCAACAGACGACATTCGAACTCTACTGGACACTGGAGACACAGTCGCCCTCATCCTCCTCGACCTCTCTGCAGCCTTCGACACAGTCTGCCACAGCACCCTTTTACAGCGCCTCAAAAACATCGGAATCCAAGGAAAGGCACTGGAATGGATCACCTCGTTCCTCTCCGGAAGAACCCAGAGAGTCCGCCTCCCACCATTCAAGTCCGAGGCCTCTGAAATCATCTGCGGCGTACCACAAGGATCCTCACTCAGCCCCACCCTCTTCAACGTATACATGAGCCCCCTCGCGACCATCGCCCGCCAACACAACCTCAACATCATCTCTTACGCGGATGACACTCAACTGATCCTTTCTCTCACCAAGGACCCCAGCACCGCCAAAACTAACCTACACGAAGGAATGAAAGAAGTCGCCGAATGGATGAAACAAAGCCGTCTGAAACTGAACTCAGACAAAACAGAAGTCCTCATCTTAGGTAAATCCCCCTCTGCTTGGGACGACTCCTGGTGGCCGGAAGCCCTCGGAAAAGCACCCATCCCGACAGACCACGCACGGAACCTTGGCGTCATCCTGGACTCTTCACTCTCAATGAACAGACAAGTCAGCGCCGTATCCTCATCCTGCTTCAACATCCTTCGCATGCTCAGAAAAACATTTCGCTGGATCCCCACCGAAACAAGGAAAACAGTCACCCATGCTCTGGTCACGAGCCGACTGGACTACGGAAACACCCTCTACGCAGGTACCACCGCCAAACTACAGAAGAAACTACAACGAATCCAAAACGCCTCAGCCAGGCTCATATTAGACATCCCACGCAACGAACACATCTCTGGTCACCTTAAAGACCTCCACTGGCTACCCGTCAATAAGAGGATCACTTTCCGACTGCTTACCCACGCACACAAATCACTCTACGACATCGGACCAGATTGCCTCAACTCTCGACTGTCCTTCTACACCCCCTCCCGCCAACTTCGATCTTCCAGCCAAGCATTCGCCACTGTCCCTCGCATCAACAAAACCACCATTGGAGGCAGATCCTTCTCATACCTGGCTGCCAAAACATGGAACTCACTCCCCGCTTACCTTCGCCTCACCCAGAATCACCTAGCGTTCAGAAAACAACTTAAAACGTGGATATTTGACAAATAACCCCCCTCCCCTCCCCAAGCGCCTTGAAACCCTCTGGGTATGTAGTGCGCTATATAAATTTTATGACTTGACTTGACTTGACTTTCGGAGGGCTTTGTACCTCACTCGCGCTGTTGTTCCATACGCGCCGGCAATACCTCTGGAGGGTTCCCCCAGAGGTGGAGGGGTGCTTGCGGCCCCTGCACTGACGGGCTGGTGGGAAGCAGATGTGCACATGCTGGGGGACCTATACCGAGACGGTGAGCTTATACCGTATGAGACCTTAGTGTCGGAGGACGGGCTCCCACCCGGTGGGTTCCTTATGCACCGCTCACTGATGGCGAGATTGACAGCCAAATGAGGGAACATGACCACGGAGCCTAGTCAGCACCTAACCATGCAATACCTGCACGTCATGGGGAGGGGCGGACATCTGGTCCGCTGGTTCGCGGCTTCGTTACGGGAGCACACGGCGGTCAGTTTGGGCCCGCTTCGCGGCAAATGGGAGCTGGACCTGGGGAGGCCGCTAGCAGACAAGGAGTGGGAGAGGGTCCTTAAAGGCCCAGTGCGTATCCCCAGAAACATGCGGTTCCGCCAAATCCAGCTGTTCATAGTACACAGGGCCTACCTCACACCTGAGTTGATTAACAGGTACATTCACCGCAATGACGCGCTCTGCCCTAGGTGCAGTGAACTAGGGGCGGGGTTTTTGCACATGCTGTGGAGCTGCCCTGGGTTGGGCACCTATTGGAGAGTGGTCAGTGGGTTGTTGCAGGGGAGTGTGGGTCGTAACATCCCATTAGACTGGCCCGAACATATTTTACACCAATTTAAAAGATTGCCCAAAGACAAGGTAACGTCCCGATTTCTGGACCTGGGGCTCGTAGTAGCAAAACGCCTCATCACTAGGAGATGGAAGGCACATGACCCACCACACACGCGGGCATGGAGCTCCTCATTTCAGGCATGGGCTAGTGCAGAGGGGACCGCCATCCGCAGGGAGGAAACTCTGGGGCTGCGGAAGGAACCTATGGTGGACCGCTGGGAGCAGTTGCTTGCTGAGCTCCGGCGCTTGGACGGGGAGGGTCACACGGGCCACACGGGCCACACGGGGGTGGTTGGAAGTGCCTGCGCGAGTGACGGTGTAGTACAGGCTGCCTCGCTGACGGGATAGCATAGCCCCTACTGCCTCTAGCCTAAAGACGGGGCGTCTGCGAACACATGGGGGTGGTTGCAATCGTCGGGCTTGGGGGGTGATCCCGGGGGTGGGGGGGGGGGGAGTCAGGGGTAGAAAGGGTGGGGAGCAATCTATGTGTACAACTGTTCACGCTGCCACTGTTATGAGTTCTTCTTTTGAATTGTAGGTAAATCATCTGTTTCTAACGCCTAAGTTGCGTGGGCGACACACGTTTGCATGTACGGCTAAGTGGCTGAGACAACACCAGAACTGATAAGGAAAATGCAGCCGGCTCCTGGGCGAATAACCAATCTGCATATGCTCACGAACTTCTGTGTGTAATGTATGCTGCCGAAACGTGTATTCTTTAAAAATAATAAAAACAGATTTGCAAAAAAAAGGAAAACTGGCTGCATTTTTTTTATATAAAAGCAATCACAGACATGGTGATCTACTGATCTACTGACCTCAGCAGGCCACCATCCCTGTGATGGCAACGATTCCTAACAGGTTGCAATTTGCGACCTACCTCATTCATATTCATGAGGTAGGTTGAATTGCGAACCACGAGGAATCAGCATTTTGTGACCCGATTATATTAGTACATAGGTCGGTTTGCAAAATACCAAACTAGTTGCAAAAATACTAGTTGCAAATTGCGACCAGGATTTTGCCGCCAGTTTTGAGTGTGACATATCGTATGAGCCTCATTTAATGATATGAGGCATGGCCCCGCTCGCCCCGCTCACACACGTCGCCCGACAGCACGACCTCAACATAATCTCCTACGCCGAAGACCCTCAACTGATCCTCTCCCTCACCAAGGACCCCATCACCGCCAAATCCAACCTCCACGAAGGAATGAAGGCCGTCGCCGACTGGATGAAGATCAGCCGACTGAAATTGAACACGGACAAGACAGAGGTCCTCATCCTCGGCTCCAACCCTTCAGCCTGAGATGACTCCTGGTGGCCGACGGCACTGGGGGCAGCCCCGACACCCACCGACCACGCATGCAACCTGGGAATCATCCTCGACTCAACGCTCTCCATGACCAAGCAAGTCAACGCCGTCTCCTCCTCCTGCTTCAATACCCTCCTTATGCTCCGCAAGATCTGCAGGTGGATCCCGACAGATACAAGAAGAACAGTCACCCAGGCCCTCGTTAGCAGCAGACTCGACTACAGAAACGCCCTCTACGCGGGAGCCCCGACCAAGCTCATCGAACGACTGCAACGCATCCAAAACGCCTCTGCACGACTGACCCTCGACGTACCACGCCACAGCTACATCACCCCCCACCTGAGAAGCCTGCACTGGCTCCCCGTCAACAAGAGGATATCCTTTAAGCTCCTCATCCACGCACACAAGGCACTCCACAAGACCGGCCCAGCCTACCTCAACAGACGACTCTCCTTCTACATCCCCAACCACCAGCTCCGCTCTGCCGACCTCACACTCGCCACCGTCCCCCGCATCCGAAGAACAACCACTGGCAGGAGATCCTTCTCCCACCTCGCCACCAAGACCTGGAACACCCTCCCACTGAGCCTACGACATACCCAAGACCTGCTGACCTTCAGGAGGCTACTCAAGACCTGGCTGTTCGATCAGTAGCGCAGCCCCCCCCCCCCTCCCAGAGCCTTTAGACCCTCGTGGTTATGTAGTGCGCTCTACAAATGACTGATTGATTGATTTATTGATTGATTGATTGATTGATTGATGGAGAAAAGGCCCCTGTGTGTCTCTCGAGTGCCAGACCCATTGGAGAATCCTCCTTCAGGCCTTCTCCCACCTCACAGAGAGTGATGGGGAATCCAGTCGGTGCATCTGTCTCCAGGTGCAGCCCTTTCTCCAGAAATGAGAACATTTTCCATCAGCACCAACTTTAAAGCAGGCAGCTTGGCGGCAGAGGGCATCTCATACGGTCCATGCAGGTGACTAATCTTCACGCATTAATGACATGTAGTGCTAACTCCGCTCAACTTAAGAGGAAATCAAAGCAATTTGCAAGAAAGGCATCTCATTAACATTTAGAGCAGTTATTAATCTTGCAGGCTAACCCAGCTCGAGGCTCTCGAGTGAGCCGACGGGTCTGCTTTACATATCAATGATAGAGAGCGGCAAAGCTCGCCCGGCTTCAAAGGCGACACAAAACGAAGCAGATGGAACGGAAACTAATTTAAAATATATATATATATATATATATATATATAGACAAAGGCATTTTAAAAAATCAGAAACAAGGCCTAAAAGGTTTGGAGAGACATACGTCAGGATGAGTGTTCGGGGTGCAGCACAATGTCACAAGAAAGGCCGCGGACAGTAAGCCGGCAGTAAAAGTGGCCGCTATTGATGTGGAAGAAAAGAGTGTGCAGATTCATAGCCCCGCTCTGTCCCCGTGTATGTTGTGTTGCATGTTTTATATTGCACCGTTTGCCAAATACTTGCATCTTACTTTTTATGTATTTATTTATTATGGTGTTTTATATAGTGTCGCCCTTCGCTTTGTATCACTTGAATGCGTTTCCAGTGCAGTCAAATTAAACAGAATACATGTCTGTCCCGGAATTGATTTCAGTTTATGGTCCTACATATCTCTGATTTGAGAAGTTCTTAAAGCCCAGGTGGTTTGATTTTGCCCTTATAGCTGGTTTCATTGAATTCCACAGTTTTGGGACATACACCCCTGCCTAAGCCCCCCACCCACCTCTCTATCCCCTCCCTCCTCCCCCGCCCAAGCTTCTGGCCAATTTTCTTTACCCGTTTGCAGGATTGTTGATGGAGACAATGTGCTAAAGATGCTGTTAAAATGTAATCCTGTGTGAATTTACTATTTGTATATGTAGAACTCTAACCACTAGTATATGTAGTAGACCTTTGTACTCACTACCATTCCTATGTGATTTTAGAGTTTTTCTGTTTGTATCTCTTCCTTGAGTGACTTTACAACTTGTACATGTGCAATTTTTTTACTGTTTTTATCTCTTCCTTGAGTGACTTTACACCTTGTACATTTGCAATTGTTTTCTGTTTGTAGCTCTCATGCAACTCATGTAATCCAAAGTCCTTATGTAATGCAACTGGTTCTTTTGTAAAGCGCTCTGACACTTTCGGGTAATGTTCGCGCTATATAAAATCGCATTAAATAAATAAATAAAATAAAAAATGGGTGGCTTTGTTTAGGTTGTTGTTTAGCGCCAGTTTTGCAGCAATTCAGGATTTAGCACAGATGCAGTATTTTTAAAGGCTAACCTCAATACTACCGCTAGGTGGTGCTAGTCTTTCAGAGCTGTTTTAACGTGATCCTGTTTCGGCAGATCCGGGCCAGAATTTGAGTCTGTTCAATCCATCTCTCTGTGAGTATGTCACATTACAGTACTCAGGGTGCGCCATCACCAAACTTGCTGGCAGCCCAGTTCGCCGTGAGGTCTGCGAGAGCCGGAATATGCTCTTAATCATAGGCAGTGACATTTTTGACGCCCGAGACGACTATGTTTATAGTACGTGTTTTCCATCACAAACGCCACCCAGATGTTTTACCTTCTTTCAAAGAGCCACTGCTTGGAAGAGACATTAAGGAAAGTACGGTAGAGGTTCCCCATTTTTGGAGAGACAAAATTGCTTTTTTTAGTATTTCATAGAACATACAACAATATAACGGAAGTCTTGGCGTTACATTGTTGACAGTTCAGAAATGTTTACATCAGGTCAGGAAAGTATTGCATATAATGTGTCTAATATAATCTATTGCCAGTTCTTAATTCAGAAAATAATAGGGTCAGACCTGCCAACTCACACCGTGCCACTGTGTGTCACACGATTTCGGCTCCCTTCACACGGTCACCCGGCGAGAGGCCGAAATCACACTATGGCAGGAAGAACGAGCTGAAAACTACTGTAAACAGTGGATTTTCAGCTCATTTTCGGAGGCAGTAACCAGCCGGGAAACAGCCTTTACCACGAAGGCTTTTCTACGCGTTACGTTTACAACGGTACACTTACCTCGTAAACGTCTTCACAACGCGTATTGCTTCCACGACCGTCTTTACCACGCAAGCAACGTCTTCACGGGACGTCTTCTTCCTCATCTGAAAAAATGCGTCAGTCCTTTTTTAGTGTCGGTGACGGCATGAGAAAAAGGCAAAAAAAAGAAAAAAGGGGGCTTGGGGGGGGTCTCCCCCCCAAAATAGAAAAAGCGTGGTAAAGGAAAAATCGAGGTAAAGGCTATGCGTAGAAAAAACATTCTGTTGTAACGCATGCATGGTAAAGGCATGCGTTGCAACGGAATGCGTAGTAACGACATATAGTCTAACCAGCCAATGTCCATTAAGAGGTGTTAAAACACCTCAGGACATCGGTGGCAGCCTCAATGTCCCTTTATTTTAATAGATTTGTTGGGAGGTGCGTGGAGACTTGGTGAAGGGCAGAGTGCCTCTTCGGTATTATTATTATTATTGTGAAATTTATACACAGCTACCTCCAACAGAGGTGTCCCAGGGCTGGGTTGCAGATTCACAGGGGGAGCTACGGAAGGTTAAAAAGCTCGGTTTTCAATGTTCTTCTGAAGGCCGGTTCTGGCTCTATCATGCAGAGGTGGAGAGGGATAGCATTCCAGAGTGACGCGGCTCCACCGAGAATTCTCTGCCTCCTACCCTAGCCCTAAGCAAGCGAGGAACCCTGAGCAGTTTCAGGTGCTGAGGTTTTACGTCGCTGTCGGCACGAGGCCCCGCCCCTCCTCACACAGTGGCATTCATTTGTAAGTTGGCAAGTATGTAGGGTCAAACTTCGTGAAAATGATTCCACCAAGACCGCAATGGTTTTCAGCGTCTTTAGGGCATGCTCTGGCCTCCTGTGTTACTCATTCCAGGTTCAGCAATGGTCCAGCCCTCTCTGCCCGGCGTCCCGTGGGATGCTACAGCTGAACGCCAATGTCTTACACATTCTCTCTTCGCAAAGCTGTACCCTATTTCAGCAGACAGCGCAATCCCTTTGCGCCGGCAAATCTTCCATGATCTGAAGAACTCCTGACTTTGGTTCCAATACCAGTGGTCACCCCAGCACCGACGACAGGTCCTGAATAACCCCATCTCAACAAATACAGATTATATTGGGCATTCCCAGTGCATGTGGAAGAAGGTCGCTATTGTATTGCGGCAAAGTGTACACTTAGGGTTTTCAATCAATCAATCAAACAGGATTTGTACAGCGCTGCTAATCCCCCGTGAGGGTATCTAGGTGCTGGGGGTTTTGCTCGGGTGGAATCAGTTGAACAACCAGGTCTTGAGTTCCTTTCTGAATACCTGCAGCGAGGGTGAGGTCCGGAGATGGAGGGGGAGGCTGTTCCAGGCCTTTGCAGTCTGGTAGGAAAATAAGCGTCCTCCACCCTTGCTTCTGCGGATGTGGGAGGTATGGGCGAGGGAGAGGGAGGCGGAGTACAGGTGTCTGGAGGGTTTGTGGTTTTTCACTCTTCCCATTCCCCAAAGCCTGTTGGGTGTACAGTATGCGCAGACAGACGGATAGCCCTACTGTGCGGAAGGCCATCTTGGCCCCAAGCCATTCTCATTGTCCAGGGGACCCTCATCGTGCTCCCAGTGTGCCTTAAGCTGTGGGAGGGCGTATGGTAAGTTTACCACTAGGATCTATTCAGGCGGGGTGTACCTTTCTTGCCAAGTGTTTCCAGCATGATCAGCCCCCAGAGGGCTAGAGGTGACTGAACCCTTTAGTATGTCCCCAGCGTGTCTTATTTGTAAATATTTATAAAACTGTGAATTGTGAGCACTAAAGTCGTACTACAGGGCAGCAGAGTATTTAATATGGACCCCCGACTATAAATCTCCCAGTTTAAACATCCAATCAAATCCCATGCACTGAAGCCCCCAGGCCGTCTCCTGAGGTTGCCAATTACCCGGCCGAAGAGGGGGTTCTTGTGGTGGCTTGCCCTCCAATCCTATCCATCTGAGAGCTTTCCGCCAGCAGCTCAAGGTGACTCTGGTGAACCAGGGGTGTCAGCATCTCAGCAGAGAGCCAAAGAGGGCCAGACCTCCAAACAGACCGAGGATTAGCCTAAATGCAGAGCACTTCCTGCTGCTAAAGAGACCCTCATGGACTGCGTTGAGTGGAGCACACCAGTAATAGAAATGGAAGTCGCCCTCCCCAGACGCCTGTTCTACGCTGACTGAACACATCTGGGGTAGGACACCCTGGGGTGTGGGTCTAACATTGGGAAGGTGCGTGTACAGCTGCAGGCTGTGATGAAAAAAAGGCAAGAGTGCTTCATAAGAATGGGTTTGGAGTGTGTTATGGGAGCACCACCATCTTAAGGAGGGCTGCCCTGCCCATAAGGGGCAGGAGGAGGGAGCCCCAGCCTCTTCTTCGCTAGGACGGGGGCTAGGCTGAGGTCCCAGCATCTCTGATGGGCAGCTGTGATATGTGTCCAGAGGTATCTGAAGCAGTGAAAGAAAATAGACACCGGGATAGCGCATAGAAGCCCGTCACACGTGTAACGTGAAAATATTGAGCAATCATAAAATAAAGACGAAAAGCCAAAAATAAAGACAAAAACCCCTGTTCACTTGGCGCATGGAATGCTAAATTCCAATCAATTAATGAAGCAGTAAATTTACTGAGCTCATTGGCTACCCCAACGGGCCTTCCCAGAATCCATGTTACATTTATGCAATTTTTCTGAATACGAGTGAATGCAAGCAGATCCATGTTACAGGAATCCACAGTGCATGCTAATGGACAGGTGCCAGGCTCTTTTTGTGGGTAGAATGAGAAAAGACCTTGGAAGTTTGATACACTTTTGTTGAACAAAACTCGGACTCTAATATTTTCTGCAATCCTTGCTTCATTGTACCAACTCCAGAACGAAGCTACGCTTGCTAGTACGGTTGGGCTAAACTGTGCAATGTACAACACAGGGTTTCAAAATGGCAGTTCATTTAAAATATGTGAAAATGTGCAATAATACTAAGGCTCTAGTGAGCTTCAAACATGTAAAAAATCGAAACCACAATTCATACAACAGAATGATATATAAACAGTGTGATATATAGGTATGACTCCTATGTTTTCAAATCTGTCAGTCTAGCGCCTTAGTTTTGATTGCCAGTGGGCAACCGCTGCATCTGCCTGAACTCGTATGAGGACAGATTTGCCTCAATTAGTTACCGGTCCAAATGACTCTTACAGCTATTCACTATGTCTATGTATCTCTAAAATAGGCCTTGGCAAAATTTAAATTACTCTTGTGTTCTTCACGTAATTTCAGGATTTTCAGGTTACGATTGTTATGCGCAGTTCTTGAAATTACGCCATTATATCACATCGCATAATTAAATGCCATTCACTGTAAAAATGTACAGCAATGTGTGCAATTTGCGGTAATTTGAGGTAAAAATTTACTGAGAACACAGTACCTCACGCCAAAAATTGACTCGAGGATGCGTTTCATGCTAAAATATAGTGCAAAATGACAGATTTGTATTTTGCATAATAATGAGTGATTTCACATATTTTAGCTGTAATTATAAAAAAGCAAATCACGGGAATTTTGTAGACCTCTGCCTCTGATCTGTCCTCTGGGGTCTTAAAACATCTCATGCCTCTACCTGGCATAGAACTGTTATCCTCGAAATAAACTAATGAGGTGATCACCCGACTAAGCCTATTCACCAGTATTTTGGCAAGCAGATGTGACTTCATATTAATGAGGAAGATGGGATGGTAAGATTGACACTGGCCATGCATAGGTCACAAAAAAGAAAACCGATGTGAGTGGCCGCATAAAACAACTTTTGAACATGGGCTGCAAGAATGGAGATGTATTTTTCGTAGAGTTACAATAGGAAAGCCGGTTGGCAATAGTTTCACCCAACTGCAGCCAGGGGATTGCCTCAGGCACTTCATCTAGAGTTTTGAGGTAGTCCAAAGTAAAATGATATTGAGCTTGCAAAGACCCAACCAGTAGATCCCAGATCAGAGGGGCAGATTCCTGCAGGTCAATCGGGCCGTGTATAAGAGTGTATCAGAGGTTTTGTCTTTGTAAACACTTTCAGTTTAGCCCGGGACAGCAGCAGATAATTGCGGCCCAATGCCTTGAGTGCCTGCTTTACGTCTATGAAGCATTTCAATTGCTGCTGCACCTGCTTCGTGTAATCTAGAACTTTGGACAAATTGAACAGTGCATCCTGTTTACGAGTGGTGGAGGATAACATATTATCTCTGTCTGCATAGTTATGGACTCTCTCTGTTAGGGGTGTAGGCAGGGCTCCAGCCGGAGGTAAGGATTGAAGACACAGTGTGCCTGTGATATTACAGAACAAGCAGAGAGCATGTTTGTTGGTTCCCAGGGAAACAACCAGTTGAAGAGGAATTGTTCTGGTTTCAGGTAACCCTGGGCGTAGTTCGCGTAGTAGCGCTACGCGTAGCTATGCAAAGTGCACTACGCAAGCTACGCGTAGCTACGCGAACTGCGTAGTGCACTGTGCAAAATGCTGTTCACACTGATTGCACAGTGCCGGATGCTTTACCGCACTGTGCAATTATTGCAAACGGCATCTTGCATAGTGCAAGCGGTCGTTTTCTGCCGCTCGAGTAGATTTTTACTTGAGCGGCAGCTTTCTCAACGCGGACTGGTAGTTTCTCATCACGAGCGGTCGCGAGCATATGCGACCACTCGCAATGAGAAACCTGACCTCCCCGCATTGAGAATCTCGCCGGCAGGTTTATTTGAGGGCCGCGAGCAAGCAAAAAATGTCCGCTACACGTGTTTGCACTGTGCTACGTGCAATTTGCGTAGCACATAGTTGCACAAACTACGCGAGCGTAGCATAGTCCTACGCCCAGGGTTAGTTTCAGGCCATCAGCACCCTCTGGCATCACTGCAATACACATGTTATTACATGGAGATCTGCCATCTTCATCCTCTGCCCTCTGCTCCACCCACCTCTGCAATGCTATGGGTTGGCTGACTGTGCCTTGGGGAGCATAGATTATGTCATCAGAAGATGATAGTCGGCCTTTGGCCACGGTGATCTGATCTCTCACATTCCGTAGGTCCTGGTGGAGCAAGGCTAATTTTCCAATCTTGCTTTCAAGTGAAGACCTTGTTTCCTGGATTGAATGAAGGATTTGAGTCAAGAAGGTAGCACAGTTCTCAGTTGTATTCCCAGATGCTGCAGGAGCATCTTGACACACTACACTTATAGATTTAGTATATTTGTTGAACTTGCCGTATTGCATAGTCATGCGGCCCCAATGCTTCACCAGCTGCCGACAACCTCAATGAAGAGAGCAGTAGAACAAAATATACTCCGAACTTCTCCTGTCCTCCCCAGATGTACCCCCAGAGTAGGTTACTGGAACAGATCTGTACCCTCGACACTCAGTAGACAGCCAGAAGACTGCTCTCCAATCAAACTATCTCCTGTGGTCTCAACTGAGCAGCCTAAATAACTGTGAGATGATGCAGTTGATACCCCAGGGCAGAACACCCCTGTTGGATTGAGAATGTCCCCTGCCCTGCATGCCCGAACTGCTTACCTGTGATCCTGTTTTTGTTATTTTTGATCGTGCCACACACTAATCCTCTGTGCACGCATGAACCTAGGCACAGTCTTTTAACAATGATATGTTCTGGGCCTAGTCCTGAACTGGGACAAAATGCACCCTCATAGGGACAGAGGACTACAGTTCCTGTCGCAGGTTTATGAGAGTAGCAGGTGGTGGCAGCGTACCATGGTAGGTAAATTACAGTGACAGGCTTTTACCTCTGAGACATGAATGCACTCTTAGAGGCCAATACATATAACTTGTTTCACTACTCAAGATGACCCCAGAAACCTGCATGCGACATCCACTGCATTGTACATGTGCATGTGTGCTAGCTGTGATAGTGTGCCATGCACAAGTGATACATGCCACCAGGTTCTATTGTGGAAGCCTACAGCCTGGACGAGAGATCAAGATGGAGGTGAGGTTGCTTTTTGCAGACAGCACATGTGTATTCCTAGCATCTCCTAGATGGGAGGTGGAATCACCTGATGCTTTGGTGAGGAAAGAAAAGCTAGACTTCCCTTAGAATCACCAGAGCCCTTTCTGATACATGGAGCTGCAAATTATGACAGCTGCTATTTGATAAATGGCCAGGGGGTATAGGGTGAGGCCTGGAATATGTTTTCGTCTGGGAAGGGAGCCCTTTGAAGGAGCACAGACTCTTGACTCTCTTCCTGATCTTTGTGAGGAGAGGTCGTAAACAGCTGGGTGCAGTCTGCTCTCACCTCTTTATACTTCTGTGGTGGGCACTCTACCTGGAGGCAGTCATGCTGGGTAGAGCATCCCTGCAGACAGAGGCCAGGTCTGGAAAGTGGCCCGGCCAGGACACAGGAGAGGGGAACCGACTCAAACTGATTCCAAGGAAGCAGACCTGGAAAGAGCATCCTTTGTCTGCGAAACCAGTATAAAGATGGAAACTCAAGACCCATCGCTGATCTTTGTTGTGGTCTCTTCTCCCAAGGATGGGGTACTCTGCAGAATACTCAACGACTACTATGGAATCCAAGAGTTGATGTCACACTGACAGCTAAATCCCCAGAGGCGAGTGAACGTCGCCTGGAGTCCGATCTCAAGGAAGATTTAGTCAACAGTCCTGAGTGGACATGCTGCCTGTTAGCAAGGGAAGGATGTGCCAACCTTGCAGGAGGAGCAGATGGTTGAAGGAGTTGCTGTAATTGAACCTGGAATAGGGTCTGTCTGACAAAGACTAGCTAAGCAAGTGTGCCAAAGGAATCCTGGTACTGCAAGATTGGCCAGTCCAATCTACGTCATTTAATACTGTCATAGCAACCAGGAACCGGGAGTAGGGTGCCTGTGTTTTAGGCCCGTTTGAAGCCGGTATAAGTGCCTGATGGCGGCCCGGGTGCCCCTCAAGTGGACTGTATGAACACAGCACTGTCAAGTGTGTTGTTGGGTCAGAACCAGTCCAGAACATTAAGTGGCCCGAGAGGTGCCCTTGGGTTGTTTTCTGAAGAATTGAGGTAATTGCTTCAAGGCACTGGGTGCCAACGATAGCCCCTGGTGTCTGCTGTGCCGAAACATCACAATCTGTGGGTGTGTAGCCGTCACACTCAAGAATAAGTACCAAGTACTCACCAAAGTATTTGAGTGAGTCTCGTCGCAAATCGAGGACCCACCAGAGCTCCAGAGTGAGCTGCAATTTGCAGCTGCCGCCCAGAAGATGGCTACCGTCAGAAGCCTCTGCTCCTGACGAGAGCCTCTAGGCAATGCACTGCAAGACTGCCTGCCATATGGCTCCTGAGACGACTCCGATGTGCCACCTGGAGCCTCCTTTCGCTAGCGAGATCCGACTGACGTAGGAGGGCTGAATGCCTCCCACGTTTCTACCAGGAAATTGGTGAAAGACTGAATGGACCCAGGTCTGACAGACTGAGTGCTAAGACTAGATCAAAAGTGGGAGGAGAGTACCAGCTGCACCCAGTGCTTTAAATGGGCTGGTACTGTCCGGTATGGAGTACCGACACTTTTTTATCTTGGAAGGGAGAGTACCTGCACTTCTCAAGAGAAATGCTATACTTTATACTTCTCAGAAACAAGCAGGTACTCTGCTACAGAGTACCTGCACTTCCATTTTTTCATTTCAAGCACTGGCTGCACCCACTTATCTACCTTCCAAGGTGAATCTGAGGTGGGGAGCCCAGAGGCGGGGGATCCATGCGGGGGATGGAGGAGGGCTAGTCGGCGGAAGCCTTTAGAGCACAAAGACGGACGCATTATTGATTGCGTGCTGAAATTCTATGTTTTACATGTGATGTAGTTGTTGTTTTTTCTGGGCTGGATATTGATTTTATTGCTGTTTCGGAAGCCTTTGACTACTCGCCCTCACTACTACTGAGTCAAGTTTGCAGACTCTGGGACAGCAGTGGTAGATGGCATCAGCCCCCACAGCTGTGGCCCAGTAACCCCAGCTGTCACCATGGCCTGATCTGGTCTGATGACCCCACTTCAAGGATCTGGGCGACTGCGCCACGCTCAGGTCCAGCAGAAGCGCTCCACAGCCCTCTCTTTGACTTCATCCTCTCAGAGTTGGAGATGCCATGGGACTAAATTCTGGGGCGCCGCCCCTGCCTCCCAGGGACAGGCAAAGGGACTGTCTGGTGGAACAGGGGGGGGGGGGTACTGGTCTGCCACAGACAGGTATCCATATTACCTCGCCCATATCCTTCATTCTAATGGAGTTATGGCACAGAGAGGAGGGGTGTGGGAAGGGGGAGCGTGTCACCAGAAGAAGAATAAAAGCAGATGATGGGGAGGGTAGGGGCAGGTGCAAGAAGGCACCAGGGCACGTGGCCACTGGTCCATCAAGAGTTTCCTTCATGCTCAGCTCCTTCGGCCTCCAGCCAGCCCTCCTCGAGTCCCTGCCTTCCTCGACTGGCTGCAGCAGTCCTCCCAAGCAAACATCTTTAAAGCAGCACATTTTTGCACAATGCCCGGGTCTGTTTTTTTTTTTGCTTTTGTTGCATGGCTTACGGTGAGCTAAACAACAGGCATTCCCGGCCATATGTGTTTTAGAACAAATCAGAAGCAAAAATTGTTACATATTCCTGACTGATCAATATTAGTACAGCCAGTTTCCAGTTTACTTCATTCCTGTGATGCTATCATGGATTGCCCGATCCCCTTGGTAACGTTATTGCCATCTAGTAATTGCACTATGTCTTCCACGACAACGCTGCAACTTTTCTCTTCTATGGCAAAGCTGTTATTTGACTTTCCACAAGTCGCCTTTTGGCTGTTTTAATTGTGTGATACTTGGGGGCTGATTTGGAATTTGGCGTGCAGGGGACTTCATCGCAAATAAAACGGAGTACTCTGTCCACCAAACTCTCGGTCCACCTGCTTCATTTAGAGCCATGCGGACTGTAAGCTTCCTCCAGCGGCCCAATGGCGTGGGGCCAATCAGAGGGCATGACACACCCGCCCTATTTAGGGTGGATGGTGTGATGTCCTTTTTGCTCCGTCCATCGTCATCACAAAATATCTGGTGGTGAGGGATAGAAAACACCCTGGGGGAAAACTCTCACGGAGTGGGGGTCATTCATTTTTTTATTTTTCAAAAACAAACTTTCCCACGGATCTACCGGTTAAAGGCAGAATATGGGTAACACTAGGACTGACGGTTGCAAAGCGTAATATAGCGCGCCTCTGGGGGGCGGAAACGCCGCCGTCGCTTGGAGCATGGAAAAAAGACATGGATTGGTGCATGCTGCAGGAAAAAATAGTATATGTCTCGAGAGGGTGCCCCGGGAAGTGGGTGGCGATCTGGTCTCCCTGGAATGCATACCGGGGCAACATCTGCGAGCCCCCAGTCCCTTCTTCCCCAGAAGACATGGTATCCCCATAAGACGGTGAAAATGTCATATCCTGTTATGTTGTACCTTATTACACTGAGGGACGGTCCAGGGGCTTGCGGCTAAACACTAACTCTAGCGACCAGAATGTTGAATTTTGTTAATAAAAAGAATTTACAAAAAAAAAAAAAAACTTTCACTTTCACTTTGGGAATTTGTTTTTGAAAAACAAAAAATATTAACATTTTTGTTGCCCGCTGCCAAAACCAACAGTGGTGATCCACCAAACTTCCTGTACCTTGAAGGGAACCACCATGATGGTTGTTCCTTTTAACATACAGTAATGATCACTGGGCTGGTGGTCATGTCTAAACCTGGCAGACGATTGTCCGTCAATCTTTAAATAAACCTTAGTTTCCCATTTTTACAGTTAAATTGTTAAAAACTGTATATATGTGCTCAAATGGTTAGCTTAGATCTCTCTTAGGGTTAGTTCCCTAGGCCTTCTGTAGCTAGTCCTTCTTTAGTTTTGGCTTTGGCAGCCATCTTGCTTTCTTTCACAACTGTTTGTGAGCTCACGTCTAGCTTTCATGTGCCAAGCTAACAACTTCTATATATATTGGGCTGTTGCGCATCCATGCAGCAGGTATGCCGAATGCCGACCAAAGGCAAGCTCACCAAAGCCAAGCCCATCTGTGTCCAGCCATGCCCTGGAGCGACCTGGGGCCTGAAATGCTGCCCAATGGGTGTCTCGTGCCATCACTCCTGATTTCCTATAACATATCAGTACCTTCTTTCCTTACTCCGTAGCACCCAGATGCTTTTATCCCAATACAAAGCAGCCCATGATTAAAGAACACTTATATTGTCCTAGCAATAGCCCGAGAGCCCTTCCAACCTCACTGCCCATAGCTGTAATCAAGCCAAAAGTAAAGGCCCTTCTTTGTAACACAAAATCAGCCATTCCACATCCACAATCTATTATAGATCTTTTGGAGCATATCCAAAGATGAAATATTCTGCCTACCAGAAACCTGGCTTACCGACCACAGCAATCCCCTAATCGATAAATTGGTCATTAATAACTTCCCTATTCTGATTTCGTTTATAAGAACAATGAGAGTACACCAATAACTGTGAGGATGCATGTTACAATCCAGATTGAACCCTTCTATGCAGATCCGATTTTTGATCTTCTTGCTTTTTCCCTCTAAAATTAAGACATCTGCTTTTTATATTTTATATTAACATATTGCACCCTCACAGCCCCCATTGCAAAACTGTGCCCATTAACAGAGGAGATTGGCCAATGAGAAGATATAATGTTATCCGCTTAGGAGATTTAAATGCATGGTTTGGTTGCCCTACAGGAGCTTCTCTTCAACTTAAACAAAATCTGGACACCTAAAACCTGCATCTACTAATTCGGCAACCTTCATATAAAGCAGGCCATTTATTGGCTCTCATCTCCTCCTTCATTCACTCAATTAAAGTTAATGACCCTGTTCCTTTAGTATGGAGTGATCATTTTGCTGTCCCTTTAGACATTCTTTTCTCAACCTTCTAAGATAAACCCTCTAACTGAATTGTATTTTAGAAGAACCTGGAACCGTGGCCCCAGAATCAGTAGCCTCTCAGACATCCCACTGTTTTAATACCCGCTATGAGTTCCTTACTAAGCCTTAGACCTCCCCGGATGGTATTTTAAAATGTTTCTATGATTTCCTGCTGGAGACAGTGGATCCTATAACTCTCATATAAATCCAAGCAGTAGAAATCCATGGTTCTTTTGTGATCTTCCAAGCTTGGGCGGAAATGACATAAATCATAGGACCTCAATTTAAACCAGTTTCTACAAGGTCTACAAGGAACAGATCAAAGTTAGTGAAGAAGCAAACCACTGGCCACTAGAGCTCCTACTCTACCAGAACAAGTTTTCAGGATTATGAATGACCTTCACTCCCCTTTTACCCCTAAAACATCAGCCTTCACTTCAGTCACCTTATGCAATCATTCACTACCTTATTCAAAGATAAGATTCAAAGGATTCGTGCTGAAATATTAAGCGAACATATACCAAAGCGTGATTGTCTCAAATGTGATTGTTTCTCAAACACTCCGGTGTCAGTTTCCCAGAAATTTCGTCCGGTTTCAGTACATTCTCTAAAATAACTCTGTGAGCTCTATGCATCCATGCGGGTTCCATGATGATATATCCCCAGCCAAACGGACCACGCTGCTCAACAGCTCTCTTGAGGATGGAACAATGCCATTGATGGGAAAAGAACTGCAGTTGTCAGACAACTTCTTAACAAAACTCACTCTAAGTTCAGAAGATCTGAGGGGCATATGTACAAGCCCCTATCGCCACGGAAACGTCACATTTTGGGACGATCCCGTGGCAATAGGGGCCTTGCCTTATGTACAAGGCAGCGTTGAGTTACTTAACGTGGCTTAATGCTGCCTTGTACATAAGGCACCCTTTCAAGCTATGGTTAGCGTGAAAGGGGCGTGCAGTGGGTGGTGCGGTGGGTGTTCCACCGCAACACCCATTGTATTCGGTGCTGCCCCCTATGTACAAGGGTGGCGTACATAGGAGGCAGCACCAAAATTAAGACCAGGAAAATCGTGGTCTTAAGTTGGCAAAATGAGGAGAAATGCATTATTTCTCCTCGTTTTTGCTTTTTCCATGTGTGCTGCCTTGTGCGGCACACATGGAAAAAGCAAAATGCCTTGGTTTGTTTATGTACAGGAAGGTGTCCCTTCCTCTACATAAACAAACCTTTTAAAAAAATCTAATTTTGTAACTTTCATGTGTGCTGCATGAAGCAGCACACATGAAAGTTACAAAATGGCATTTTAGGATTGTTTAAGTGCAGGAAGGGACACCTTCCTACACATAACCAATCCTCCCCTGCACACAGACACCCTTGCACTCTGGTTTAAGGGTGCCTGCATTGGCGCTAAGCTGTTAAACTTAGCGCCATCACAGGGGGAAATGCCAGGCTGCACCACATTCGTGTAAATATGGTGCAAGCTTGTGTTTCCGAAGTGGCGGAGCGTGTCGTTAAGCCCAGAAGGCGAACGACAGGCTCCGCCCCTTCATTGTACAGCTCTCCCTGAGTGTTTTTAGGTCTATTTCATTACTCCCTTTTTGGGACAATTCTGGATTAAAAAAATTCTCAATTACAAAATAATTTTGAGGTTAATGGTACCAAGAAGTTTGCCATCCTTGCAGAAACACTGATTTGGTGGCTGTGTCCATCCTGGATTATCTATGTAGAATTGTGGACAAAGGTGGTGTTAGGGCATTGGTTTCACTCAATCTGTCATGAGCTTTCAACACCATTGACCACAGTATGCTTATCTCTAAACTTTCTGACACCGGCATCTCGGGTGTAGTCTTAAAATGGGTTATGTGAAAAAAAATAAAGATTTTTAGCTGCTGTGTCCTTCAGGGCTCTAGTCTGTTACCTATTTTGTTCAATAAATATGCTCCCTTCAGATAAACCACTCCATCAGCGGGGGCTCGATTTTACATGTATGCAAAAGACACCCAACTGATGTTCTACTGCTGCACTAGGCGCCGGCCAGTCAGTCATGGCAAAATGTTGACGCATCACTGAGTCGATGGCCTCTAACTGTGTGAAACGGGTCCCAGCTAAAACTGAGCTCCTTCTCTATGCGCTTCACGGTCCACCAGCTGATTCCTTAACCTGGCCTGGTACAGTGGGTCCTCCACCCCCTCCTGAAGCATCAGTTCACAATTTAGGCATCTACCTCAACGTCAACTTGCCGTTAAAAAATCAATTTAGCAACTTTGAGCTCTGTCACCATTGCCATTACATGGCAGTGATGAATGCCCTATTCCACTCTAGGCTAGGCTTTTGTAATGCTATACGCCTAACTTATGCCGACACTCTCTTTGGTCAACTTTAGCTTGCACAGATCGCTGCTGCTCAGCTCATCTCCCTCATGCCTAAATAATCACATATCACAGATACGGAGATGACTCCACTGGCTACCCCTTAAAATTAGGGTTATGTTTAAAGTCTTGTTAAAAGTCATAGGGCCAAATTCACAAACGTGATTACGTATAGTAAAGTTATAAGAGCGGAATCTCTGGACTAAAAACGGCAGTATGGACATTCCACTTTGAGTACAGAGGTTCCGCCCCGAGTGCAGAGATTCTGTCCCGAGTGCAAAGATTCCGTCCCGAGTGCAAAGATTCCGTCCCGAGTGCAAAGATTCCGTCCCGAGTGCAAAGATTCCGTCCCAAGTACTGAGATTGCGCCCAAGTGCAGAGATTGCGCCCGAGTGCAGAGATTGCGCCCGAGTGCAGAGATTGCGCCCCGAGTGCAGAGACTCCGCACTCGTATCTTTACTACATGTAAGTACCTTTGTGAATCGGGCCCTTGATTTTCTAAGCAGCCATCTACCAAGCTAAGAAGTTCATATTTGATGTCCCCAATCGAATGCTTCACTCACCACAACAATCTTTCCTTGTTGTTGCAAGAATCCACACAGTACCCCTGGGGACAAAGCGTCCTCGTATACAGCTCCAAAGACTTGATATTCCTTCCCTTTGCATCTCAGATCGGAACCCATTCTTCTGCAATTTAGGGCACTTTTTATTTTAGGTTTGCAGCTAGTCCTTCTAGTCACTGTTGCAATTATCTTTGAGCACCATGATGCTGCACGAACAAGCACTTTACAAATACATTTCCATTGACAATGCAACATAGTAGACAACAATTTGATCACAAGACTACTGATCCATCAGACTCTCGAATTCCTTGGTGGCTGCCAGAATCTTAACGGAGGCAAGATAAACAGCACCCAGATCAAAAACATGCAGGTAGGCGTATATAAAGCAATCTTCATCATATCGCACATATTCCTAGTGTGTTCCAGATACAAAACATGCTGTATGTATATACGTCAAATTACTGTTGAAAGAAGAAATGGCCTGGATCAAACAGTAATCTGGATGAACAATCCCGGCACAATCTGCATTTTGTAGCACAACAGTGCATGTTAGATATTGATGTGGGTTATAATTTGCATTTGGTTTTATGCATGGTTGGGAAATCTCTACACATTTTGCCACATTGTTTGTGCTTGTTCAGTGAATGTGGATTACTCTACACCAGGGGTACTCACAAACTTTCTCTCGGGGGCCAAATTTACAGTGTGGTTTGTGGCCGAGGGCCGCACTGGTGGGGGCGGGGTCAGTGGGGGAAGGGGGCGGGGCTAAAACCACACAAAAAATGTGACCATGAGGTTGAACACAGGTCCCTGCAGCGGACGCCTTCATCCACTAAGCCTCCAGACCCGGCATACACATCTCTCTCTCTCTCTCTCTCTCCCTCCCTCTGTCTTCCTCCCTCTCTCTCCCTCCTCAACATATCTTTTAGACTGCTCAATCGCCTTTGCTATGTTTATAGTGACATTAAGTGTGGGCACATCCTTACTTCTTGTCTTTATTTAAAAGGTGGTCTCTTATAACTTGATCATATGTAATGTTCTAAAAATCCCAAAATGCTGCCAGCTTTCTTAATACAGCTACCTTTTGTCACAGCCTTCTCCTTTTTTTGTCCTCTGGAATAACATTTATAATACTCCAGAACGGGGATATTTTTTTCCAAGCGTTCCCTGCTTCGGTGGACCAGCATATCGGTACACATCTATTTCACTGGAAGCAGAAACAAGATGGCATCAATTTATAAATTGCTTAGGAACTTCAGCTACACTGGGTAATTTCAAAAGAGAAAATGTCCTTTGAGGTTTAGTTTATTTCTTCTAAAATCTTACAAAAGCTCTCAAGTAAACCCAACCACATCATCCATTCAATATTGCCCTGTTTGTCTTTTGTACAAAAGAAGCAGAAGGCTGAATACTAGATATTTTGTAATATTTTAACCAAACGAACAGACAAACCATCTTTCCCTCTTCATGCCAGAATTATGATATTGAAATGACCAAAGAATAAAAGGAAACAATATTATTTAATAATTCTGCAGTGTATTTGTTCTTATTTTTCGCTATGGCCTATATTATTCTCTTTAAATAGTTGAGTATTGTAGAATTATGTCTAATACTAAACACATCTGTACATAAAGGAGAGGGGGGGGGGACCGGGAGCTAGTTATGGTCCAGTGTCTGTGCTCCGTGTCATATCTATAGTCTTTAAATGGAGACACTGTTCCTGGAGAGAGAGAGGGCAAAAGAAAGAGAGAGATAAAAATGAAACGAGAGGCCTAGGCTTAATATAAGACCCAGCTACTTTAGGATTATGTGTGTGGGGGGGGGGCATACCTTAGTTTCTCTTGTTGCCCTCACACACCCCGAAGGATGTCATGCTTCATCATTGGGCGTTTGCTCCTCGTCGGGCCGGCGCTGCAATGCCCTACGGGTCCCCCGAAGGGTCACTTTAGCGGAGATCTTTTAGAGAAAACGCCGTTTGGTGCATGCGGGTGTGTGGTTTGGGTCCTAATAAAAAGATGTGTGGTGATGGGGTGTGTAAGTGACGTGATAGCCTAAAAATGTCTAAGGGTTACTGGGATAAGGTTTAATGTGAATAGCACCCTTGACATAATAAAAAACCCGTAGGTTGGGTGTTACCTTATTGAAAATAATGTGCCAACAGGTAACTAGTGTGTGGTCAAGCGGTCGACATGTTTCGCGCCCCAATGGTCCAAAAAAGGATCCCTGGCGCTTCCTCAGGACCAAAGAAGAGAGTGAAAGTGAAAGTGCACTAAGGGATACTACCCTCAGTTACTATCCGGGCGTAAACTTCAAGGTAGCACTGCTCTCAGTGTGAGAGTCAGGTCGCTCCAGGATAGACAGCCTAGGTAAATATGGAAACAAAAAGAAAAAAGGGAGAACATCCTATCTATTAAAGAATGTTCACCTATTCAGGAGATTCAAAAAACGAGTGCATAATACAAATATGTACAGAAGGGATATCACCTCCACTCACGGGTGGTGGCGTGATGGGGTCTCAACGGTAAGCTTCCAGGTGCCTGGGCCAGGGAAAGGGGCCTGGGAGGGAGACAGCCCGTCGCCGACCGGAGTCACCCATTAGTCCAGGCACTGGCCGTGGTAGAGGTAAAACCAGATGTCCCCAGTCTCATGTGGCATACAAATAATCGGTCTGTCATTACGGTTTTTACTACGATATGTCACACACACTCACCTAAATATGGGGAGAATAATGCTCCATAGGTTAGGGGACGAGCGTACACACCTTCTTAGTGCTGTGAAATAGGAATAAATGACAGGTAACTGCTAGTCAATCCAGTTCCTAAAGATTCCAAACTGGTCTGAGCTGTCTTGTGCACAGTTTTTAAGTCAATGGCCAGTTTCCTCAGTACTCAAAAGTGCGTTTTTACTCACAGTTTTGCTCCGGCGTGGCCTCTTTACCACCTGCCCCAGTCGTCCTCCTACCTGGAATGGAGACGAGGAACACCAAGGGTTTCTTAAGTACTGCCCGTGTCGACTTAATTGGGGCGGGATCCGTATCCGGTCATCAGACGCGGAGCAGCTGCGTTTTCGTCAGTGTGTGTTTTGCCGCGCATGTGCAGAAGGTAGACAGAAGAGCGATGCGCATGCGTATGGAACAGCTGTGTTTTCGTTAGTGTGTTTTCCGCGCATGTGCAGAAGGTAGATAGATGAGCGAGTGCGCATGCGTGTGTCAGAAAATGTGGTTCCGACTCACGTTCTATTGTTACCATGGTTATGTGTCTATGCAGTCCTCAGTGTAGTGTATATAACTGAGTAGCGCTGGCAAACTAACTATGTGGTTCGAAAAACGCCCATCTAGTGCAACAGAAAGGGCAGACTCGTCTTAATGTTGGAGCCTCAAGGTGCCACTGATGTACAATCAATGGTGAACTTTATGATTGTTACATGCGTCTCGAGGGGATCGAGGAGGGGCAACACCCAGGTTACCAACAACCATTCTTCCCCAATGCACCTCCTCCTTTTCAGAACAGAGGCAGGGGACGAGGCAGAGGCAGAAGAAGAGGGCAAAAACAAGTCCAATGGCAAGATCAAGAGACACAACAGAGAACAACGAGGAGCTCAACACTCCCAAGACCCTGATAGTGAACCTCACAGACAGACACCTGAATACAGACGAAACGGCAGTCCTGGAACTGGGCTTAGGGTTTGTGCCCACCCCCAAGGAGGATAACTTCCGCATGAATGAGGAACTACAACAACTCTTCCGTAAGATCCGCATCAAATCCTTTTTCAACAACAACCCCACTCCTGACCGCCAGGACACTGGACTGAGACCACCCTCCAAATTCACTCCATCAGCGGGTATGGTCCCGAGTGAAGTACTGACGTTTGAAAAAGCAGTCCTTAAGGAGGCTAACAACCTAAGAAGCCGGCATGTCTTTGACAACCTACCTAAGAAACTCCGCGAGGCGGTACATTCACTCACCGAGGATGAAACGATCATTATAAAACCGGCGGATAAGGGAGGAGCCACTGTCATACTGTCAGTAGAGGATTATGAAAGAGAATGCGTCAAACAACTCGGGAGATCCGAATACTACAAGAAGTTGGAGACTGATCCCACCGAGAGACTTCTGTCACGGATACGCATCCTTGTCAACGAAGCTACCAATGAGGGTTGGATCACTGCCCACGAGGCGGCATTCCTTATTAACGAGAACCCTAGGATGCCGTACTTCTACCTACTACCCAAAATACACAAGGGTATCTTTCCACCACCAGGACGACCGATCGTCTCTGGAATAGGCTCACTATTGGAACCACTGAGCAAGTTCAGTGACTTTTTCCTCCGACCTATGGTACAAGCCACTCCGGCCTACCTGAAAGACACCAGGGATGTCTTGAACCTGATACAAGAGATCAACGAGAACAATACCGAGCCCATCGACCTCCTCTTGACTCTAGACGTAGAGGCATTGTATACTAATATTCCGCAAGACGCCACGATTGAAGTAGTTGAACAACTCTTACTCGAGACAGACCTACCCACCAACACACCTGCGAGCTTCATTACTGAACTGATCATGCTGGCCCTGAAGAACAACTTCTTTATGTATAAGACCACCATTTACCATCAGATACAAGGGACCAGCATGGGGAGTACATTCGCGCCGAGCCTAGCAGGGCTGTACATGGCGCACTTTGAGGCTAATAACATCTTTACTGAGAATAACCCCTACAGAGAGAACATGGTAACGTGGAAACGATACATCGATGACGTGCTCATCTTATGGAAAGGTGGAGCGGAGACCTGCCAAGAATTCTACACTTGGATTAACAACTTGAACCCTCACCTACGTTTTACCAAAACGGAAAGCGAAAAAGAGATCCCTTTCCTGGATCTATTGATCACCCTCGAGAGGGGCAAACTCAATACTACCATCTATAAAAAAAATACTGATTGTAACAGCCTACTTGATTTTCACAGCCATCACCCCAAAGCACTGAGGGAAAATTTGCCTTTTGGACAGTTCCTGCGGATTCGCAGGAATTGTAGTGACACCCATGAATATGACATTCAAGCAAACTCCCTCACATCGAACCTAAAAGAAAGACATTACCCTAACAGGGTCATACAACGTGCATGCAAACGAGCCAGGAACAACAACCGCCAAGCACTCCTAGAAGAAAAGACCAAGGAAGCCGACAATACCATCACCTGTGTCACAACCTTCACCCCTCTATCAAACCAAATCAAAAACATCGTGAACCGCAATTGGAGAATTCTGAACACAGGTGATCTCATGTTGGAGCGCCCCAGGTTTGCGTTCAAGAGGACCACCAACCTACGGGACCAACTGATCAACACGAGACCACGCGTGAAGACCATTCGTCAGGAATCCACCTTATGGTCCCTCCCTGCTGTTAAAGGCCACTACCCATGCGGCAATTGTAGTGCATGTCCCTTCACCAAACATACTACACACTTGGAGTTGGACAAAATCAGGTGGGACCAACGGAGCCACACGAATTGCAACACAAAAAACTGTGTGTACCTAATCACCTGCCCTTGCACACTGCGCTACGTGGGGATGACCACTAGACAGGTGAAACTAAGGATAAGTGAACATAGAAGCACGATCCGACGGGGGAGAACAGCAACCAGACTTACGAATCATTACATGGACAAAGGGCATACATGTGACGACATCAAGTGGACAATATTGGAAAACAATCAACATTGGAATAAGAACACCCTACTACGCAGAGAACAACGCTGGGTACATCGTCTCCGGACCAATGAGGTGGGCCTGAATGACAACATACCATGGACTGAACTATAACCCAATATGAGGGGTTGGTGGCCAAATCAGCAGTACACGCCCATGACTACATCATCACGAGCTCCCACCTAGCAATATTTATGTCCATGGTCTCCTTTACCCTCGGGATATCTCTCCCCTTTGAGCAACTTTGTTTTAATAAGACTGGAGGGCCGAGAATAAGCTTCCCCTAATCTCTTGCCACTCTATGACCCTTCATCCTTCTTTCCCCTTCCCCCCCCCACCCTCCTCGATCCCCTCGAGACGCATGTAACAATCATAAAGTTCACCATTGATTGTACATCAGTGGCACCTTGAGGCTCCAACATTAAGACGAGTCTGCCCTTTCTGTTGCACTAGATGGGCGTTTTTCGAACCACATAGTTAGTTTGCCAGCGCTACTCAGTTATATACACTACACTGAGGACTGCATAGACACATAACCATGGTAACAATAGAACGTGAGTCGGAACCACATTTTCTGACACACGCATGCGCACTCGCTCATCTATCTACCTTCTGCACATGCGCGGAAAACACACTAACGAAAACACAGCTGCTCCATACGCATGCGCATCGCTCTTCTGTCTACCTTCTGCACATGCGCGGCAAAACACACACTGACGAAAACGCAGCTGCTCCGCGTCTGATGACCGGATACGGATCCCGCCCCAATTAAGTCGACACGGGCAGTACTTAAGAAACCCTTGGTGTTCCTCGTCTCCATTCCAGGTAGGAGGACGACTGGGGCAGGTGGTAAAGAGGCCACGCCGGAGCAAAACTGTGAGTAAAAACGCACTTTTGAGTACTGAGGAAACTGGCCATTGACTTAAAAACTGTGCACAAGACAGCTCAGACCAGTTTGGAATCTTTAGGAACTGGATTGACTAGCAGTTACCTGTCATTTATTCCTATTTCACAGCACTAAGAAGGTGTGTACGCTCGTCCCCTAACCTATGGAGCATTATTCTCCCCATATTTAGGTGAGTGTGTGTGACATATCGTAGTAAAAACCGTAATGACAGACCGATTATTTGTATGCCACATGAGACTGGGGACATCTGGTTTTACCTCTACCACGGCCAGTGCCTGGACTAATGGGTGACTCCGGTCGGCGACGGGCTGTCTCCCTCCCAGGCCCCTTTCCCTGGCCCAGGCACCTGGAAGCTTACCGTTGAGACCCCATCACGCCACCACCCGTGAGTGGAGGTGATATCCCTTCTGTACATATTTGTATTATGCACTCGTTTTTTGAATCTCCTGAATAGGTGAACATTCTTTAATAGATAGGATGTTCTCCCTTTTTTCTTTTTGTTTCCATATTCACCTAGGCTGTCTATCCTGGAGCGACCTGACTCTCACACTGAGAGCAGTGCTACCTTGAAGTTTACGCCCGGATAGTAACTGAGGGTAGTATCCCTTAGTGCACTTTCACTTTCACTCTCTTCTTTGGTCCTGAGGAAGCGCCAGGGATCCTTTTTTGGACCATTGGGGCGCGAAACATGTCGACCGCTTGACCACACACTAGTTACCTGTTGGCACATTATTTTCAATAAGGTAACACCCAACCTACGGGTTTTTTATTATGTCAAGGGTGCTATTCACATTAAACCTTATCCCAGTAACCCTTAGACATTTTTAGGCTATCACGTCACTTACACACCCCATCACCACACATCTTTTTATTAGGACCCAAACCACACACCCGCATGCACCAAACGGCGTTTTCTCTAAAAGATCTCCGCTAAAGTGACCCTTCGGGGGACCCGTAGGGCATTGCAGCGCCGGCCCGACGAGGAGCAAACGCCCAATGATGAAGCATGACATCCTTCGGGGTGTGTGAGGGCAACAAGAGAAACTAAGGTATGCCCCCCCCCCCACACACATAATCCTAAAGTAGCTGGGTCTTATATTAAGCCTAGGCCTCTCGTTTCATTTTTATCTCTCTCTTTCTTTTGCCCTCTCTCTCTCCAGGAACAGTGTCTCCATTTAAAGACTATAGATATGACACGGAGCACAGACACTGGACCATAACTAGCTCCCGGTCCCCCCCCCCTCTCCTTTATGTACAGATAATTAGCACGGCAGCTTAGCCGAGGGACCCGACCTGACTCTTCCTTCCCACTCCTTTTCCTATTACTGAGTGCAAAATATGTCAACCACTAACATGGGGGATAACCTGGGGCTCGGGTTTGATGATGACATCGTGGCGGAAATCTTGAGAACTCCCTCACTGCTAGATAGTGAGGGGAATATGGCCAGCACATCATCACAAGGTGACTGGAACTCCCTGGCATCACTTAAGAAACTTCAAGTCAAAATTGCCATGCATGGCACAATTATGACTGAATACTTGAGGGCAAATGCTGCACCCAATGGCCTAGTTGTCCGCACGGCACCAAGAATCTTCTTGGAAGACCTCATTTTCCGCAAAGAATGGAGCCAGATCGCATGGAAATGCACCCGCGACTGGCTCATTCTCATTATTGGTACCGCTAAACGTCTCTCCGAAGCACTAATTATCAAGATAAATATCGCAGAAAATGGACTGAAAACTGGGATCAGTATTTCAGCCTACAAAACCCGTTTAGCGGAAATTAACGCAGAGATGACTGACCATCGTGATTATTTATTACAACAAAAAGTGTCAAAATTACAAAAAGACATTAAAAGATTCGACAGGGAGAAGATATACCCTTACACTAAAGAGGAGTACAGACCATCAGACACTGATGACGGCTCAGATGACGGCTCTACAACATCTACGAACTCAGGACGTTCCATGTACAGCAATTCCAGCAATAGCAGCTGGGGTAGGAACGCTAACAAACCGGGCCTACTCCCTCCACCTCCGTTGCCACCTATGTACGGCTATGCACACCAACCTTTCCCTCAACAAGGCCCGATGTGGTTCCCAGCCTATCCGGGGCAACACCCAGGTTACCAACAACCATTCTTCCCCAATGCACCTCCTCCTTTTCAGAACAGAGGCAGGGGACGAGGCAGAGGCAGAAGAAGAGGGCAAAAACAAGTCCAATGGCAAGATCAAGAGACACAACAGAGAACAACGAGGAGCTCAACACTCCCAAGACCCTGATAGTGAACCTCACAGACAGACACCTGAATACAGACGAAACGGCAGTCCTGGAACTGGGCTTAGGGTTTGTGCCCACCCCCAAGGAGGATAACTTCCGCATGAATGAGGAACTACAACAACTCTTCCGTAAGATCCGCATCAAATCCTTTTTCAACAACAACCCCACTCCTGACCGCCAGGACACTGGACTGAGACCACCCTCCAAATTCACTCCATCAGCGGGTATGGTCCCGAGTGAAGTACTGACGTTTGAAAAAGCAGTCCTTAAGGAGGCTAACAACCTAAGAAGCCGGCATGTCTTTGACAACCTACCTAAGAAACTCCGCGAGGCGGTACATTCACTCACCGAGGATGAAACGATCATTATAAAACCGGCGGATAAGGGAGGAGCCACTGTCATACTGTCAGTAGAGGATTATGAAAGAGAATGCGTCAAACAACTCGGGAGATCCGAATACTACAAGAAGTTGGAGACTGATCCCACCGAGAGACTTCTGTCACGGATACGCATCCTTGTCAACGAAGCTACCAATGAGGGTTGGATCACTGCCCACGAGGCGGCATTCCTTATTAACGAGAACCCTAGGATGCCGTACTTCTACCTACTACCCAAAATACACAAGGGTATCTTTCCACCACCAGGACGACCGATCGTCTCTGGAATAGGCTCACTATTGGAACCACTGAGCAAGTTCAGTGACTTTTTCCTCCGACCTATGGTACAAGCCACTCCGGCCTACCTGAAAGACACCAGGGATGTCTTGAACCTGATACAAGAGATCAACGAGAACAATACCGAGCCCATCGACCTCCTCTTGACTCTAGACGTAGAGGCATTGTATACTAATATTCCGCAAGACGCCACGATTGAAGTAGTTGAACAACTCTTACTCGAGACAGACCTACCCACCAACACACCTGCGAGCTTCATTACTGAACTGATCATGCTGGCCCTGAAGAACAACTTCTTTATGTATAAGACCACCATTTACCATCAGATACAAGGGACCAGCATGGGGAGTACATTCGCGCCGAGCCTAGCAGGGCTGTACATGGCGCACTTTGAGGCTAATAACATCTTTACTGAGAATAACCCCTACAGAGAGAACATGGTAACGTGGAAACGATACATCGATGACGTGCTCATCTTATGGAAAGGTGGAGCGGAGACCTGCCAAGAATTCTACACTTGGATTAACAACTTGAACCCTCACCTACGTTTTACCAAAACGGAAAGCGAAAAAGAGATCCCTTTCCTGGATCTATTGATCACCCTCGAGAGGGGCAAACTCAATACTACCATCTATAAAAAAAATACTGATTGTAACAGCCTACTTGATTTTCACAGCCATCACCCCAAAGCACTGAGGGAAAATTTGCCTTTTGGACAGTTCCTGCGGATTCGCAGGAATTGTAGTGACACCCATGAATATGACATTCAAGCAAACTCCCTCACATCGAACCTAAAAGAAAGACATTACCCTAACAGGGTCATACAACGTGCATGCAAACGAGCCAGGAACAACAACCGCCAAGCACTCCTAGAAGAAAAGACCAAGGAAGCCGACAATACCATCACCTGTGTCACAACCTTCACCCCTCTATCAAACCAAATCAAAAACATCGTGAACCGCAATTGGAGAATTCTGAACACAGGTGATCTCATGTTGGAGCGCCCCAGGTTTGCGTTCAAGAGGACCACCAACCTACGGGACCAACTGATCAACACGAGACCACGCGTGAAGACCATTCGTCAGGAATCCACCTTATGGTCCCTCCCTGCTGTTAAAGGCCACTACCCATGCGGCAATTGTAGTGCATGTCCCTTCACCAAACATACTACACACTTGGAGTTGGACAAAATCAGGTGGGACCAACGGAGCCACACGAATTGCAACACAAAAAACTGTGTGTACCTAATCACCTGCCCTTGCACACTGCGCTACGTGGGGATGACCACTAGACAGGTGAAACTAAGGATAAGTGAACATAGAAGCACGATCCGACGGGGGAGAACAGCAACCAGACTTACGAATCATTACATGGACAAAGGGCATACATGTGACGACATCAAGTGGACAATATTGGAAAACAATCAACATTGGAATAATAACACCCTACTACGCAGAGAACAACGCTGGGTACATCGTCTCCGGACCAATGAGGTGGGCCTGAATGACGACATACCATGGACTGAACTATAACCCAATATGAGGGGTTGGTGGCCAAATCAGCAGTACACGCCCATGACTACATCATCACGAGCTCCCACCTAGCAATATTTATGTCCATGGTCTCCTTTACCCTCGGGATATCTCTCCCCTTTGAGCAACTTTGTTTTAATAAGACTGGAGGGCCGAGAATAAGCTTCCCCTAATCTCTTGCCACTCTATGACCCTTCATCCTTCTTTCCCCTTCCCCCCCCCACCCTCCTCGATCCCCTCGAGACGCATGTAACAATCATAAAGTTCACCATTGATTGTACATCAGTGGCACCTTGAGGCTCCAACATTAAGACGAGTCTGCCCTTTCTGTTGCACTAGATGGGCGTTTTTCGAACCACATAGTTAGTTTGCCAGCGCTACTCAGTTATATACACTACACTGAGGACTGCATAGACACATAACCATGGTAACAATAGAACGTGAGTCGGAACCACATTTTCTGACACACGCATGCGCACTCGCTCATCTATCTACCTTCTGCACATGCGCGGAAAACACACTAACGAAAACACAGCTGCTCCATACGCATGCGCATCGCTCTTCTGTCTACCTTCTGCACATGCGCGGCAAAACACACACTGACGAAAACGCAGCTGCTCCGCGTCTGATGACCGGATACGGATCCCGCCCCAATTAAGTCGACACGGGCAGTACTTAAGAAACCCTTGGTGTTCCTCGTCTCCATTCCAGGTAGGAGGACGACTGGGGCAGGTGGTAAAGAGGCCACGCCGGAGCAAAACTGTGAGTAAAAACGCACTTTTGAGTACTGAGGAAACTGGCCATTGACTTAAAAACTGTGCACAAGACAGCTCAGACCAGTTTGGAATCTTTAGGAACTGGATTGACTAGCAGTTACCTGTCATTTATTCCTATTTCACAGCACTAAGAAGGTGTGTACGCTCGTCCCCTAACCTATGGAGCATTATTCTCCCCATATTTAGGTGAGTGTGTGTGACATATCGTAGTAAAAACCGTAATGACAGACCGATTATTTGTATGCCACATGAGACTGGGGACATCTGGTTTTACCTCTACCACGGCCAGTGCCTGGACTAATGGGTGACTCCGGTCGGCGACGGGCTGTCTCCCTCCCAGGCCCCTTTCCCTGGCCCAGGCACCTGGAAGCTTACCGTTGAGACCCCATCACGCCACCACCCGTGAGTGGAGGTGATATCCCTTCTGTACATATTTGTATTATGCACTCGTTTTTTGAATCTCCTGAATAGGTGAACATTCTTTAATAGATAGGATGTTCTCCCTTTTTTCTTTTTGTTTCCATATTTACCTAGGCTGTCTATCCTGGAGCGACCTGACTCTCACACTGAGAGCAGTGCTACCTTGAAGTTTACGCCCGGATAGTAACTGAGGGTAGTATCCCTTAGTGCACTTTCACTTTCACTCTCTTCTTTGGTCCTGAGGAAGCGCCAGGGATCCTTTTTTGGACCATTGGGGCGCGAAACATGTCGACCGCTTGACCACACACTAGTTACCTGTTGGCACATTATTTTCAATAAGGTAACACCCAACCTACGGGTTTTTTATTATGTCAAGGGTGCTATTCACATTAAACCTTATCCCAGTAACCCTTAGACATTTTTAGGCTATCACGTCACTTACACACCCCATCACCACACATCTTTTTATTAGGACCCAAACCACACACCCGCATGCACCAAACGGCGTTTTCTCTAAAAGATCTCCGCTAAAGTGACCCTTCGGGGGACCCGTAGGGCATTGCAGCGCCGGCCCGACGAGGAGCAAACGCCCAATGATGAAGCATGACATCCTTCGGGGTGTGTGAGGGCAACAAGAGAAACTAAGGTATGCCCCCCCCCCCACACACATAATCCTAAAGTAGCTGGGTCTTATATTAAGCCTAGGCCTCTCGTTTCATTTTTATCTCTCTCTTTCTTTTGCCCTCTCTCTCTCCAGGAACAGTGTCTCCATTTAAAGACTATAGATATGACACGGAGCACAGACACTGGACCATAACTAGCTCCCGGTCCCCCCCCCCTCTCCTTTATGTACAGATAATTAGCACGGCAGCTTAGCCGAGGGACCCGACCTGACTCTTCCTTCCCACTCCTTTTCCTATTACTGAGTGCAAAATATGTCAACCACTAACATGGGGGATAACCTGGGGCTCGGGTTTGATGATGACATCGTGGCGGAAATCTTGAGAACTCCCTCACTGCTAGATAGTGAGGGGAATATGGCCAGCACATCATCACAAGGTGACTGGAACTCCCTGGCATCACTTAAGAAACTTCAAGTCAAAATTGCCATGCATGGCACAATTATGACTGAATACTTGAGGGCAAATGCTGCACCCAATGGCCTAGTTGTCCGCACGGCACCAAGAATCTTCTTGGAAGACCTCATTTTCCGCAAAGAATGGAGCCAGATCGCATGGAAATGCACCCGCGACTGGCTCATTCTCATTATTGGTACCGCTAAACGTCTCTCCGAAGCACTAATTATCAAGATAAATATCGCAGAAAATGGACTGAAAACTGGGATCAGTATTTCAGCCTACAAAACCCGTTTAGCGGAAATTAACGCAGAGATGACTGACCATCGTGATTATTTATTACAACAAAAAGTGTCAAAATTACAAAAAGACATTAAAAGATTCGACAGGGAGAAGATATACCCTTACACTAAAGAGGAGTACAGACCATCAGACACTGATGACGGCTCAGATGACGGCTCTACAACATCTACGAACTCAGGACGTTCCATGTACAGCAATTCCAGCAATAGCAGCTGGGGTAGGAACGCTAACAAACCGGGCCTACTCCCTCCACCTCCGTTGCCACCTATGTACGGCTATGCACACCAACCTTTCCCTCAACAAGGCCCGATGTGGTTCCCAGCCTATCCGGGGCAACACCCAGGTTACCAACAACCATTCTTCCCCAATGCACCTCCTCCTTTTCAGAACAGAGGCAGGGGACGAGGCAGAGGCAGAAGAAGAGGGCAAAAACAAGTCCAATGGCAAGATCAAGAGACACAACAGAGAACAACGAGGAGCTCAACACTCCCAAGACCCTGATAGTGAACCTCACAGACAGACACCTGAATACAGACGAAACGGCAGTCCTGGAACTGGGCTTAGGGTTTGTGCCCACCCCCAAGGAGGATAACTTCCGCATGAATGAGGAACTACAACAACTCTTCCGTAAGATCCGCATCAAATCCTTTTTCAACAACAACCCCACTCCTGACCGCCAGGACACTGGACTGAGACCACCCTCCAAATTCACTCCATCAGCGGGTATGGTCCCGAGTGAAGTACTGACGTTTGAAAAAGCAGTCCTTAAGGAGGCTAACAACCTAAGAAGCCGGCATGTCTTTGACAACCTACCTAAGAAACTCCGCGAGGCGGTACATTCACTCACCGAGGATGAAACGATCATTATAAAACCGGCGGATAAGGGAGGAGCCACTGTCATACTGTCAGTAGAGGATTATGAAAGAGAATGCGTCAAACAACTCGGGAGATCCGAATACTACAAGAAGTTGGAGACTGATCCCACCGAGAGACTTCTGTCACGGATACGCATCCTTGTCAACGAAGCTACCAATGAGGGTTGGATCACTGCCCACGAGGCGGCATTCCTTATTAACGAGAACCCTAGGATGCCGTACTTCTACCTACTACCCAAAATACACAAGGGTATCTTTCCACCACCAGGACGACCGATCGTCTCTGGAATAGGCTCACTATTGGAACCACTGAGCAAGTTCAGTGACTTTTTCCTCCGACCTATGGTACAAGCCACTCCGGCCTACCTGAAAGACACCAGGGATGTCTTGAACCTGATACAAGAGATCAACGAGAACAATACCGAGCCCATCGACCTCCTCTTGACTCTAGACGTAGAGGCATTGTATACTAATATTCCGCAAGACGCCACGATTGAAGTAGTTGAACAACTCTTACTCGAGACAGACCTACCCACCAACACACCTGCGAGCTTCATTACTGAACTGATCATGCTGGCCCTGAAGAACAACTTCTTTATGTATAAGACCACCATTTACCATCAGATACAAGGGACCAGCATGGGGAGTACATTCGCGCCGAGCCTAGCAGGGCTGTACATGGCGCACTTTGAGGCTAATAACATCTTTACTGAGAATAACCCCTACAGAGAGAACATGGTAACGTGGAAACGATACATCGATGACGTGCTCATCTTATGGAAAGGTGGAGCGGAGACCTGCCAAGAATTCTACACTTGGATTAACAACTTGAACCCTCACCTACGTTTTACCAAAACGGAAAGCGAAAAAGAGATCCCTTTCCTGGATCTATTGATCACCCTCGAGAGGGGCAAACTCAATACTACCATCTATAAAAAAAATACTGATTGTAACAGCCTACTTGATTTTCACAGCCATCACCCCAAAGCACTGAGGGAAAATTTGCCTTTTGGACAGTTCCTGCGGATTCGCAGGAATTGTAGTGACACCCATGAATATGACATTCAAGCAAACTCCCTCACATCGAACCTAAAAGAAAGACATTACCCTAACAGGGTCATACAACGTGCATGCAAACGAGCCAGGAACAACAACCGCCAAGCACTCCTAGAAGAAAAGACCAAGGAAGCCGACAATACCATCACCTGTGTCACAACCTTCACCCCTCTATCAAACCAAATCAAAAACATCGTGAACCGCAATTGGAGAATTCTGAACACAGGTGATCTCATGTTGGAGCGCCCCAGGTTTGCGTTCAAGAGGACCACCAACCTACGGGACCAACTGATCAACACGAGACCACGCGTGAAGACCATTCGTCAGGAATCCACCTTATGGTCCCTCCCTGCTGTTAAAGGCCACTACCCATGCGGCAATTGTAGTGCATGTCCCTTCACCAAACATACTACACACTTGGAGTTGGACAAAATCAGGTGGGACCAACGGAGCCACACGAATTGCAACACAAAAAACTGTGTGTACCTAATCACCTGCCCTTGCACACTGCGCTACGTGGGGATGACCACTAGACAGGTGAAACTAAGGATAAGTGAACATAGAAGCACGATCCGACGGGGGAGAACAGCAACCAGACTTACGAATCATTACATGGACAAAGGGCATACATGTGACGACATCAAGTGGACAATATTGGAAAACAATCAACATTGGAATAATAACACCCTACTACGCAGAGAACAACGCTGGGTACATCGTCTCCGGACCAATGAGGTGGGCCTGAATGACGACATACCATGGACTGAACTATAACCCAATATGAGGGGTTGGTGGCCAAATCAGCAGTACACGCCCATGACTACATCATCACGAGCTCCCACCTAGCAATATTTATGTCCATGGTCTCCTTTACCCTCGGGATATCTCTCCCCTTTGAGCAACTTTGTTTTAATAAGACTGGAGGGCCGAGAATAAGCTTCCCCTAATCTCTTGCCACTCTATGACCCTTCATCCTTCTTTCCCCTTCCCCCCCCCACCCTCCTCGATCCCCTCGAGACGCATGTAACAATCATAAAGTTCACCATTGATTGTACATCAGTGGCACCTTGAGGCTCCAACATTAAGACGAGTCTGCCCTTTCTGTTGCACTAGATGGGCGTTTTTCGAACCACATAGTTAGTTTGCCAGCGCTACTCAGTTATATACACTACACTGAGGACTGCATAGACACATAACCATGGTAACAATAGAACGTGAGTCGGAACCACATTTTCTGACACACGCATGCGCACTCGCTCATCTATCTACCTTCTGCACATGCGCGGAAAACACACTAACGAAAACACAGCTGCTCCATACGCATGCGCATCGCTCTTCTGTCTACCTTCTGCACATGCGCGGCAAAACACACACTGACGAAAACGCAGCTGCTCCGCGTCTGATGACCGGATACGGATCCCGCCCCAATTAAGTCGACACGGGCAGTACTTAAGAAACCCTTGGTGTTCCTCGTCTCCATTCCAGGTAGGAGGACGACTGGGGCAGGTGGTAAAGAGGCCACGCCGGAGCAAAACTGTGAGTAAAAACGCACTTTTGAGTACTGAGGAAACTGGCCATTGACTTAAAAACTGTGCACAAGACAGCTCAGACCAGTTTGGAATCTTTAGGAACTGGATTGACTAGCAGTTACCTGTCATTTATTCCTATTTCACAGCACTAAGAAGGTGTGTACGCTCGTCCCCTAACCTATGGAGCATTATTCTCCCCATATTTAGGTGAGTGTGTGTGACATATCGTAGTAAAAACCGTAATGACAGACCGATTATTTGTATGCCACATGAGACTGGGGACATCTGGTTTTACCTCTACCACGGCCAGTGCCTGGACTAATGGGTGACTCCGGTCGGCGACGGGCTGTCTCCCTCCCAGGCCCCTTTCCCTGGCCCAGGCACCTGGAAGCTTACCGTTGAGACCCCATCACGCCACCACCCGTGAGTGGAGGTGATATCCCCTCTGTACATATTTGTATTATGCACTCGTTTTTTGAATCTCCTGAATAGGTGAACATTCTTTAATAGATAGGATGTTCTCCCTTTTTTCTTTTTGTTTCCATATTTACCTAGGCTGTCTATCCTGGAGCGACCTGACTCTCACACTGAGAGCAGTGCTACCTTGAAGTTTACGCCCGGATAGTAACTGAGGGTAGTATCCCTTAGTGCACTTTCACTTTCACTCTCTTCTTTGGTCCTGAGGAAGCGCCAGGGATCCTTTTTTGGACCATTGGGGCGCGAAACATGTCGACCGCTTGACCACACACTAGTTACCTGTTGGCACATTATTTTCAATAAGGTAACACCCAACCTACGGGTTTTTTATTATGTCAAGGGTGCTATTCACATTAAACCTTATCCCAGTAACCCTTAGACATTTTTAGGCTATCACGTCACTTACACACCCCATCACCACACATCTTTTTATTAGGACCCAAACCACACACCCGCATGCACCAAACGGCGTTTTCTCTAAAAGATCTCCGCTAAAGTGACCCTTCGGGGGACCCGTAGGGCATTGCAGCGCCGGCCCGACGAGGAGCAAACGCCCAATGATGAAGCATGACATCCTTCGGGGTGTGTGAGGGCAACAAGAGAAACTAAGGTATGCCCCCCCCCCCACACACATAATCCTAAAGTAGCTGGGTCTTATATTAAGCCTAGGCCTCTCGTTTCATTTTTATCTCTCTCTTTCTTTTGCCCTCTCTCTCTCCAGGAACAGTGTCTCCATTTAAAGACTATTAATACTAAACACAGACATCACACAGTAGGTTAAAATAAAGAACAAATGTCTTCTTACAACCGCTATGAAATCTTGCAAGCGCCTAGTAAGCTTGTCCCAAACCAAAGTGGCTACTCCACACATACACTATATGACATCACCTCACAATGCAACGTGTAGGCCTCACGTCCGGATACTAGTCATGTTTCAGTCCACCTCCCTCCTTTTCCCTCCCTCCCTCTCCCTCTGTCTCCCTCCCTCTGTCTCCCTCCCTCTACCTCCCTCTGTCATCCTCTGTCATTCCACCCTGCGTGTGTGTCAGCCAGCTGAGAGAGCTTCCCGGGCACACCAACAGCCGCACCCGAGCACTTCACAGGTCTTTAAAAGACCATTTGCATGTTAATTGTTGCATTTCACCTCTTCTTAGGCCCCGCAGCTCCACTCTGACTATCCCTGGAACCACCCGCGGCACCCACAGAGCAGAGTCAGAGTCGCGCTGGTGCAACCGGCAGTGTTTAGGAACACTCATTATTATTTGTTTTTTAAACACGGGTACGATGTTTGCAAAGTCCGCGGGCTGCCAAGGAAGGCTTGCCGGGCCGCAGGCGGCCCGCGGGCCGTACTATGAGTACCCGTGATATAGAGGAATTAGGTCAAATGTTGAATTCCTATAAAAGGTTATGCATCTGTAAGGTGACTTGCAATATTCTCATCATGTACTTCAGCGGGTAGTTTATGCCTTATAATACATGGTCACACTGTCACCTCCTGCAGAAACCACTTAAATCCTTGGTGCATAGCTCTGTCATATGAAAGACGGCATGTTTGCAAACAAGAAGAATTAAAATAGACTCTCTAGTGCAAACTTTAAACACATTGGGCCTGATTCACAGAACTAACTTAAGACAAAATCCTAAACTTAATACTTTTGGTATTCACAGAAGTTAGGATTTTGTCTTCAGTTTGTCTTAAGACAAACTTAAGACAGACTTAAGACAGTCTTAAGACAGACTTAAGACAGTCTTAAGACAAACTTAAGACAGACTTAAGACAGACTTAAGACAGACTTAAGACAGACTTAAGACAGACTTAAGACAGACTTAAGACAGACTTAAGACAAACTTAAGACAAACTTAAGACAAAATCCTAACTTCTGTGAATACCAAAAGTAGTAAGTTTAGGATTTTGTCTTAAGTTAGTTCTGTGAATCGGGCCCTACGAGACATCTGGTAAATATTTGTTCCAAAAAGCTATTAGACTCAGTTAAATAAAAACATATTTTTTTTAAAGTGTAGTAACTCAGAATGAGTAGAAACTTGCAGAAAGATTCTAACTTTTGTAAAATGACTTAAGGAGTGCAAAAATTAAACATGTTGCCATAAATATTTCCTTTCTGCATTTCATTCTACAGCTAGAAAAACTGAGCAAAAGAAAGAAAAGCAGTATGCAGTTTTCGTAATAGCTGCTTTAATTATGATCAGTGACCTGACCTGCCTTTCCCCTCGGCTGCTGGACCTGGCAGCAGGCATTTTGACATCAGAACTCAACTATAATAAATTAAGACAGTTGAGGTCTGACGTCATTGTGACTAGGTGCGTCATTATAAAGAAATTAGAGACAGCTTATTACTACAGGGATTGCAGAATTGGATGTATTATAATTAAGGCTCCCGGTTTTCCGTTTTTACTGATTTTTACAGATAATTACAGACAGAAAACAAAGTGTTTCCTGTCTGTATTTATTTTTTAAAGCGGAAAAATGCAGAAAAGTGTGCTTCTTGTGGGTGACTCTCCATGCTATTTTTCATGATTTCTAGGACAACAGTCGAGCAGATAGGCAGCATGGGAAGTTAAAAATAGTTTGAGATTTCCCTAAATGCAGGTTTATGATAATATATATTTGTATTTGTATTATAATAGTCAAATTTACCTGAAGGTGTAGTGTTTTGTTATATTTGGCTGCTTCATTTGCTAAAAAACGACAAGCAGCAAAGCATGAGTGCATGTTTATCAGTTAAATAAATGTGGAAATATACCATTTTATGACTCCATATATTCCCAAACCACAAAATAAATATGGATAAATACCAATAGGATGGCCAAAAAAAAATCTGGATGAATACAGACGGAAATGTTTAAAAAATAAATACCGTAAAACCGGGAGCCCTAATTATAATTCAATAAAGAACTCGAGGAGTTATGCTGTGATAAAACCTGCAGGAGCCACAAGTCATTTTAAGCAAAAAAACCTCTCTGCATAAAAAGAAAGTAACGTGTTTCACATTTCCTTAATTTGTGCGCCATCTAGTGGACAACATGGGGGATAATTGCATCGGAGAAAACCCAATTAGATATACCTAATGACACAGGATTAAAACCACACACTATACAAACTTGATATTGGTTCAACATTGTGACTGGAGGGACTTTCACTCAATAACATACATAGGCTAGCATCCGCAGTGGAACTCCTCGTCCTGAGGCTTACAATTGGACGCAAGCTTACAACAATGGCAGTTTATTGAATTCACAGAACAGCAGAACAGTGAACAGTATTACTATAAATGTGCAATTTTAACATCTTACATTTATATATTTTTTTTGCATGCAGGAATCTCGCAAGAGATATGACAATGTAAATGAATTTAAAATGTAAACCCACAATGTACATCCTCACTTAACCAAGAATGACAACTTTGACTAATTTGTTGTTTTAATAAAAACATTTATCATGGTCTTATTATTAGCAGCTCTGTTTCACTTTAGCAAAAAGTCGAATAACGTCCTCTCCACTTAGTTTTTTACAGTTTCCAAGAGAATCAGAATTTCAGTGGGAAGAATGGGTCGATGCATTTAAAATATATATGCTTGCCTCAGGGTGTGAAAAGCATGCTGATGCTAGGAAACAAGCGACCCTTTTACATTTGTTGGGTAAGGAAAGATTAAAAATATATTGCACTCTTCATGATTTACAAAATCAGGAAGGAGATGATAACATGTCCATGTATGCTAAAACATTAAAACTATTGGAATTATGTTTTGGAGAAAAGGCTAATATAATATTAGAATGTTACATAATCTTTCCAAGAGTTCAGTCTGAGAACGAATCTATTGGTAATTTTGTTACAAGCCTTAAGGCCTTATTAGTGAGTTCTGCATTTACTGGTAACCAGGATGAATACATTGATGATCAAATGGTGAGGCACACGTCAAATAACTCTATTCAAAAGAATTGTGGAGTGCCTGTAATCCTACATTACTGGAGGCTCTTGACATAGCGAGAGGAGAAGAGTTAAAATCAAAGTGCGCGAAGATAGTGCATGAGAATAAGCAAACTGGTATTAAATCAGTGGAACATTGATGAAGGGAATGTTATCTGCACTAAACGAGCCTAATTTAACAACATCAAACAGAAAGTGATGATATAAGTAAGTTTACACTGTAAAATCTAAGTCAAATATAGGAAAAGGTAACAATAGTAACATTAATAAAAATAACACTAAGGATAAGACTAAGTCTAGGACATCATCTAAAAACTGTTGTATAAGATGTGATAGTGTGAATCATTGGGCTAATGATGATTCACGCCCGCAAGAAGTGTAACTTGTATAAAAAGCGTAAAACTCAGCCAATATGCACTGATGTGCAAGATTCCGGTTCGAAGAATAGAGGTATCTGAAGGTAAAGTTCATTCATAGGATTGTGATGATTCATATTTACTTAGTTTAGTTGATGAGGATATAAATGAAACATTTGTAAACTGAACATTTGCACTGTTAGACCTAGCCTTTTTTGGTGTGATTACCCCTGACTTTTTGCCTCTACCTCCTCTATTTGTGATGCTGTGATGGGTTTCGTTTGACTGGCTTAGATGCTTTGGGCACTTTGCCACTGCTGATCAGTGTCAAAGTGCAAGTGCTCCCTGTATAAAGTGTAATGGTAATTGGTTGTCCATGATTGGTATGTTTGCCTTACTGGTAAAGTCCATAGTAAAGTGCACTATGTGTGCCAGGGCTGGTAATGCAACTCCTATTAGTGGGCCTGCAGCACTAATTGTGCCACCCACACAAGTAGCCTTAAAGAGGGAACTCAGGCCTGCCATTCCAGTGCCTGGGCGCAGTTTGTTAAACTGCCACGTTGTTCTGACAAGTGCACCCACTTGCCAGACCTTACCCTTCCCTTTCTATGCACATCAGACACCCCTATGGTAGGCCCAAGGTACCCCCTGGGAAGGGTGCAGTGCATGTGAAAGGTAGGACATGTACTAAGGTGTGTACCATGTCCGGACAGTGAAATAATCTCCATTTCGTATTTCACTGTGGAAAGGCCATCTTGCCCATAGGGCAGAATGGGGAGGCTGTGTAATATGTTTTCCAGCCTATCTTCCCAAAGGCTTAAGATGGAGAGGTGAAGTTTAATATGCCTGAACTCACAATGTAATAACACATCTTTTTATGAAGGTGGTTTTTGCATTGTGTGTTTAGAAGCCACTCTTTTAGAAGTGGCTGGGTTTTTGTGCTCTAACATTTCTATGTGTCTCTGCCTGGCTGTGGATTGACTGTCTGGATTTGAAAGCGATAGGATCTGGGGAATGTCTTGACCCAGGGAAGGAGGTGAGACAGCAACAAGTTGACCTGCATCTGGAGTGTAGGGGGAGGAGGAGCCCCTAGAGGTGAAGAGGCTTGGGTTGCCGCCATAAAACAATGGTCTCATCTCCTGCTGAGTTATTCAGAATCCAGACCCCCACTAATCAAAGGAAGAAGGTGTCACTGGTAGGGAGGCCCCCAGAACTGGTTTGAACAGGGGTCAGTGGCCCCCTGAACACAAAGACATCAAACACTTTTAGGGGTATAACTATGAGAGCTGAAGCCCCTGAACTTTGGAGAAATGGATTGATCAAGTTTGAACAAGACTGAAGCTACTTCGGGGTCAAGAGGAACCTTTGCCAAGGAAGAAACAACTGAAGAGACTGAAGGAAAGGACTGACCCTTGCTGTGTGTTCTGGGGCTGGCCTGCAGTTTGCTGTTTTAGTCAAGGAGATGCTAAAGGGACTTTGCTGTGTCCCCCTGCTTGAAAGGACTTTGCTGTGTGCTGTGTCCAGAAGTAACTTATCCCCAAGGGCCCGAGGTGAGCTGGCTCCCTGTTGTGGAAACTCAGGAACACAAAAGTTTCCAGGAGAGTCTCAGTAACGCAGTGTGTGTGCTTTTTGCAGCCTGAGACCCTCATAAGAAGTGCCCTGTGATCGTGGGCACCTGTAGTCCAAGTGAGTCTCAGCGACGCTGTGTGCATAAGCTTTGTGCAGCCTGAGACCTTCGTGAGGATTGCCTTGTTATCGTGCACACCCGGAGTCCAAGTGAGTCTCAGCGACACTGTGTGGGTGTGCTTTGTGCAGCCTGAGACCTTCGTGTGGATTGCCTTGTTATCATGCACCCGGAGTTCAAGTGAATCTCAGCGACACTGTGTGCGTTTGCTTTGTGCAGCCTGAAACCTTCGTGTGGAGTGCCCGGTGATTGTGCACCCGAAGCTCAAGTGAGTCTCAGCAACGCTGTGTGCTTGTGCCCTGTTGCAGCCTGAGATCTTCGTACCATCAGCAGCCCGGACCGGCAGCCCCGGAGGAGCTGAGCCACTGGCCAGAGCCCGCCGTTGCCAGAGCAGGACCTCGAACCAACCTCCTCGAAGGAGGGCCCGAGTCCCACTGTCCGGATTTCACTAAGATTGCATCGGAGGCCCAAGTCGCTGGAAGAGAAGAGGGGAGCGAGGTCGCCCCCCCCCCTCCCCCCCCCCCCCCCCAGGTAACGTGTGTCGAGGCCTTGGGCTGGGTGCGGGTTCGGAGGGAGATGCTCTCAGCCTCTCCCATTCCTGCAGCGCGAGCCTCTGCTTCGGCTCGTATCACGGCCCGTACTTGCCAAAGGAGTGGAAGTACCGGGGCCGGAGTACGGAGCTGCACTTTTTGTTTACACCACACCCATGTGGGGGCAACTGTTGACAGAGGCTGACTGCGAGTCAGCACAAGGGCGGAGAGACCGCCTAAGGCACCGTAATCGGTGCAAGAGTGTATTACGCATTGCATTATTTCTGCATAACGAACTACCAGATTGTGGTATTACACATTGCATTATTTCTGCATAACGAACTACCTGATTGTCGTATTATGCATTACATTATTTCTGCATAACGAAGTACCTGGTTGTTGCGTTACGCATTGCATTATTTTTATATTGTAAAGTGCCTGATTCTAGCATTACGAACTGCATAGCATTGCAGTAGGACTGCAGTGGAACATTTAGAAGTGCTCATTAATATCGCCAGAACTTACAACGGCTGGCTGGCCTAACAACTGACCAGGAGGAATATTACAAATACGCATATGTTGGATTTATATTGTGCGGTCTTATCGTATAGCTTTTTATATAAATGTATACTTTTTTTATGAAACTCGTGTGGAGTCCATTTGTGGTGTCATCATTGGGTTGCTGTGAGCGTGGTTGCAAATACTTTACACATTTGCCTTGAAGATAAGCCTGGCTGCTCATACCAAGCTACCAAGGGGGTGAGTGGGGGCTATCTGAGAAGATGTCCTTCCTTTCCCTGATGTGGAAACGAGGGTCCCTATTTGGCCTAAGGTACCTACCTCAGCCAACAAGGGATCCCGGGTCTAACATGCACCATAATGGATTATACATGGACAGATAGTTGAAGAAAAAGGACCCTAAATGTAGGATACAAATTGATGTTAAAGGATTCCAGATGTTGGAAGATTTGAAAAGATTCTGGACATTAGAATCAAAGGGCCTCATTTGCTAGATTTTGATACACAGCGGCGCAGCAAGCCTTCGTGCTGCGCTGTCGTGTGTCAAAATAAAAGAGCTGGAATGTGCCGTCGGCTCATTCCAGTACTTCTCCCCTGCGCCTGCACATAAACAGTAGCTGTGCGCCAACGCAGACACCCGTACGCCATGTAGCAATGGTGCCTGCGTTGTGTGGATGATTGTTTTTGCGCAGGAAGGGACACTTTCCTGCACAAAAACAATCATTGATGGTATTTAACTTTTTCTATGTGTGCTGCAGAATGCAGCACACATAGAAAGAGGAAAAAGGAGGAGAATTAAATGTATTTCTCCTCGTTGCACCACTCCTACACCTCCTCTGGGGAGGCGTAGGACTCTGACGCATTCCCAGCTTTACAAAACGTTGTAAATCTGGGAATGTGTCAGGTTCCATGGATGCTCTGTGGGAACACCCACAGCAACAACCGTGGAACGCCCCTTACATGCAGAGTAATGCGTGAAATGGGCCCGTATTTACAAAGCCATAAAAAGTCACGCAGGGTGACTTTAGGTGGCCTTATAAATATGGGCAAGCCCATTGCGCTGCCGGCGCGTCACAAAAAGGGAAGCACCGATGGCGTAATGGGCTTGTAGATGAGGCCCCAAATGTTTATTTGAGCCAGATTAAGACATATGGGGGAGCGTATGTTGATTTGCATGGATTTTTTATTGCTAGTTTTGCGTTTATAGATAGAAAGATTGGCAGTAGGGTACATGCAGCGAAGAATGGTGACATGCATATTCATTTGATCTTTTCAAACATATGTTGAACCCCCTACCCACTCAATGTCCACGTTTTATGCCCCATCTAGTCTCAGGGTTAACACTGCAAAAATGTGTATCTTTCTACTACAACAGGAGGTAATTCCACGTCTGCTTACACTGGAGTCGGCTCCCATTCAGTGGGCAACACACTCATTTAAATATCGAGGTATTAAAATCTTCCACACCCAAAACAAAATATTGGAGTGTACTTGGGTGCCATGGCACAGGCGATCCGGGCCCAGGTTGCCTTCTGGGGACCCACTAACATTTTTCGGGAGGGCACCCCGTTCTAAATTGGTGGTCCTGCCATGCTTGCTCTATCATTTTGTAAATCTTCCGGTGACGACCCCATGGAAGGTCTTTAGGGATCTCAATGTTACATTGCACAACATATATGTGAGGCACTGGGAGACGGCAGATCGCACTGACCAAACTCCACCGCCACACTGATCAACATGGTCTCAGTGGGCCAGACTTCCGAGTGTATAACTTAGCGGCTCAGGTACAGTGGCCTGCACTCTGGATGGCAGAACACCATCTTGCTGAAACAGGACAGATACAATCCAGGAGGCTACACAATATACTCTTTATGTATACTAGAGACCAGGCGCGTCTCGCCCATAAGGCTGAAAAGGCTTCAGCCCCCCCACTGCCCACCCATATAGTCTTTAGTGATAAGGAATGGAAAGTCGTAATTCAATAACCCTAACAGATTCCTCACAATATGCGTTTTAAATTTATACAAACATGTACCCTCCACAGAACATATTTAACCCTTCAGGAATTGCAGGTACACTTCCCCTCGGTCTCCACGAATTGCCCTCTGTGTCAACAGGCGCCAGCTCACTTGACCCACATGTTGTGGGACTGTATTAAAGGACATCCTTTTTGCTCCAGGGTCCCCTCCTCTTTAACACGGCTCATGGACAGACCATTCCAACACTCTCCGATAGCGACCCTCTAGGGGGGGCTAACCCCAGCTGGAGGGCGCTAAGCTTACCACCAGATTCCTGGATCTTGCTCTCCTTCTGGCGCGCCGAGCCATCTCTCGGAGATGGAAAGCAACGATCCCTCTCACCTTGTCCTCCTGGCTTCTGGACCTTCAACACTGGGCACAAGCCAAAGCCATATGCCTGCATAGAGAGGAAAAGCGAGGACTCTCTTGAATACCTAACAGGCCTTTGGGATGCCCTGGTCTATGCACATGAAGCATTGATCTCCAATGATGACCGACCACCGGCATTGTGGCAAATTGACGCCTATGCGAGTAAGTGTATAACTTCCATAGTGTTGTATCACTCAATGAGCTACACAGATTAGCAGAGCGTGGGTACTGGCAGGCGTCCGCAACAAGCCGCTTTCAACAGAGATGTCCGTAGGGAGGTTTGGTGGACGGCAAAGCGGGGGCCTTAGTCTGAACTAAGTCTGGGCAGTGAACTCCGCTTCGTTTGCAGAGTTTGTGGAGTTCCAAAAAACTCTACTCCGCATAGCGGAGCGCGTTTTTTTCCTCACTCGCATTTGCCAACTGTAAGTTCGCGAGCAAGGAAAATCCATTGCTGGACCACTTCCCTGCGAGATTTCTCAACGCAGATGGCCGCTACAGCTCGTGTTGAGAAATCTTCCGTATGCGTTGAGGAAGCTGCTGCTCAAGTATAACTTCTACTCGAGCAGCAGAAAGAAGTAACGACCTCTTGCACTGTGTGAGATGCAGTTTGTGCTGATTTTAAACCACGGGACAAACACCCGGCACCAAAAATCACTTGCAGAACTCTGTGTAGCTTGGCAGAGTTTTTGCGGACTTCCACGTAAGTCTGCGAACTCCACCAAGGCTTAGTCTGAACATGCCACTGCACTTTTGTTCCTGCCGGCACAACTTGCGGTCGCTTGGTTTGGCTTAGTGCAGCAACGCTTAGCACCCAGCGCCTGCTATCTTGCAGGGGGCCACAGGGGGGTTGCGGCTGAGTAAGGCTGGGTAAGTCGCAGAAACCCCACGCCTCCTCGCTGCGATTTGAGACATCGCATAACCACGTTGCTCCCTGCCATAGTAGCAGCCCAGCAGTAGCGACAGCGCAAAAGTTCACTGACACCAGCTTGAGGAAACCGACTGCCCATTACTCATTTGTATGGCTCTGACAGCTGCTCTCTCACCCAGTTCTTCAAGTGATAGCTGAACCCCGGGAGCAGACGGGTGCAGCAGGCTGCAATTGAGTGTCCAGATCGACCAGGGGAGAGGATCAGAGGGGGTATTGAGCATGTACTAAGGCATGCTTCGGGGCTGCGGACTGTCGGCAGGTATGGAGGCACGCAAGGGTGTGGGGGAGAGCTGCGGTTAGTGCTGCAGCTGTAGGTTGAGCCCTGAGTATCGCGGAAGTGGCCTGACCTAGGATTGGTTGCAGCGTGCGGTCTCTGGAGTGCCCCTGCTCCGTCCCTTGCCGCCTGGCCGAGAAGAAAGTAAAGACAAAGCAAAGACAAATTAAATTAACTGTGTGTGACTTACAGGATATTGTGACTGGGAACAACTATATAACAACTCTAAGTACCCCGCAGGTTCTGAAGGTGCTGCAAACCCAAGTGCCAGATTAGTGTTAGGCAGGTAGCAGGCAATGGCAGGTTGTGCTGTCTGAGTCTGGCTGATATGTCAGGAAAGGCCTGGACCAGCACACAAGCTAGACACAAGACAAGAAAGCCGAGGGCTCCTACTCTTGAGAAGCCGTGATCAAATAACATCAAGCGAAAAATGCCAGCTAAGTCTCCGGATGAGGTCAGTTTGCGGCAGTGGGTGAAGGATTGAGTGAGAATGCCTGGGGTAAGATGGGTGAAGAACTCTCATGGCCTGCGACCTACACAGAGCAAGGGAGGTCATAGAAAGGCCATAAGAAACCAAAGTTATCAAGAATTTCAGATGATTTTTTGCCTCTGAATGAGAGGGATGATCACAACCGCCCCATAGCCCTTGTCCCACGTTTGGCCCTTTAGAGGGTCGTGCCATAGACACGGGCTGGGAGCAATATAATCCTCTATTGTCACCTCTACAGTCACCATCTCCACCCCTGACCCCGGAGATTATAATTTCAAACAGGCAGAACCTCACTCGAACTTCAGTTTCAGCCCCAATGTCAACTTCACCAGATTTACATGGCCCAAGTCCATTGCATGGGCTCTCGATGACACTGCACATAGGAATAGAGGACACTAACACAGATGCTACACCTCAAATGTTATGGAAAAACAGATAGTGGAGGCTCTCAATCGAATTTTAATTACATTTTTAATCCATTCCCGGTTTTCAGAGAGGTAATCAGCACACTGCATGTTCCAGTGAAGGGGTTAGTAGCAGGGCTTTAAGTGAGCCGGGTCTGTCCGGGTCACAGCACCGGCAGTTATTTTCAGGGGGCCTCGAAACGGGTCTCTATCGTGCTCTATTTTCAGGCCTCGCAGAGGTAGTCCATTTTCTTTTTTTTTTTGCACCAAACTTATTTTGCTCTAGCTGGAATTGCCAGGCTGGATCCTGAAGCCGCTGACCTTTGTGCACACTGTAGATACTTTCATGCTGATTTTTATCATATGATGCAGGACTGTGGGGAAGTATCACAGTTTAGGAAAGAAGGTCCTCTCTTTAATTAATGACTTTTCAGACACCTATCTCCGAGTCATTCTGAGTAAAGCTTAGTTTGTTGGGTAAGTTACGTAGAACTAAGGATAATAAAAAAACTTGTAATTTCATAGAATTAGCGCCTTATTTTTGGTAAGTGTAAGATTGTGATCCTGCAACCAGCCTCCAAACACACACAGCCGCACCCGAGTACTTCACAGGTCTTTAAAAGACCATTTGCTTGTTAATGAGGCTTTCTTGTTTTTCACCCCTTTGTAGAGCCCCTGCAGCTCTACTCTGCCTATTGCTTGAAGAATTAGCCCCCCCCAAAATGTTTTCTTAGCCCCCCCCCCCTCGAAATTTGTATCTTCTTGCGCCTCTGGGGACGGTGTATGGTGTTATCCATACATATCTTCATTTAGACCACACCCCTACTTGGATAGGCCACACCCCTTTAAGAGGCTTGCCCCACCCCTTTTAGAGCACCCCCAGGTTTTTTTTCCCATTTAAAGCCCTGGTTATTAGAGAGGCAGTTTGAGGCCTCTCAGGTAAATGTGGGTGTGCTCATTTCAAGTGGAGTAGGTGAAGTAGAGCCGCCAGCTGATCCATGTGCAGAGGGTCAGAGTGCAGAGGGCACAGAGAGCCAGTGGTGTAACTAGCCTTTTGGCCGCCCGTGGCGGTCCCTGAGTTTGCAGCGGCCACACTGAAGAGCAGGGGGGAGCAGGCGAGATTCCGCTGATTGCCGCCCCGCGACGGCCGTAGGGGGGATTGCTGCCCCAAGGCAGCAGGTAAAAGCGGGAGGAGGCCGCCGACCTCAAAACTCATGCCACCCATGACAGACCACCCCCCACACCTCCTTTGCTATGCCACTTCAGAGAGCATAAAAGATACCTCAGCAGCCTCTAACAGGTTTTGGGGGGCTCTATTAAATAAAATGCAAGCTACAGTGTAAGCACTGAATGACCACGCCAATAAGATGGACATACTAGTAGATTTGTTAAATACGCTTGCAGTCTTTGTGTCAGGCATAGATGAAAAGTTGGGGGAATCTAAATGGCCTGATCAAAAGAGTCCAATCCAGGAAAGACGTTGATTTCACAATGTCCTTGTGCAAGGAAGTGATCACCAAACTGGTGCAACCACCTGCTCTCAGATGATATGGTTGGAGAAATAAGGAATGTAGCAAATCCAGCAAAAATTAGCAATGAGCAACAACCCAAGGAGGCGATAGGGGATACAAGAAAGCATGCAGCATCTGGGAAGGACATACATCCAAGATGGCGCAAAATTGGCATCGACCATCCCAGCCGATTATGAGAAAATAAAAAAGGTTCCCCGGCCAAGCCAGCATAAATAAGCAAGGGGGCACTGAGCCCACTAAGGTAAGCAACCAGGAGCTCAGGCAAGGCCTAGTGGCCGCTGAGTTCACACCACCCAGCCCTCTAGCACCTTACCATAAGAAGCGGGAGCGAAAACCTGCAAGGAAAGGCAGAATCCGGGCATATCCGGAGAACCATCATAGGGCAAGTCTACGGGAAGAAAGGCGACGAGGGCACTGATACTTGCCCACACTGACAGACGTTAAACAAGCCAAAATCGAAACAGAGTATCATGAGTTCGCGAGCATCAGGATAAGGGGTTGATCCAACAGCTGGTTAAGGATGAAGAGACCCAGCATACAGTAACCCGGAAGCAGAACCGATATCGAGGAGCAAAAGGCTCATATTACCTCGGGCAGCAGTCAACCTCAGCAGAGCTGCAGGGCCCCCGGTATGTCAGGAGGCCTTCAACAAGCATTTGCAATGCAATAGGTCTCGCATTTGCGAGAGTTTAAGCTATTGGCATTGTAAATAAAAATGCCTTTTATTTATGTTTTTAAAATCAAAACAGAAAATGTCATTTACAATGGCAATAGCTCAAACTTGCATAAATGCGAGACCTATTGCATTGCAAATGCTTGTTACAAACTGACCTAGCCTTGCCCAAAGGTCGGGGAGAAAGGTTTAATCTTCACAAGGATAAGAAGCACCTCAATTTCTTTAAAAGAAGTAAACAGTTTCCTTCATCATAGTTACAAAAATCTGCGTTTGTGTGCCTCTTCTGTGCGGAAAACCGCCTGCAAGGCGTATTCCTGTACCCGCGATGTTATGCATTTGTGGGTGTTTACCTATTTAGTAGGTAGGTTCGCACAGCAATGTCCACAAGCCCACTCCTACTGCTACTTTAACAATGAAGAAAGTCCATTTTATTGGTTCGATTTCCACTTTCGCAAATGCCCTTTTCAAGCGTGAAATTCCCCAGCTTCTTACGCTGTGAACCAGCATTGGGAGGGTATGCACTCAAATGTTTTTTTGTGCAACCTAGGTTCTCCTTCATGGTCAACCAGGGTGATGCCCACCCCAGCTGATTCTGGGTGAGAGGTTTTTCTGGAACATGAAATTGCCAGGTGCGGGGATATTGGCCAAATTTACCAGGTGTAGAAACACACCTGCTATAATCTCCAGGGCCCTGAGTCAGAGGCAGAGTGCATAGTGAGCCACTGCCCAGGCCCCTACGCGATCCCCTTTAATAGCAACAGCCGAACAATGAAGGATGGAACCGTGAAGGCTCCTCCAAGCAGAGTCCTGTCTTGATCTGCCCCTCACACCCTCCAGCTTGTCTCACAGTAAATGGTAAATGTGAGCCGGCCAGTCTCGGAATCCAGGAGGAAAGCATGCATAAAATGACCCTGAAATATAGGGTTCTGCAGGTTAATCCCCGTTCGGGAGACTAGAATTCGGAATGTGCACAATTAGGAGGTGATAACTCTTGGTAATTCTGGTCCCTGTTTTTCACCCTCTTAAATCCGGGCAGCTCGTAATGATGAAGCAAGTGATACTTAGATAAGCAAAAAGGTTTGCAAATCGGGCCTTAGGTGACTAAACAAAAATCTCCCTAGCGAAAGAGAAAACACCGACTCTTAGATTGTTATAGGTGCCCTACCATGAAGTCAAAGGGAAAGCATCACATCCTATGGAGAGGATGTGGTCCGTCGGCTAGACTGACGACTTTGGTGCTGGAAACCAGGGTTTGAGCCTCGGGTCGCATCCACATCCTGTGATTCTGGGCAAATCACGTAATCTCCCCGTACCTGAATATGTAACGTAACCTGTGCTCATGTAAAGCGCTCCAATACCTTCGGGTCGAGCTCGCGCTATATAAATCGGCAAATAAAAAAAAAATGATGTTACGTCCTGTGACGTGACGGCATTTGATAATTTAGCTCCTGACACTTCTGTTTTAGGAGTGGTGCCATGGCAATAAGGGTCTATGGCAATGTGAGGAGACAACTCAGACTTTTTGAAGTGCTACATGAATAACCGCAAGTGAACAAATATGTTTGCAGTGTGCAGTTAGTAAATTTAGTGGCATGACATCATCTTTACGTACAGGGGAAGGGAATTTAGCACCCTGTTCTACACAGAAGGAAAACGGATGTAAAACATCCACTCTCCTAAAATAGGAGCGGCAGGGTCAAGTCCCGTTTCTCCACAATGTCCTGAAATGCATTTACAAACAAACTGACACAATTCCTGATCGCGTTTGGAAAGAAGTCTCTATCGTTTGGCTTGCCTCCCGAAAATGAAAAACCTTTCTTGCGAACCCTCCACAATCTGAGGGGGATAAACAAAGGCAAAGGTTCCGCTTAAAATGATTCTTTCTAAAGTAAATGAAAAATTACGTTGTCTTTGTTCATTCATTAAACACTCCAGCTAAGCACTTGTTCAAGGCCTATGGTCAAACCGCAGTGTTTTGAATTTCAGTGTAAGGTCGATTCTGACCTGTAAAAAAACCTGGGTAAAAAGGGGTTAAGCATTCTGCACTGTGGTAGTGTACATTGCCTCTGCAGGCCGCCTCTGAAATGAACCTGGGGGGGGGGGCTTTAACAAAGTCTAATGCTGCAGTCTATCCGGGGTATCTCGCAGTGATTTGTGCAGCTGTCAGGCGGGCTTCATCATTACAAGTAACAGTGGGCACCGCCAGCTAACGGCCCTGCACTCCCTCTTAAGATGCAAAGCAAACTGTTGCCATGAAAGCGCGGGGCAGGAGGGTTGTGCTCAAACAACGCAAGCCATGCACATGCACATCGCCTGTCCGGGCGTGCGCCGTGCACGTGCACATCGCCTGTCCGGGCGCGTAACATGTCCTGTCTCCCTTCGGCACAGAAAGCGGCGACAATAGATCTCGCCAAGGCGAGCACCGCGCATGCGCTGCGTCGCTAGGCGAGACCTAAAAAGCAACCAGTCCTGGGGATAACATGGTTAAAAGTACATTGCTCCAGAATCAAATGGTGCCCGATGCTTGTGGAAGCTGTAAATGAGAAACAAGTGCCAGGGATGCAGGTTGCCATGTGGGCCGCATCCTAGTGCATTCTGGCTCTGGACAGGCCCGAGAAGAAAAGCACTCATCGCTGACCCGCCCAGATGTCAGGATGGCAAGGGGTCAGTGTGAAGTTCTGGACAAGAAGATGATACATGACGTAACACCATCTTGTGTCCAAGGGGATAACAGTGTTGGGACAAGAAGGAAGGAGAGCATAGGATCCCGTCCAGGTGCTAGGTTGGTCAGCAACCAGTGTAGAGGCCAACCAGAGGCTGTCACAGCATACTACGTAATCACATGCCCAAGGGGGTGATATTGATGCAAGCGTAATAACATCCAAAGAAGAGATCATAAGCTCCCTAGGAAAGACTGCCAAGAATGCTAATGCTCCCGCCAAATACTCGGGTCCAAAGGCAAGTCTATTGTGGATTCCTGGATTTAGATCTAGAGGAAACCATGATATTCTAAATCAAACAACTATTTCAAAGTTAATCAAGGGCCTTCCGGGCCTACCAGAAGCGGAGTCTCGGGTATCTTCTCCATTAAACTTTTGGATCCCCAATGCAAGCAAATATCACAACCTACACTGGTCACTTTTAATATACAACAGATTCAAGTTAAAGTTATGGCTTGTATGGAGGTATTGAAAAGTTGGGGCATAAAAATAGTGCACTTCCAGGAGGATTGCTACCCCCTGCTTTTAGTACCAGATCAACCTACAAGAGAGAGCAGAATTCATACCCCAGCCCCCCAGAGAAGAAAAGCGGGTCGGACTCAGCAGTTACCCTCAATCCTGAAAGGTGCACCACGAGAGTCTATGGCTGATGATACAAACAACAAAGGCCCATGCAGCGGAAGGCTTAGGGTCAAGACTAGTTACTAAATTAGGTGAACTGGACAATTGGAGTTGCCTGCCATCTGTTCTATTGGCGGAATGCCATGAAGACTGAAATGAGAAACCCTTGGGGCACTACACAACAGAGCATGGCATCTGTTCTTGTACTTTGGGAGGTCTTGCCATGAAAATCAAAGATGCTTTGATGTCTGAGGACGTTAATACGTTTGATATTATAGCTGCAATGGGAGACATGGGCATAATCTAGCATCACAGTAATTGGGTTCATTGAATATAACAGATTGGCATGCAAATGTAGCACCCATGGAAGAGCACAAGGTGGGCTAACGACCTATGTGAACTCCAAACCTACTGCAAAAGTCACAATGTTAAATTTAAATGAGCCATAGCTACTGGCGCTGTGTCTGGATGAGTGGGACAAGCAGCTGCCAACCCCGCTGGTCCAGTTTAATATCTACAAAAATCCAAGAGAAAAAAACAGACACGGTGGGCAAGTTGATTAATCTGTCCTTGGAGCACCCACAGAAGGCGAATCTGATATCACTGGGGATTTCAATTGGAATATTTTTTAAGATACATATGAGAATGGCGGGGAAGTGCCATATGCCCTGTTAGCGCAAAGTTATCCCCGACGTAGAAGACAAAATTACTTTGGGAAAAAAGTCTGAGGACTTGTGAATTAGCTGGATTGGTAACGATAAATGGGCATCTCCTGGGGGATATCCCGCTGGCCTGGACAAAGTCCTCCGGCAAGACAACCTTCTACCTTGATTATACAATGGTGAGTGTCAGTTTGTATATTAGGATAATTGATTTTCAAAATTGATCAAAGACCTAAGAGTGATACTCACCCACAAAAATCCCTTGTTCAGTGCCACTACACCCGCTCTGGGCTGTACCCAGATAGTGCAGGTAGAGGCTCATATTGAAAATCTAAAAGGTGGGACTTCTGAAAGAAATATCAGTTAACAAGCAGAATCCAATAAAGGCATGGGAATGTCTTTCAGAGAGTCTAACAGCAAGGTATGTGTCCATTAGCATGCACAACGGCACAAGCTTCAGGCATTGTAAAATCCTTAACTGGCCAAAGCTGATTCGCCTTATAAGATCCCAAATCAATAGAACTCTCCAACAACTGTGGCGCTAACCACAGGATTCACCATTGCTAAAATGCCTACAAACTGATCGCAGGTGGTTAAAAAAAGAGGTTTGTTGGAACCCCCCTGCGGCGTCTCAGAGATGATGTCCAGCATTGAAGGTGTCTGCCCCTGCCTTTGTTGGGGAAGGCGACCTTCTATAAGATTATGGCAGTACCTCGGTTCCTATATTTCCTCCACAGTATGCCGTATCCAGTCCCACCCACGTATTTCCGAGCTGTAGAGGCAGTCGTGCGGACGCTTCTTTGGATGGAGGGACCCTGAGGATAGCTTCGCAGAATTTGATTAGGGGATGGTACGATGGGGGAATAGCACTCCCTGCACTTCAGTACTATTAGGAGCTGTGTTCTGTCTTTGTATCGACTCGTTCAATGGCTTCTTGAATGACCTCAGAAGGGTAACCACGCTGTTCGAATCTGTTAACTATCATATTTTTCCCTGTGTCATAGCTGCTGGAATTGGATGCGATACGTTTAATTCTTAACAACTGAGAATACAGAAGATGCCGCTTCAATGAATACTGATGTAAACTGCTGAAGTGTAACAAGTTGTTCTGATCAGTAGTTATATGTTGGTTTCCAAAATATGATCCTTCATGGATATCGCCACGTCTAAGAATGTGATGTGGCTCTCACTCATCGTGTTAGTGACACCTATCCAGCCTTCAATGGTGTCGAGCTTTTCTATGACTGTGATCAATCCCAGTTTGGATCCCTTCCTTATTAAGAATATATTGCCTATACATCTCCCATATGTAAGTAAATTCTTCTGCCACTCCTGCCACTGAGGATGTTGTCAAGCTTAAATCTGTATATGAAAAGGTTAGCGTAACAAGGGGCGGCACAATTTTCCATGAAAGTTCCTGCCTTTTGTAGGTAATATTGATTTTTCAAAGTAAAATAACTATGGTACAGGATAAAGTGTAACAGAGCAAGTAAGAACACGTTAAGATCATGAAGATAATAACAACGTAGAGGTTTGAGATTTGTAAAATCAAAAACCGAAGCACACAATGTGTCGCGCTTAAGGACAGGGCAAGGCTACAACCGGCAAATGTTCACTACCGCGCGTATTTACAAATCTCAAACCTCTACGCTGTTATTATCTTCATTGACAGTTTGAGATATACATCAAGATTCTATAGGATACCTTGCCCTTTATGCTCGGTTTAATACCCTGCAGTACCCACTGGACCATTTCTAGCTCTGAAGAAGCCCGCAAGGGTGAAACGCGTTGGCATTGTTTACCTGCATGAATTCACACTATGAATAAAAGGATTGACGACAGCATCTGAAAAATGCACCTCTGTCATCATGTTCCTTCTATTGGTTATATGGACTAATCCTAGGACTATGGTTTAGAGGTCTCTGTATATGTGCCTTTCTTATCTCTGTTTTCACATGTTATATTCAGGACCACCAACGGTGGCTGGTCTTTAGAGGTGGACATTGTACACGTCTTTTTAGGAAACAGAAATTAAGTTTCCAATACACTTTTTCATAAACACTGGTAGTGGTGCGGCCTTATATAGCCTGCCACAGTGGGTCAGTGTGTCAGACATGTTAAGATCTTCATCCATGTGAGAGGTCAACGAAAATGACTCCACTGCCTATAACCCCAAGTTATGCGGGATAGAAGTATGTAGAGATTTAACATCGATAGTGCATAAAATAGGGTTGCTGTTGATTTCAAAGTGAATGTTCTCAATCTTTTTCAAGAAGACAGTGGGATCTTTCAAATAGGTCCTCATATTTTGGACCAGTGGTTGAAAATGATGATCCATATATTTGCCAGCTGGCTCGTGTATGGAATTTCATGTGGATACCATAGGACTGAATGGCCGCTATCTGAGGTTCTTATGTGTCTTAGGTAACGTGTATGCTGGGAGTGCTCTGGTTCCTTTGGGTGAGGTATATTCTATCATCCTCTGTTATGGTACCAAGGTTGATGGCTCTGTTTAAGATGTTAGATAGAATTCTGTAAAATTCCTTGTTGGGATTGGAATCTAACTTCATGTATGTGGAGTTGTCGAGAACGTTGTCATTGACATTTTTTATGCAAAAGGAGGTATCCATGATGGCCAAGGCGCCACCTTGATCTGCTTTGCAACATACTATTTCTGGCTTGTTGGCAACGTGTTAGATTATTTCTTTTTTTTTCATAGTTAACTTTGAAATCTTAGGAGTCTTGAATTTAAAAGCATTCTTAAACTTTTCTTTGAACACTCACTTCAAAAGAATCCAGTACTTTGTGACTCGCAGGTGCTAGAAAGGTGCTTTTGTGTTTTTTAACCCATTAAGGTCCCCTCTTCTTTGCGAGCTCGTTCTTTAGCAACATTCTCCTAAAAATGACGTAACCTTACATTTCTCATGAATTTAACGAAGCTTATCTGTTGTTCAAATTCGTTAGAATGGTACGCAGAAACAAAAGATGTACCTTTCAAAAATGAAATTGAGTCCCCCTCTCACTAGCACTGTTGTTCTTCACCTCTTTTAACAAAGTCCATTGATGCATGGCAAATGACATGTTCAATAGCACAAAGTGACCCGTTTTACCATCTGTCGTCTTCAATAGGCTCACAGCCCTAGGATTGTGCTCTTGGATGCCTTCAAGTCACAAAACATTTCTCGTTTTGGAGCCTCTACAGCCCCATTTTACAAATCAGTAACACCAAAACCATTTTTGATCTGCACTAATGTCTCCCTGACTGCAGGACTTGTTCTCCTTGAAGCGATTACTCTAAGCCCTGCTGACAGCTTGGGGGTAGGTTACAAGGTTGTGGTGCTTGAAAACTGCAGATGGTAGGTGACCGAAAATAGTAGGCCCCCTCGCAGTACATTGCAGGCCCCCCCCCCAAAGGTTTTGTTACATCACTGTCAGAGGGTTGATTAATTAAATGAGTCCCTATAGGAGGCTGAGAGTACCCGAGACATCCCTGGCCTCTCTAGACTTCAGGCATCACCAGAAGCGCTCCAGTGGGAATGTACAGCAGACAGGGGCACCCAGGCTCTGGAACTGACATTTAAAGAATTTGTACTGAGCCCTCTCGCTGTCCTTAAGTGGTGTCCCTTGGGCCATTTAACTTACCTCTCTACAGTATCTGAGCGCTCATGGGCTTCAAGATGAACTATTAATTGTGTAAGGGGTTGCCCCCACTCCTGGACCCAGCTAGTGCCCTTACCCAGCTCCTTTTTCACCTGTGAGAACTTTCACATTGAAACCTGGGTGAGAGAACTCAAACTGTTTGAACTATAAATCCAACATGTTCCCCCTGGATTACTTTCCCCCTTCAGATCTACCTGACTCTGTCTGCTTTCCTCTCCCCTACTACCTTCCATTCCCCATATGACGTGTGTCTTGGATATGCTACGCGCTAATATCTTATATTATTGTGTAAGCTCACGTTTCTCTCCTAAGCATATACTGGTAACTGTAACAGATGTAACTATGTGTTACCCACCATTGTGTGTGCCCTTTACCAAAGCACTCCTCCCCTTGTTGGGGAGGGATCCAGTATTTATACCCTTGAGTTTCAGAAACCCCTCTGAGAGAGTCCACAGTGCAAAGGGAACCACACACAGCGGAAGTGTGGGAATGATACCTCTTCCACTGGGATCACAGCACACCGGACGTCAGACACTGTTTCCCGGTTGTGTTTTCCTTCACCCCCTCCACCTCTTTCCCTCTCTCATTCTTGGTCTACCTCCCCTGCTCCTATCCTCTCTCCCCTGAATCTCTCTCCCCTTGCCTGCTTTTTTTCCTTACATTTACGTTTTTAACGCATGTAACTTCGCTCCAGTAACTCATGTAACTTGTAACTATGCTCTGAAACAATGTTCGTCCTCATGTAAAGCGCTCTGATACCTCCGGGTCTAGCCAGCGCTATATAAAACTTTTCAAATAAATAAATAAACAGGCAGGTGCCCGTTGGGCATTGCAGCACTGGCCTGATAAGGAGCTAGCCCAGTGATGAAACAGGAGCTCTTGCTCCTATTGGAGTAAATTCCCCCTCTAATAGCCTGTACCTATACAGACTCTGCCCGCCGTCTCCAAAAGGAACTGCACACTCTTGTCGGATCATTAGTTTGAAAAGAGCTTAGAGATTTGAATCTTTCACCTGTATTCATCACCACAGCTTTCAAGCTTTTTGAAGCCATTGGTGAGTGGGTTATACTGATTTTTTTTCTTTCTTTTCGCGTGATGTTGTGCTGGATATAGAATGGGATAGCAGGACTACAAGTAACATTAGGCAAATAAAAAACACATGGACTAGATCAGCGTTTCCCAAACTGTGGTCCGCGGACCCCCAGGGGTCCCTGACACATTCTCAGGGGGTCCGGAGGCAGCAGTTTTAAAAGCACTGCAAAGTATCTTGTTAAATTCGCAATTTTCAAAGAACAATAAAAGTGTCAAGATAACACCAGTGATTATGTGCCTGCTGGAGAGAGATGAGTGGCAGCTTTGACTTATCTAATGTAGCACAGAGGGTTAATATGCCTACTGCAAAGAACGTGTACCATGCATTTAAAAAAACAGTATTTTATATGCATGGGTCAGTGGGTTACTGCTTTTGTCAGAGAGATTCTTTTGTTACAGTGCAGTTCATAAGTGACAATCGTAATCTAGCACAGTGACCTATCAACTGTCATCGAACAGCTGCTTGCAAACTGCAAGGTACAAGTTAGTGACTTAGGTTTTATCCTAGTCTTTCATTATCCTGATGCTGCTAAAAAGGTTTATTTGGGTGGAAATACATTTTTATTGTTAAAGTCAATGCTAACCACTGTGTTATGTTCTGAATCCTGAGTTTGTGCTTCTCCAGACCAAGCACTCTTTAAAAATGCCTACCAGTATGAATGACGTAGATTCTACACCCTGTAGTCCCCTTTGCCTTATGTAACATTTTCTATACACTGATTTACACATATGATTAACTGTCTCTATATGTGTGTGATTTAGAGTGCTCTGACATCCTACAATGGTATGAGTATTTGTTTTGTGTGCACACGTGTGTCAATTTTTTTTTAAATTACTGTTTTAATGTTTGAAATTTAAACCCTACAAATTGCTTGGGGGTCCCCGGCTTCCAGTGGTGACTCAGTGGGGGTCCTCAGGAGTCAGAAGTTTGGCAACCACTGGACTAGATCATACATGCCAATAAATCCGATTCTGGCAGGAGATTTCCGATATTTGAAGCAAAAAAATGAATTTATTTTAACTGTCTCCCACCTGAAATTACTCTGTTATAATAAAGGTCAACGGGTGAAATACATTCTCTCGTTTAATATTTTTTTTAATCTCCCAATTTCCTCTTCTAAAATGTTGGCGTGAATGGACTATACGGCAATTCTGCACAGAATCAAGAAATAGAGAGATTTGGCAACACCACTTCAGTGTTTCTTTATGAGTACATAGATACACATGGACATGGAAAAAACCCCAGCATTACAGCAATTGCAGGGCAGGTGGACTATGGGTATGCAAATAAAACAAATGACGTGCCCCGCCAGGCTGGTTGTACTGTACTGCTGGCAAAACAGTGGGACTGCAAAACCTACAGTAAGAACTATGAAGGAGGTGAACTTCAGTGTAATTAAAAATTGAAACGTCAGATTCCCTTAAGAGCAATGCTAATTTGGCCTACCAGAGGGAGCTCGTCACTCCCTTCCTCTGATAAAAACCAGCAGGGCAGCAACATAATCTTCTTAAAAATCCAAGCATGCGAGGTACTGCTGGTTAAATATCCGAATGTGATGATGCGATATACAGGGCACGGGGCCACATGCAAGCTATTGTATCAAGCATTAGAAATGCAATCGGTCTCGCATTTGTTGGACTTGGAGTTATTGGCATTATCAATGCCAATGTGTTTTACCGAGCCATGTTGTAGGGTGCAGTACCCTATGTGGCCGAAAGAGATCCCATGGGACCATAGGGTATAGCACCCTGCAACATGGCTCGGCAAAACACATTGGCATGGATAATGCCAATATCTCACACTTTGTTAAGGAATTGTGCCCTGGCCTCGTTTAATTCGATCTGAATAAAGATGCAGTTAGGCTTTATGAGTGAGATTTTATTTTAAGATTCATGAAGCATTCATTTCAAAATTAATAAACTAATCCGCCCGTAAAAGTGCCCAGAGAGATTTGAATGCGGGATCTCTAGTATTCATTGTATGCCCATGTGTTGCTTTTTATTAGTCGCATACAGTTCAATGTGTCTTGCGAAGAGTCTTGTTAAAAATCGACACAGCAGGCTCATTGTGGTGGTGCACAGGTATCCAGGGATCTAGCGTGCCGATTTACTTCCTCCTCCGAACGATTAAGGTCTGCAACTAAAACCACATGCGATATTTGCAAACACCAAGGGGTGTCGTTTGGGTGTTCAGAGGATTAGCTATTGCTTCCCCTATGTTGTTGGTTTTGGGTCAGCTGCTTTGGCCTACTTTCTTACCACCCCCCCTCCCCCACCGTGGTTTAACCAAATGATTTGCCTTTTTTTAGATTTATTATGAGTGAGCATTCTTTTCTGTGTTGTTGTAGCATGTTAGCAAACTAGCATGATACAACCCTACGGTGTGCTTGGTTGCAAACCTGTTAAATTGTAGTGTGGCCTACGTGGTTTGGTGTCCAGACTGATACCGTTTTGGGCTCCTTGTGTTCCTGAACCTGTCTGGACAGTTTAGACTGGACTGTTCCTATTGGAGCAGGACCAAGTCTATTTGCATATTGCGGGACACTCTTTGGAGCCGAATAATATGTAAAGAAAATGATGGACTGGAATATGGTTCTTGAGTACCAGTGGTTGAGATGTATTCAGTCGTCTCATTAAATTTGTTGATAATATTAGCTGGAGCATTGCATTTATTTAGAGGTTCCATCCTTGCTATTTCCTTATCGCCTCCTTGGTTAATTTGTTATTAAATACTAACGAATTTTTAATTAATTATAAAGCAATCATCAGAGATGGTCTGAAAGAGGAATTTTAGGAGAGTTGTGAAAGGGATAAGTAAGTGTTTGTTGAGTACACCCCAGAGTATAGCGGCAAGGCTGGAGTCAGGGCTGACTGGCCATTGTGGCACTTTAGCATCGTCCTGGTGGGCTTTACGCCAGGGGCTGCTATCAGAGCAGGATGGGCTGCCCTGGTCCAACCATATCCCTCTTCTAGAAGCGGCCTTTTGCATTGTGGGGCTAGGTTGATCATTTTGCCAGGGTAGGTTTGGATTTCCAGTCCACCTCTGTCTAGAGTCAAGGACATTATTGTCCAAACCTGCTCAGAAAATAGGACACTCAATTCTATTTAGCCTGTCCTTCACATTGCTATGGACTAGCATTAACTCATATCCGATGTCTTCTCAGCTGAGCAGTATGATTGATTGGACCTGGTTGGTTGCGATCAAAAAAATACTTTATATTGTGCTGAAACATCTATTATTTGATGGTACTCTAAAACTTTATTTTCACCTATCTCTTCAGCTAATCTGAATGATCCTGTTGGGCTGAACATTGTTGTACTTCCTTTTAAATGGTACCCTCATAAAAGAGGCATCGGACATTGATCTGTTACCTGGAAACAGAAAAAAGATGGCAACTGCAAAGTCATAAATATAAGTTGAAGGGGTGGCGTATGCTATTCTAATCACAAAGGTAGGTACAGGGCCGTTCCACTTTCAAGGATGAACAATGGACTTTTAAAGATAGGATTGCTAGGAATGGAGCCTTTGGAGACAAAGAGCTCTTCTGCTAAGAATGTAGCCCAGGCCAAATACCATAGATACAAGCATTTACAATGCAATGGTCTCGGCATTGTTAAAGTTAGAGCTATTGGCATTGCTCATGACATTATTTTTGTTTATGTTTTTGTTTTTAAAACATTTAACCCCTTGTGTGCCACGCCCTTTCCCCGCCCTGTGCCGGGCGTTGCATTAGCGGGCGGGGTTCATGACGAGCTGGACTCGTCATGGGCACAGCGCAACCGCGGCCCATGACGAGTCCAGCTCGTCATGGGCACAGAAGGGGTTAAAGAAACGGCATTGTTATTTACAATGTCAATAGCTTAATCACTCTCAAATGCGAGACCTATTCCATTTGCACTCACACACAGAGCCACACACACAAAGCCACCCACACACACAGAGCCACCCACAGAGCCACTCACATAGAGCAACCCACACACAAATAGAGCCACCCACAGAGCCACCTACACACACACACGCAGTAGCCCACTGACCTATTTACATTATGTGCGCTTTGTGATCTGCATGGTACATGTTCTTTGCTGCAGGCACATTAACCCTATGTGCTACCTTTCCAGGAGTCAAAACTTCCCCTAGACAAAACTCCGATCTCTCTCTAGGAAGAACATTAAACACCAGAGTCATCATGACATTTTTATTGTTGCCGAAAATTGCTGGAGGCCAGGAAGGAGGCAGCAAGCGCTTTTAAAACCTTAATTTACTTGCAAACATAATGTCTCCACCCAAAGTCAGCGCCCGGTCACACCGGTTGCACTGCCCTAGAGACTAATTTCCCTTTTTCTTGCACTTCTTCACTTTCTTCTATTTCATCCACGTCTACATTCACTCCTGACCTCTCCCCCGATCTCTTTCTCGCTTTCTTTCATGCCCTCTTCACTCCTCTCTTACTTCCCTACTCTGCCCTGTTCTACCTCTCCCTCTCGCCTCATTTAGCTGCCCCTTTTCTTCTTTCATCTTCTATCATGATCCCTTCTTCCCTCTTTTCTGCTCCCTCTTCCCTCTCTTGCTTGACCCTTCTTCTCTGGGTCCCTTCCACCTCTAGCTCCATCGTCTACTTACCTACTCACTACTTCGAGGTCTGCTGTTTTTCCTCTCTTTCTTACGTCTCCGTTCTCCCGTCTCTTGCTCACCCCACCCCCGGAGTTTTGAAGTGCCCATTAGTGCGGCATAAGCGCTATAAAAAGTACATAACTCATTGATAGTGTTGCGCGCCCCTTTTGCCCTGGGATGTTGGTTCCTCCGAGGAAGTACGGATGACGTTGATGTGCGATGCTCGAGCGCTTCTCTCCGTCCCTACCTGTAGTGATGCTGCAGGTGTATGTGGAGTATTCATGGGCGGCGAAGTTCGCGCACTTGGGACGCAGGGCTATCACCTACCCCCGCCGCCCGTGCCTCCGAGGATGGCCATCCGGGCTCAGTTCGCCGAGAGAAGGGGTGGGGGGACAACTGCCCACACATGTCACATCCAGTGTGCGCCAAGCAGGGAGACACAAAGTCAGAAGCAACGCACCATCGACATTCATCGGATAGAAATCCTTTTTAAGACATGAATGACAACGAGATCTATTTATGACTTCCGTGTAGCGCCTCACATCTCCCCTCTCATGGCACTCATCGTTCAACGTGAGTAAAACTTTTAAAATCGAAGCAAAATAATGCAACGGAGGGACGCCGAAAAAACAGAGCAACAAGTTTTGTTGCTTACGCATAGTCAATAAACGCCTACCTTGGAATATGTTGCAGCAGGAACAATGCTGTCCCGTGGCGCACAGGGTCGTAGTGCTGCCGAATAACCTCTCTTCCTCCTCTGGGCTGAAGGAGATTCCGCCTGCTATGAAATGAACACAGACTGAGCGCCTCTTATGACTGCTGCTGACTAACGCTCCCCGGCCGTGGTGTGCCCTCCAGACACACCCACTGTCTCCTGAGTCGTAGCCCCGCCTCCTCCAGGAAACCGAAGGGAGATGACTGCACAGTATGCCTGTTCCTCAGAAATGTCAGGCAGGTAACGCTCATTGTGTAAATAGGCTTCAGCCCCACAAGTCCCCGTCGGGTACCTTAGCACGGGCAGTTGCAGCTTACAGGACGCACACTGCTCTTTTAGCTGCTGCTGGGCTGCGCTGGAGATGGACCTCTATTTCTTAGGCAATTTAGACTGGTGAAGTACATAACAAGGGCATCTGAAGGGCCCCTGAAGGGACCGTGTTTAGACCAAGGAGCAACGGGGATGACGCCATGGTGTTTAGACCGAGGAGCAACGGGGATGACGCCATGGTGTTTAGACCGAGGAGCAACGGGGATGACGCCATGAACACCACCGCCTTTCTCCGAGGTCAAGCAGAAATGCCTCGGAGAAACGCAGTGGCATTTTCGGATTGGGGGGCGTGTTTTTCTTTCTCTCCTCTTCCCATTGGCTGGAATGTTTACATTCCAGAGGAGAGAAAGAAAGTAAAAAACACGCCCCCGAATCCGAAAAAGACGGGGCTTGTTTGGAAAGTCAAAGCTCTTCTCCGATGGCTGACCAGCATTTAAGAGGCCAGCCAATGGAGAAGAGGGGCGGGTTCAAGCCCCAGTTCTGAAATCATTGAATCTCGCGAGCGAGACTGCGCAAGCGCAGCCTTCGCTAGCCGAGACCTAATAAAGGGACAGATTTACAAGCCACTTGCGCCTCATTTACGCCGCTGTTGCGTCACTTTTGTGATGCAGCGGCGGCGCAAATCCTGCGCCATGGTGCGGGGTACTTACAACGTGACGCATCTGGGAGATGCGTCACGTTGTAATGCCCTGCGCCACATGTAGGCGTTCCTGCGCAGGGGGGCGTTCCGGCGCAGGAACGCCTCCTAAAAGTGGCTGAGTGAAATCTACAAGATTTCACTCAGTCACTTTTAGGCCCATGCTGCGTCAAAACCCCGCGCCTGCCTGAAGCAGGCGTAAGGATTGACGCAGAATTAACAAGATAGGGCCCCCCAGACCACTGCTGGAGCTGCGTCGCACTTGCGACACAACTTCAGCAATGCGCCACTTTTACGGCACAGATGCGTCACGCATCTGTGCCGTTTTTGCCCCATGGTGCGGAGCTGTGGCGTACAATAACTGGCGCATCCCTGCTGATATGCAGGGATGCGCCAGTTATTTATAAATATGCCCCATAGTGTGTGTTTACGCACTGCTTAAAGGTTTTCAAAACACATAAATGAATGCATTGTCATTTACAATGCCAATAGCACAAACTCTCGCAAATACAAGACCTATTTCATTGCAAATGCTTGCTTTTCTTTGCATTCTGGGACTAGCAGTCGGTACTTTATAATGGACCGTACCACACAATGGTAAGAAAAAACCTGCACTGTGTGTTCCCGCACATGGAGGGATTCCCTCCATGCGAGAGAGCTGTGAAATGTTTTACCTCTGGTAAGCAGAGTGATTTGTGTCAGGTGTGTTATTACTACGCTTGAAAAGGGTTTGAGGTTCCTGTGACTTGTCCACTTTAAGTAACATTGATAAATAATTCATGTACCTCAGTTGTAACAGTGTGAGTGAAACTTCATCTAATTAATAGAATATTTACATTTAAGAAAAGTCACGATATTTGGGCTTGTTTTGACTTGCAATGTCAACACAAACAATGAATTGTGACTGGCTGCTTTGTCATATTCACGCATACCCCAATAAACAAAGCTAATTTCAGTGTTTCCCTAGTTCTTTGGTACCAGCACAATCGAGCACGCGTCTTTCTTTTATGTAGCAAGGGTTTTAAAAATCCAAATTCAAAGGTTCCACACTGAAACGGCCTTTGCAGGTGCAACCGATTAACTCCGCTGTTATACAAACAGTCAGCGGAAGTTACGTATATTAGTCTTTCCGTTTTAAACCTACTATACGGTTCCTGACTTCCGGTTTGTACACTGGCGGTTTCAATATGGTGAAGTTTAAATCCAGGTAATTTTTCCGCGTTTAATTTCGGAAGTGAAAACTACGATGCTATTGGGGAAGCGGCCATACTGGGAGTACGGAGAATTAAATAAGGTTAACACGCTCGGACTGTAGATACTCGTTTTACATAAACATAGAAGACATTGACGTGGGCATCGTGTGCCCATTTTGTCCGCCATGTTGGATTGGTAACAATCTGGTGAAGTATAATGAGAAGTCGAGTAATCTAGAGGAATCTCCAAGGAATGGTCTGGAAAACAGAGCTTGGCGACACCTATAATTTAAAGTCTATGGGGCATATTATCAAGGTCATGCGTTAAAATTATCGCCGCTTTATCGGCAGAAAACTGCCGCTAAATCGGCGATAATGGGCTTGATAATATGCCGTAGAGAATTCCCATAGGCTTCTATGGGAATTCTCTGCGGCATATTATCAAGCCCATTATTGCCGCTTTAGCGGCAGTTTTCTGCCGATAAAGCGTCGATAATGTTAACGCCGGACTTTGATAATATGCCCCCATGTCAGGAAAACCCAAACTCAAATGGTATCTTTCAGCATTAAACCTTTTTCTGTGATAAGGTTCCTAATGGAAACCGTTAATTTTAGATAAACTGTTTTTAAAATGTTTTGCATCGTCATCCTGCACTGTTCTTATTGAAAGATATTACAGTTTCACTGCTGATTAAACTTTGCATGTAGTGTTAAAAAGTATCAATTCTGCATCCTCAGAAGTGTTGTGACCAGCATTGTACATTATGTTTTAGATCTGGCTTAAAGACAGCTTTAGTCTCATTACTTTCTGTCTCTTCGTTTACAAAACCAATCATAGTAAAAATACATGTATACACATACTCTGCCTTTCAGTCAGTCATTGGTCTGTTGAAGCGTGATTCACATTTTGCTACCGCCCTCCAGACCATGGGTCACTGCCAGCCCGCTATATCCTTTGGCTGTCTTGCACTTACAATGGCAGAAATTGGTCTAATCGCGTGTGCACATCCTGAAAAGGAGTGCACTTCGCTGCTGGGCCACTTCTTTATTTGTATTCCGCACGTTTACAATAAAAGTAAATAAGAAAAACATTGCATGCTTGCCAAGAACAGACCTTTTGACTTTGCTAACGCTTGTTATTCAAAGTGGATGCACCCGGTGCCTCTGGACTGAAACAACTACCTCCTTTCCTTTCTGAGCTATTACTGAATGAACAAAAGGTGGTTTAGCTGGAAGTAGAGCAAAGGAGTGACTCACCTGGCCAAAGTGTTGTGGCTTACCAACCCTTATCTTTCCCAGTGGCTAACCTAAGCTCAGGTAATGGCAGGGGCGGAGCTTGACACAGGGCTTCCTCCTTTATTTAAATTATCAGCACCACACGTGAAATAGTGAGACGCCCAAATATACAGGAGAATGCATCCAGCTATTTGTGCTTGACTTTTACCCTGTAGCTGTTACAATGATCTTGCATGTGGGCAGCATTGTGATATTATGACCCCACTCTGTGGTACTTACTTCATCAAACGAAGAGGAAGGAAAAGCTGAGTTGGCGACAACTAAATTTTAGCCTGTGAACATGAAGTTGCCCACACAGTTCACAGTAGCATTAACCCACTTACTTTCCCTAAAGATTAGAACTGCTTGCCAAAAAGATTTGATGATCCGCAACATCAGCGGGTTAAAAACAACCCCTGCAGAATTTTGTGTGTACTGAGAAGGCCCTACCTTCCAATTCTGATTAAATGTCTCCACAGTGGCTAATAATTTCTGCTGACCACAGTATTTGCAATCTGTAGGTCACATACATCGCTCGTCTTTATTGTACACATGTGGGTGTAGCCGATAGGCCACACTTGACTATCCTGCTTATTGGGATATGGGTGCATGTAATGCTTGGGACACACATTTCAATGTGGCAAGCACAGTGGGCTGATTGCTTACTCTGACACAGACAATGGTCGTTAGTAAGTTCAAAACGTTATTTTGTTTCTTTACCTTGAGCATTGTTGGTGGTCTCTCGTTGCTCTAAACAGATTTTGTTACCTTTAGTTGTTAAATGATTTGCGTTTTCAGACGACTTAAAAATGTCTCGTGCCTTCAAAACTTTCCATGCAGTTTGTATTCAGCTGTGAATTGGAGCAGCTTGTAATCTAGGACTGATGACAGATCATCTGACAAAGGATATTAATGGACTGTTAGGAGGTCGGTTGCTACAGAGGGGGCTCGGACTGTCTCTTTCCATCACTGTTAACTCCCTGCGAAATCAAGACATCCTCATATGGAAGATAAAAGAGAACTTGATACTAATAGGAGGAAGTCGAACTACACGCTCCAACATACTTTGGTGTTTGTTAAAAATCAGGCCTGACTGAAGTTGTTCCTTATGCAATGTTGCTAGTTAATATGTAGGTGATTTGAGCCAGGTGCAAGTCGATACTGCCTAGGTTTGTCCTTGCCTTGTAACCAGTCTTAGTAGCTGCCAGGATGAGCAGTGTGATTTGCTTTGAAACCGCCAACTGCTTAAAGAGGGGTGGTCCAAAGGGTCTGCTTCAGATTGTTGCACCGAAGTTGAGATCTTTATAGGTATCCAGTTAAATGAGCACCATGTCAGCTTGGTAAGGTGTTGGTGTCTTTTTCATTGTTCTCATTCCTTCATTACAGGTATCTTCTTTGTGAGGTTGTGCTGGCAGATCCCTTGGAGCGGAAGAACATCACCCAGGAGTTGGTCCTGTACAACTTGAAAGACGCTTTAATTCGGTTGCACGGTGACTTTGGTTGGGCGGCTTGTACCATCTCTCTCTCAGGTACTGAGCCATGTAGTTAAAATAAGTGTTCTGCGGTAGCAAGAGTGGCTGTGATGAACTGTACATGAGCATTCTTGGGGGAGGTGAAGATTAGGGCAGTGTCACATAAAGTCCCTGTATGCAATCCCGCTATATGTTTCGGAAAATGAAAGTTTAGGCGAGTTGTCATTCATTAGCACTCCCTGTAAACCTAGGAAAATAGGCACAACAAGACTGAACTGGTCCAAGTTCAGATTTTGGACTGAAGAATTACCCCAATAATGGCTGGGAGTACCCAGCCCGTTCCGCCTGTCAGTGAGCAAAGCCTAGGGTGTAAAGGGCTGAAAATTGAGAGACCAGGAGAGGGCAAGATCCCGCAGTGAGGTATGTGCTCCCCTATCCCTATGGATCAACCTATATTAGAACTGCCCAAAGGCACTAAGCAAACATGCCTCCATATCTTATTGGGAACAGTGTTGTTTCCAGTATTACTCACTATTTTGCATTGTGAGCCATGTAACATTTCTAGGGTAGCATCACACCCGCATATTGGGTTTTTTGCAGCTGATGCCCTTGAAAGACAGCATGCTTCATCAGAAGCTGATTCATCAGTAGAGTTTTTGCTATGTTAACTTATCCAATTGCTATCCACTTGGGAAAATGAGCCCTGTAATCTTTCCCCAGTTTTAGATGTGGGAGAAAGGGATCATTCTTACCCTGGAAGTTTCCTTAAGGATTGCTAGTGCTTCTATAGGAACCTTTGCCACAGAAATTCCCCTGGAGGGGAAGAAGTTGCTGAATTGTTTTTCTTGCCACCCATAGTTGCATCTTACTCCTGTCCTCTCTGGGGACCTTGTTGACCTAAGTGGCAGGTCGAGAGTCCCCTGCCACAGGCTGGCCGAACAAAAACCTTCCATCTGCATATATTTTTATGAAGATCTGCACTTTGCCTTGGGGGGCAAATATAGCAATGAATTGGCATAGTTTTTTTTATAAATGGCTCTAAAAAAGGCATGTACGACAGTCCCCACCTCTGAGGGAGCCATATCTACCAGTTTCAGGTCCACCTTAATGAAAAGTAATCTTTTCAAGAGGGAGCAATTGACATTCTCCAGAAAGCATATTGCACTAAAAGCTCCCCTTTTTGGGGCCTCCTAAGAACATTGCCTGAAAGGTCATCATCTTGGCATCAATCTTTGGCATCAGCGGAACCATTCCCCCTTGAATCGGTCTGGAACAGTTTGCCCTCAGATGTGCTCAGAGTTCATTGTCCATCATTTGACTGATTTTTCACACAACGTAAGAAGCCACCTTCGCAGCCTGTGTCCACTACAAGGGTCTTGTTTGGTAAAGATGATCCAGTTTGAACATGTCGTATATTCCTAGGTCCTCTAGTCTCTGTTCATGTCGAGCGTACAAGGACGCCAGTGCCTGCTGTCCACAGTTTTGTCATTGGATAAGTCTCCATAATTCATCTTGCTATTCCTTCCTAGGGCATTTCCATCATTGGAAATAATTCTGCGACAGCTGTGTTGTCATCTACTCCAGGTTAATCCGGGGAGAGGGTATGGATTTGAGCAGGTGTGAATTTTGGGGGAGTGGGGGACAGTTCTCTAAGCATGTTGACCGTCTCCAAATGCCTCTGTCACAGCTTCTGAGAGCCTTTGTTGGAAGCTGACCATTCGGCCCCTGGGTCTCATGACCCTGGAATTCTTCCTCCCTTCAAAGAAAAGGATATAGCAGACGAGCTGGCAGCAAGAGCAGCTACTCATTGATCGTGGAGTGGTTTGAGAACTTCTTTGACACCAAAGTGTCTATGGTCTCAGTTCGGGCAGAGGGTCATCTCCTTCCTCCACTGCTCCACAAAAGTAGTATTGGTGGTCCATGCCTCTAGACATAACATGGATATATACTTCGGAGAAGCACAATTTCCCCTTGGTCTGATTATCAAAATATCCCTAATGATCTATGGATTTAATTCTGTTAATTGAGAGTTAATATCTGCCTCCAGTGATCCTACCACCTTGTGGTGTAAGTGTCAGAGTAGCAGGCATCAAAAAAAGGTTTACAATAGGCTCCAGAAGTGGGTGATATCAGCACCTTTTTTTTCAAAGGCTCTTGAGAGAAAGGCATGCTCCAATGCTGGGCCCTGCCCCACGTTTGCCTACATACAAGTTAGAGCTGCTGTGTGCACACTTAGATACAGCACTATCAGTGCACCCAATCCGCTTTTCCAGATGCCCCTATCATTAGCTGGCTATAATCGTGGACACTGTTTCGCTGCAGCACATTTGAGTGACTCACCAAGAGGGTGCTTACTGCATGAGCACCTACAAGATTGGACAGGTTGTACCTGAAAACAAATTTAAATAGCTATAGCACACAAAAGTAAACCTATAATACAGTTTCTGATCCGGACATAGAATCCCCCAGCAACCCTATGAAAAAGCTTGACACTGGCCCAGAAATCGAATTGCAAAACTGTAACTGCTTCCTTCCCTTTTTCGTTACTTGATAATCCAGCAAACACAAGGTTTAGTCCAAAATATACCAGTAAAAGATTCCTCACATCTTTTTTTCCTAATTTTATTACTTTAGTTAATATATTGTAACATTTCCATTTTTAATAACTGTTTATTACCAGTTTTAAATCTACCAGTAATTCTTGTTTTTATGTGCTACGCATGAAAGACCCTGGTTGTCCTGAAAATTTAAACCTGGCTTTTGAGATCAACTTAGCAGGCAAGTAGAGGGTGAAATTGTGCAGTCTAGTAATAGGGTATGTTTGCAGTTAGAGAAGTGAGCATAAGGCTTGAATAGATGTGTTCAGTTCTCTTCTCAACCCACTTCCAATCATTAGCATTGTTTGGGATGTTAACAAGGATTTTATTAAATTGGGGAAAAAAATAAGTATGAAGTTGTAACATGAAAAGATTTGTACAGCACTTTAGAACAAGCGTAGGATATGTATAATAGATGTGCTGATTAGTTTATTGTGTAATACATATTTCAGTTTATTACAAAAGATTTGTGATAAAATAAAAACATATGTTTGTTAACCATTGTTTAGTTAGACTTTCTCCTATCACAGTTAGATAGAACTTGCAATACCTGCTCCTGGCCATGGCGACTGCTTTATTTTGCTGTTACAGAAACAATAATTGCAGGGCTGGTACCAAGTAAGTAAGATCTTTTGCTGTCCACTTACCTTACTTACTAATACCTCCCCTTCCATGAACCTTACACCAACTTGTGCCAAGATCTTAACATCTACTAAGAGTGGATGAGTAGAAGGAGTATGTTAGACCTGGCACTCTTTGGTGTGGCCTGCGCTCTTTACCACTGCTAACCAGTGCTAAAGTGTTTGTGCTCGCTCTTTTAAATATGGCAAAATTGTCTTGCACCCAGTTGGCACATTTATCTTACTTCTAAGACCCTATTAAAATGGTACTACATGTGCCCAGAGGCTGTAAATCAAATGCAACTAGTGGGACTGCAGCACTTATGTTACTACTCACTTAGGAAGTCTTTAAAACATGTCTCAGGCCTGTCATTGAGCAGGCTGTGTGCAGTTTTAAACTGTCAATTCGAACTGGCAAAATAAACCTTTTGCCAGGCCCAAACCTGCTTTTTTAATATGTTTGTCACCTGTAAGGGAGGCCCTAAACTGCCCCATAGGGCAGGGTACATTGTAGTAAAAAGGTAGGACACGTGTTTTTCAAGTTTTACATATCCTGGTAGTGAAAAACTCACAAATTAGTTTTTCTTTCTCACTATGGTGAGGCCTACCAGTCCAATAGGATAACATTGAGTTACCTTATTACATTTAATAAGTGTTAACTTTTAATCTGGAACAGATGCAAATGTCATGTTTGGCTTCAAAATAATTGTAATTTAAAATCCTCTTTAATGGTGTAGTCCGATTTGAAGTCACAATTCAGAAAATGCCACTTCTAAAAAGTTGGCATGTTTCTTGTCCTAACCATTTGGTGTCTGGATCACATGACTGTAAATAGCTGATCAGTTGACCTTTGTGTATTTCTCCTATACAGTGAGACAAAAGTGTAGGATGAACCATCCTGCAGGGATGAGTGGGGCTGAGCTGTCCCCTGCCCCCTTACATTTCAGTGGACTGCCTCCAGCACACTCACAAATGAACTTGACAACAGCCTATTGTCACCCTAGACCACTTGGAGCCTGTGCAGGGGAAGGGATGAAATTTCCAGAACCAGATGTGGGGATAGTATAGAAGTTTCTCCCACTTTAAAGGATGGCCCCAGGTATAAATATTGGAACTCCTTTGTACACCCCTGGACCTGAAGAGGACCTCCAGATGGACTGCTTGTACTTCAGAGGCCTACCCTGCTGCTTACCACTTACTTTGTACTTCAAAGTACTACATATTGCTTGAAGTATGTCCTGTCCCCCCGAGTACTGCCCTGCTGCTTGATCCCAAAATCACTAGAGTGACTCCAAGGACTAGTTAGCTGCCCTTCTGTATGAGCTACAGGGAAATAACAAGCTCCAGAGACCTTCAAACCTGCACCTGGCCTCTTCCTAGAGTTGGTCCTGACTACCCTCCAAACAAAAGTGGTGTCCAACCAGTTCTGGACCGTTGGAAGTGGTGCTAAAGGTGCTTTTCCAGCCAAAACTTGGAATGTAGAAAATTTCCCCCAAAAAAGTGGACTGAGAACAGAGAGAACACCGGAACCTATCAGCGCACTGATCTGCCCAAGGTGCATTGCTAATGGGCCTGACTCCGCTGTAGCTCCTGCAACATTCTTCTCTGCAGCCGCAAATCCTGTTCATTGGGGCCTCTCACTTAAGGTATCCAGCCTTGTGGATCCCTCGTCTGCTACAGTCTGCAGCTTCGTTCTGCTTGAGACATTCGACTTCCAAAAAGTGACAAAGACTGAAGGTAGAAGTTTTCACTGTGACTCCGTCCAGCGGCTCCCCGATGACGACGCCTATTCTTTTGACAGAGCTAGCTGCTTTGGCCTGCCGAACTTTACCTTCTCAGGAACTTTTCTTCAAAATCTCCAAGTTCCAGCCGCGGCTGGTCCATTGGGGCTGAGGGGCGAAGCCCCTCCACCTTTTGCCCCTCACGAACAGTGTCTGAAAAAAAGGTCAGCCTGACGCACTATTCATTTTCAGGTCAGGCAGCCAGGAATCAGACATGCGCTAAATGCGCAGGCTCCTGGCTACCTGAGCTGAACTTTGCTGGGCTGAGGAAGTCACAGCTCCTGTGGGTATGATGTCCTCAGCTCAGCAAAGGTCCTTGAGGCCCTCCCCTCAGTGACGAGGGGTAGCGTCACTGATTGCCTCACACCTGGGCGCTTCAGTTTTAAGCCCTGAAGCGCTCCGGGTCGAGTTCCCTCTGGGAAGGCAGCAGTCCCAAGCCTCCGAGACAGAGCTGGCTGCAGGCAAGTGAGTGTTTTTTCTTTTTAATTAATGTTTGGTGCGTGTATGTATGACTGTTTGGTAAAGAGTGTTGTGAATGGATGAATTTGTGTGTGTCGGCACGCGTGTGAATGCATGGCTGTTCGTGTTGTGTGTGTGTGTGTGTGTGTGTGTCCCGTCCGCCTCGCTCCCTCCAAAACTTACCGGCCGCCACTGCCAAGTCCAAAGGTAAGCAGAGACTGGGCCCAATCCACCCTGTGTATTCAAACTGTGCTCCATGGCGGTCGCCCATAACTTTTGACATTGCCCTGGTCTTGCACGACTAGATGCCCGCGGTTGATGCTTTGATCTTTTAGGCTCTATTTTTCACATACAACTTTAAAAATGCATAACCACGGTTCTACTGAACAGACATATTACGTTTTGGTGTCATCTATTACAATTTTCTCTATTTCTAAATTGGTGTGGGATTTTTCTTGTGCTGTATTTCCACTTTATTACTATTTTTGTGCTGCATAAATACTTAACACTGTGCCTCTAAGTTAGGCCTGACTACTTTAGTGTCAAAAACAACAAAGCCCCAGTGTCAATCACCCCAGTAGTCTTTCTAATAATCATGTCTAACAAGATCCTTAAGTGTGTAATCTTAAAGCAACAAGGTATGGTGTCAGTGGACCCTACATCAAGGGAAAAGAATTAAAAAATATAGGCAGTGCCTCACGTAAGTGACCACCATGAGCCTGATGGCTAATGTTGACCAACTGGCTCACTGCATCTTCACTGGCACTTTCCCATTTTAGCACAAGGACCCAAACACAGTGAGTGTTTCTACCTATGCTGGGTATATGTAAAGACTGATACATTTCTCAAAATTACATTACACTACTTCATCCTTTTTAATTAATATCCCTTGATGTAGGGTCCACTGGCACCATACCATGTTGCTTTAGGATTACACCCAGATATATGACGCGACTCTTATTTGCACCACTGTTTCCTAAAACTAACATGTGTCTTAAGGATCATTTTAAAAGTGATTCATAGAAAGACTACTGGGGTGATTGACATTGGGGCATTGTTGTTTTGAGTGGAGGGCGCCCTTTTGTCTGTCCCTCTCCAGCTCCTGTTTTTGTGTTTCTGACTGCTTTTGTGCCAACCTACAATAGGTTTAAGCACATGGTAATTTAGTGACTTTTGTGGTTCACCCAGGCACTTAGCATCTTCAGTCAGGTGCATGCAGTGCTAAAAAAAATAATTGGTCTGTGTTTCAGCAAGTGCCTTAGCCCCTAAAGAAAAACAAGTAGTCCACATACTCTCTCTGCCTCCTGCAAATTTGCCTTTTTGAAAACTATTTTACAAATGGGTCGAGTAGGGAAGAGTAGGATAAATGATTATTATGGCTGAAGAATACGTGTAATATAGTTACTGTACTGTTATTAAGTTTATGTATAGAGCAGGCTTGCCCACTGGAGCAACAGTGCACATCACAAGTAACCGAGAACACATAAGTGCAGTAACTATATAGAGTTATGGGGAGAGAAGAACAATCTATACGTTTCCAGGCACATTTTGAAAAGGTGAGTTTGTAGTGGTACGAAAATGCCAGTAGATTTGGGTTGAGTCTGAGGCGACTTGGTAGTTGGTTTCTGTTTCTCACTACTTGGTGTACCTGACCTGTTTACATGTCTTGGTCATTTGGGAATCTCGAGTAAGAGGGTAGATTTGCCTATAGTGTCAATGTGTCTTTCTCTGTTCCTGGGAAGCACAGTAGTTCTTCAAGTAGCTGGCAAAGCAGCAATATATTGCACTGATGAATCCATCTGTTTACACTAGTGTTCCTGTCACTTCAGCCCCATGGATAAAACTATCTCTAATAATGCAGTGTGGTGTACATGTCTAGTAGCAGTCTTGCTAAAGCTAGATTTTCAGCTCAATGTAACCAAGTTAGTCATCAGTCATTTTGCAAAAGTCCGAACTTGATGTTTACAGAAATTATGTGGAAATGCCTTATGTAGCCAAAGAGCAGTTGACATCACAAAACATGTGGATAAAATGCTGCTTAAAGATGCCCTGGGTCAAGAAGTGTTAGTCTGGATTCCTGGAGGTAATGGGAGCACTAATCTCACAGACCTAGTATGCAAGAAGAGATGAGCATGCCAGGCAGGCTTGCAAAGAAGAGAGGTGGGCTTCTGGAATGGACTAAAACCATATATCCCTGATACTGAGCACCAATGGGCTCTTACAAGCTTCCATTGGGCCAGAAAGTCACGTTCTATCCAGTGCTGGCCCTGAGTTTTCTGAATCTCCCAAAGATCTGGTCTACACCCCAGTCAAGTCATTTCTGCTCATTCGCACCCAAATAGTTGGTGGGGACAAGAAGTCCATCGTGTTATGTTTTGGAGCTTTATAGCACAGAAGGAGCCAGCAGATTATGCCAAATCTTTGGATGCATCTTGTGGAATTCAGAGCAGTTCAGTACTTCATCCATTAGCATCTCATATTTGGACAACACAGCTTACAATAAATAAATGTAAATTGCATTTCGCTAGAACCAATTTTATGAGTTTTCCAGGAAAAATCAAGAAATTTACGTTTTTTTGGTCCCCAGACATAGCTGGATGGCTGAAGGGAGTTCTCTGCTTGCCACCCACAGCAATTGATATGTCGGGAGTGAGCTGGAAGACTGATAGATCAGTCCATACGACCTGTAGATGTTGGTTTTTTTATGTTTTTATTGAGGAGCTGCAGGATTTTTTTTTTTTTTTAAATCAAGGACATTGAAAACAATCAAGTTAAACTATTGTCCTTACTACTTTCATACTGAAGGAAAGAATGCTGTCCCTGACAGACACTATAGACGTTTTAGCCAGTAGGATTCTGTACTTGCAAACTCAGGCGCCACAGGCCTTTTCCCAGTTCATGCACTGGACTCCCTGGTAGGGCACAAGCCATTATTTGTCGACATTTGGGCTAGGTACTGATGTATTGGGGCTGGGGCTGGAATCTGTGCTGTTGTCATGGTTAGAAAAAAAGCTACAAACATCTGTGTCATAGGTAAGAGTCTGGTATCCATTATCTGGGATCCCGTATCCATTATCTGGGATCCTGCAAGGTCTGAAGTGATGCAGTTTCAGAGGACATAGAGATGTTGGGATTTCTGCAGACGTTTTCAGTGCTGGAAGTCCTGGAATCGGTTCCAGTGCATGCCTCAGGATCCTGCTGTCTAAAACCTCTTGTACTACAGTAGCTTGAACGCAAGATGGTTTAAGTGCAGCAAGAAACGTCTCCCCTTCAGGGCTCCTGTTTAATGTGACTCGTCTCCACCTTTTCAGATTCTTACTGGTTGAAGAGGAACAAATCAAAGACCTAATTTTAATTTAACAATAATAAAATCTCAACATACACTTTCTCGCTTGACAGTTGTTGATATCAAACGAGGCCACTCATAATGATGAAGGCAGTCCAGCCCAAAATCACCTTCATGGAAAGAAGGGCCCTAAGGTAGCAACAAAAAAACTGAGCTGTATTGTCTATTTACAAATTACTCGTGTACAACACCCCTGCCTGACTGGGTGGCCTTGGCGACAAATGGGAAAGGGATGTAGATCCACTCTAAGACCTAGATTGGGAATTGCCCCAGCGAGGTGGCCATAAAAGCTAGTCGAGGTTTATCCTGTTGAAAATCCTGCAGATTACATGTTGAATAGAAGAGTTTGTGGTCGACCTGAGTCTGGATTGGTGATAATGCAGAAAGATTTTCAAATGGATTGTTGGGTGCCACCATAGAGTGTCTTTTAGGAGAGGCAGAGGGCCTTGTACCGCATTCTTTAAATTTTAACAGCACGTTATAAAAGTTGGTTGGCTGCTGTAGGAAATGTGGGAGGGGAACAAGCACTCTCATCCCCACCTTGTGGAACTGCAGTGCTGTGCATATATTCTGTGTGGAGGCCAGACACTCTGATGGCAGTGCTAGAAGTTGAGGTCTCTCTGATGCTTCAATTTATGGTGCTGGTCACTCTGAACGAGGTAGACGTGACCAAATGTAAGTTGATCCGCTTCTCCCTTGGATGAATGACCTAGCAGTGGTATGAGTGATCGCTCACTGGCCCATTTGAGAAAGACATGCAAAGGATTGGACCAACCCATTGGAGTGAAGAGGGGGATACTTAAAAGCAAGGGTTGGCTCTGTAAATTCCAGAAAATATGCGGCTCACGGATAACATACTTTTAGCTTGAGTGAAGTGGATGATACACACCTGGTAACAGGTGCCAGCAGAGGAGGGACTACAGAGACTGGGTGCAGATTATTGCAAGCATGAGTTTGACTAAATGATGAAATGTCGCTGCTCCTTTTCTCCCCCTCCTATTGATGAACTGACCAACAAACAAATACGTAACACAATCTCGCTGAAATGTGCGGCGGAGGGAGTCAGAGACCCCTGCATGTTTGGTGCATGGTTTTATGAGACTGTAATTTTATCTCTGCTTAATTAATTTAATAAAAATAAATCCCTTATTAACTCTGAATCAATTTAATTTCACAGTGAAATACCTAAATGCCTACACGGGTGTTGTTTTAATTCGATGTCGGAAGGAGTTCTTTCAGTTGCTGTGGTCCACGTTACCCTTCATCACCTGCCTTGTAGGCAGAAACCGGCAGTACCCCTGTTTCTTCAATACCCTGCATGTCGGAGGTGAGTCGCTGTTTTTGCTCTTCACTGTCTCCAGGGAATGAGTGAGGGGCGGCCACTGAATTGATAACAAGGTTGTGTCATTGGTTCTGTAGATCTGATTGCAGGACAAGCTGCCACGACGCTTACATTTAAAACAAATAAAGTTCTTTAAAGCGCAGAGTTCTCACAGCCTGCCGGCAAAGCAGTGACTATTTCTGGAATTTTAGAAAGTTGACAGTATTATCTTGTAAGGCGAATTTACAAAAGAACATTTTGTTGAAGGGATGATCTTTTGATGACCGTATGACCCGAGGATAATTTCACTTGGCCATTGTTCACTGGACAAGAGGCTTTATCTGTATGGTTATTGCGATACTCTTCATCCTTGGTCACCCTTCTTTCCAGCTAGTAAACAATTACAGCCGGGTATGTTTTGTGGAATGTTGACAATCCAGGTGTTGGGAAAACCATAATTGGGTAGGACGTAGGATCGGGGAGATTCTGCTAGAGGCATTCCACCTCTCCAAGTCCCTTAGAGCAAGTCTTAGGGACCTAGTCACAAACTGCATTTTGTAGTACATCAAATAGTATTACTAATGAACGATAAAATGCCATTCGTAAACCTACATGGGAAGATCTATGCCTCTCCTATCTTTTGTATATGGAGATCTCCACATACATCAGCCTAGGTTTTAGTAGTAATGGGAGTGGTGGGCTTGAAAATGGGGACTACTTACCACTAAAGGGGAGGGGTTAAGTGAGGAGTAAGAAGGGGTTTAGGGATGGACATGCACCCACCTACAAAAGAGCAAGCCCCTTGCTATTCACAAACAGCACTTCTATAGTTACTGCAGCCAAAAAAGAACCGAAAACAGTAGTAAATGTACTCCAGCTCTGAACTGGAGTAAGTCCAGCACCGCTCCTGGCCAACCACTAGTACTGCGCCACCGTTAGAAAATAATAGAGGCAGGGACTCGAAATCAAATCCCATAGTAATGCATGTAAAATTACCTTATTTTACCTTTTAAAAATATGAATAATTTTTATTGAATAATTATATACAAATAAAAAAATTATACAATGCTAACACTTAAACAATAGTTACTTCTATTTTTATATTTAATAAGTTATTTTTGTTAAATTCATTCTAAACATAACTTTAATTTTTACAACGTAATATGAATACTTTTTTCCCTTGAGTGGAAATTTGTTGTTCATTTAATTCATGAGAAAAATAATAAATTCTAAATAATTACATATTTAATTCAAAATTAAGTTAGTAATGTAGCATTTTGTGTATTCTACATTTATTTATTGTACATTTCATGTATATTTATCTTAAACCTATTTTCACTTAATTTTTATAAAACCTTAATAAACTTTTAAACCTTTGCCCTATGCTTTGCCATAGGGAGATCTCTGCCCAGTGGCCGAGATCGCCACCTACAGGTGAGAAGTTACATCAGTTACTTTATAATCTTAAATTAGGCTGCGCCTCCTAAATTACAGGCGGGGGGGCACACATAAGACTATGTTTTGTAGTAAATTTACACTCCTAAATGATAAATAAGCTAAAGTAGTACATATTCTACAAAGTGTAAGGGTAAGTTTAGCTTTGTGACAACCCCACCCCTAGTATCTCCTTTCCTGATGCAACTAACTTACATCTCAAACAAGCTGTAGTGAAACTATACCAATGTGAATCGAAGGACCTAAGGAATTCCATACAATCTGATCAGCTGCAGGGATTAAGTAATTCTCACCTCGGGTCAACTGCAGTGATGGTAAAGGCCCACCGTTTTGCTCTTTTCTTATTAGTACGGTGTGGCCTCTAGTGGCTGGGAATGCCTGACGTTGAGGCACTGTGTTATGCTCATGACAATCCTTAAAGAAATGGCTGATGGTCCATACCTTTGAGCTTGTTTAGGAGATGGCCTTTCTGTGCATCAAAATACCCTGTTGTGTGGCTAAAATCACTAAGGAACATAACCAGTGAAGGATGAAAGGAAACCCTATACAAGATCGAATTGAAAATATGCTTCTAAGAGATGCATTTCTCTCACACAGTACTCCTCAATTGCAGACTGGATATGGAAAACTTTGCATAGCCACCAGGGGCTATTCAGGTGGCTCCATATATATGTATTTTATTTGTATTGCTGCATACAGTACAAGTTGCATCAAAGCTGTTAATGTGGAAAGGGGTGCTGGATGGGAATTCAACTAGGGGAGCAGTAATGTTGACAATGATGAGGGTCCAGGTTTGCCACTGGAAGTGGGTAATGTTACTTTGGATTGGCCTGAATCGCCAAAGTGGAGATCTGACCAGGTGGTCTAACTGACCTAGGTAGAGTTCAGATTGAATCATCATGAGAACACCTGTAAAAGGGCAATGTGATGGAAAAGTATTGGTGGAGAACATGGACAGTTGGAGGATTAGCCCTCTGCTTACAGCATGATACTGGCTTGTCTTTAGGATGATTCTGTTAAGATTAGATTACTGTACCAGAAATTGGGATTCATCAGCACGGCATAGTCGACTAAAAAGGTAATCCAAGGAATCTATTTTGAGTCCCTTGTGGTATACAAGCACCTGCAGATAGCGCCTTGAAGATAGAGGCCCCTCTGCATTCTAAATAGGATTGAATAGACCAGTTTGTTTTCTGTGGTCAACCAGAGTCTTGATGGCTGAAAATGCTGACATTTTTTTCAAAAGGGATATTTGGGTGCCAACATTGAATGTCTTGTTGCATAGGCAGAGGGCCTTGAACCACATTCTTTTCATGATATCACGATGAGTTCCCAGTGAAGGTTCTTCATGGCTGCTGTGATGTGGCCCAGTCTCTGACTAAAGATGAATCTAGATGCATCTGTTTGTACTTTTTGAGCCTAGATAATCCTGTTTGTCGGGAGACTCGTATAGCTAGCATTGCAATAGTCAAGTCTGGAATTTGGAAGTGTGATTTTCAATAGGGTTAATTTCTATATGACAATAGCACTGACCATTGTCAGAGGATGCTCTCCTCTTATTTGCAGAGCTACATATGCAGTGATGCTTTTGTGCCACAGGTGCCACCAGTTCAAACTTGTCACTCGTTAGCTTTATTCTCTTTCTTGGCTATTACTGTGATAGATTACACATTATCTTGTCCCTACGCTCAAAGGCTTCTGAATGAGTGGCCAAGGTCTTTACTACCCTCAATGAGCAGCACCAGGAGGCCACAATTCATCCTCGGACTTGTGGCAGTCCAACCCCCAAGTATGCTAGTCTTTCTGAACGTTTGACAGGCAATGCTGGTAATTTTCAAAGGCTGACCCTACTATGCACTATGTTGGTCCTGTGTGGGGCACGTTCTATCAGGGTCCTTCTAAATTAACTTCCAACGTTGTCTTCCACTGGATTCCTATTGATCCAGTATGTGGGCCTCTACCTCCTGCAGTAGTGAAGCTGCTACTTTTTTTAGTTTTGTCCTCATTTGCCTATAAAAACCTAATTCCACTTGCACCTTCGAAAGGAGTATCATGCACTTATGTGCTGGAAGCAAAAGAAGATGATTCTGGGAATTTCACACTTTGCCACCCTCGTTTTTTAAAACTCCCTCTTCTTCAATTTCACTCCTTATCTCTCCACTTGCTCTCCTTTATTTGGAGGGGAAAGAAATAAAAGTGCCGGAGAAGGCTTAATCATTGGACTCTTATTTTTATTATTTTTTTCCCTTAGCCTTGTTGCTCCCACCAACTCAGCATGGGAAGCCAAAAGTCGTGCTTTCTAAACCCCAACACCTCCAACCTGGCAATAAACTTGACGAAGCGTACCCAATCATCAAAGCTGGGAGGGGCCACGGCCACCCATCGTTTACATAGTTCCCTACGTGCCAACAGCATGGAGTAGAAAATCAACCTTGCCTGGTTCTTGTAGTTTTTAACAAGAGAGTCCACACATCTAAAGATAACAAGCAAGGCAAGACACTTACCTTGATATTAATCTCCAGCATGCTAGATAAGGCCCTACTCGCGTCTTTCCAGAATGTCTGGATCTCTGGGCAATCCACAAACATATGTACATCGTCCCCTCTCATAATGCCACACTTCGGGCAGGCTACTTCACCTCCTTTCCCAAACTTTGATAATCTCGGGGGGGAAGTGTCCAGTAAGCTCTGTGAATGGAGAAAAAATGATTTCTTCTCAGGTATGCAGGTTTAACTATTTTAAACCACATGGACATAGATACTTGCCATTGCTGTTCCAGCGATGTCTCTGGCAAGCTTCTTCCCCCACATTTCCGCAGGCAAAATAAAAGCTCTGTCCCTCCAGTTCAACCATCAACTAATAGATAACTGCAAGCTCCTTCTTGACTACTGTCCTTTGCATTAATCAGTCTTCAAGCTCGTTTGGTTTTCCTATTGTTGTTCCAGGGGCTTGGGACCAACTCTGCATTTGTAGAAATTTGAATCTGGATACCTTGTGATCTGATCGTTGTTTACACATTTCCCGAGTAATCAGAAGTCCGTCTTGTATTATATGCTCCCATCTTGTTACTTCCACTATAAGAAAGTGGGTTTCTGTTGCAGTAACCACCCCCATTTTTTTTTTTTTGCCAGACTACTGATGCTCTTTGACTTGATGTGCTCTGGGGCGCTGCCAATCGGGACCCCAGGGCCTGTGTTCTTCCCCCAAAACAAAACACAATTGGCAACTCTGGCCACAGGTAGGTCCCTGGTAGATGGTACCCCATGTACCCAGGGCACTGAGAACCAGAAAAAGCTCCTGAGTGCTGCAGCACCAATTGTGCCACCCTTAGGGACCCTGTACCTTTTCACAAACGGACTGCCTTGCAGGCTGCATGTCTTGGTGCAGATCAAAAGTGAAGAGTCGACATGGCACACATCCCTGTGTGCCATGCCTACAAACCACTGCCCTGGCCTAGGTCAGTCACCCCTCTAGCTGGGTGCACTATGCCAGTGGTGAGGGAACAGAGGCATGAGCCCTGTGCCCCTACAGTGTCTTGAGTCCATTCTCAGACATTGTAAGTGCAGTGTACCATTTAAAGAGTATATGGTGCTGGGAGTTTGTCATTACAAACTCCACAGTACCATGATGGATACACTGAAGTCTGGGAAGTTTGGTATCAAACTTCTCAGCACATTGTACCCACACTGATGCCAGTGTGGGTTTATATGTAAAACGCACAACAGAGGGCATTTTAGAAATGCCCCCTGAGCTCGACCCACAACCAGTGTCCCGACTAACTGCTTAGGCTGCCAACCACCAGAAATGTTGCTGGACCCCTGGTTCAAGAGCCATCCGCTCTCGAGGGCCTGCAACAGTGCACATCCTGGGACAAGGTCCTAGGACCCCTCCCCCTCCCCCCCCCCCAGGATGGGCAGGGGAAACTTCAAAGGCCTGCCTCCTTTGTGAGCTTCTCCAGACCATTTGCTGTATTCAGCAACTGGTCCTCACTGGTTCTACCCCCCACTTTGGGCAGGAGAACCGGCGGGAAAAGCAAGTGAGGAAGAGAGGTGTGCCCACCTCTGCCAACTCCACCCCTAAGGTGGGGGAGGCGAAGGGAAGCACAACCTCGAGTCCCCGCCATCTTGAGGATGAGGGGGGACCCAGCCAACCAGGGACAGGCTCCTGGCTTCCCCCACCCCCTCCCACTGGAGAGGGGCAGAATAGGGGGTGTACCCACCCCAGGGAAGGGACCCATTTGTCCCTGCCGTTTACCTACCTGTAACGCCCCTAAATTTAGTATTTAGGGGCGCCTGAACCTTCCTTCCTCAAATCCAGCAACCACAAGAAAAAGAAGAGAAGAAGGACGAGAAGCCGTGCAGAGCTAACAAGAGGACGACACCCACTGACTTGGCCCCAGCCCTACAGGCCTGTCTCCTCTCGAACCTGCTCCTGCAAAACCCCGGGTTGTCCAGTGGACCGCAACCTCAAAAACCCAGGAGGACCTGCCTGTGAACACCGGATGTGTTTGAACTGCAGCTTCTGGTGCCAGCCAGGGCCCACGAATCCAGCCCACTCTGCACCTGCTGAACCCGCCCCAAACTAGAGTGGAAAAATACCACGAGGAGGTCCCCCCGGTGATCCTGACCCGAGATTCGGCGACCCCTGATCTGCCTCAAGCCTCCTGACAATGCCTGCAGCCTCAATCCAGAGGACCTCCCCTACCGCGACCAGAGCGGGTAAGAAAATCCGACGTCCCAAGGCACCCCTGCACCTGACTCCCAACGGCCTTGTGTGCCCAATCCAGCAGTGCCTAACCAACCCTCCTACATCCCAACTTACCCCTCAAAGTGGTGGTCACTCCTGGAAGATCCTCGTCCCCGAGCCTGCAGTGTTTCTTTGTCCCGAAGAATCTACATTGAAATTAACAGGGCACCCAACCTCAAAACAGCACCCTGCACCCGGCCACCCTAGTGCCGCTGAGGGTGCCCCTTTGGTGCTAACTTGGTCCCCAACTTGCCCTGAACTTAACCCTAGGAGCTTTGCTCCCACAACCCTGTGGGTTACCGCAATTACTTTCGCGGCCGCACGGCCGCTTTGCATAGCCAATAGGTCTCGCTTTTGGGACATTATAAGTATTTAGTTATGCAACTGTTGCATGGCTAAACACTTATAAGGTCCCACAGGCGAGACCTGTTGGCTATGCCAATGCTTGTTTTAAAGTACTTGGGGTCTGCGTATTTAAACATTATGCCATATTTGCCCCCTGACTCCTGCCTCGACATCACGCCCAGTAGTCCCCCAATCTCAGATGGCGTTGGTATATTTAACCGCATTCTCCCATTCTTCAATAAAAAGGCCCATGAGTAAAACAACACATCTGGCAGTGCTAAACCTCCTTTTTCCACCCTCCTTCTCAATTTCTTCCATGCTGTTCTTAGGCCTTCACTTGACCAAATAAAGCTGCTAATCTGACTTTGCATCTTTTTCAGCCATTCTTTCTCAAAACGCAGGGGAATTGCATCGAAAAGAAAAGTGAGCTTCGGGAGGACTATCATTTTTACTAGGGAGGACTATCATTTTTACTAGGGAGGACTATCATTTTTACTAGATGTCCACGGCCCAATAAAGTGAGCTGAAGATGAGACCAAATCTTTAGGGGTCCACCAACTTCTTTCTTGACTTTTTCAAAGTTAACTTTAGTTATTTTGGTGATATCCTGTGATATCATGACTCCCAAATATCTCATTTCACCTCTACTAGCGACATCTCCTACCTTCAAGTTCCAGGACATAATCTCCGTCTTGTCCCTATTAATGTCGTAGCCCGAAATCTTCCCAAAGTCTGCCGTCAAGGTCATGATACGACTCGCTGTGTTTTGTAAGTTGGTTGTGTAAATGAGGATGTCATCAGCATATAAACCCAGTTTCTTGCTCCAGCCTTCATATTTTTCTAGCTAGAGGCTCAATGTAAAGATTGAATAAGAGTGTTGATAAGGGGCAGCCCTGTCTCGTACCCATGGTGATTAGTACAGGGTCAGTCAAGGAGCCGTTGACCAGGATTCTAGCTTCTGGTGCCGCATAAAATCCCGCCAGAGCCCTACAAAAATTTAGCCATAGATTTAAAGACTTCGCCACGCCTTGTATGTAGACCCGGTCAAATGCCTTAGTGGCATCCAGTGCCACTACAGCTAGCGGGAGCTCATAAGCAGTCTCCAGGTCTATGGAGCCTATTAATGTGTAGGTCCACTCCTTCAAAGATCTTCCACGTATAAACCCTTTTTGATCTTCATGCACCAGCTCCGCCATTGACCCATTTAACCTGTCGGCCAAAATTTTTGCGAAGATCTTCTAATCGCAATTTAAAAGCAATATTGGCCGATAGGAATCACAATTTTTGGGGCACTTTCCTGGCTTCAAAATTAGCGAGTAGTAGCATCCTTCCAATAAACCGGCATTTCAGACCCTTCAACAAACAGGTCGTTAAAAATTCTTGCTAAAATTGGAATTAATATGTTTGCCAAGGCTTTGTAAACTTCGTGGGGCAAACCATCGGGTCCGGGAGCCTTCCCCCTCTTGCCCTGTCTTATTGCAAGATCTACTTCCCTCATATTAATCTCCTCGTTCAGCTGTCTACTCTTATCTGTTGGAAGGGGGTTAGTGCAGTCTTGCCCCAGCCATACTTTCACCTCTTCTTCAGTACGTTTTAGCTCTTCCTGGTAGACTTTACTGTAGTAACTATGAAAAGCTTGCTCAATCCCTTTATTGTCTCCAATTAAGGCTCCTGTCTGTTCGCATTTGACCTGGTCTATCCTATTTCTCCCCTGCTCCTTTTTGGCCTTCCAAGCCAACAGCTTGCTGTATTCAAAATGAGCCAGCCGACTGACCTCCCACCTTTTCCTAACCCTGTCTTGTAATATTGTTGTCAAATTTGGATTTTGCTTCCATCATTTTCTGTAGCAGCCCTACCCGGGCCCCTTCAGCTACATTAGGGTTGATCAGGTCCCTTTCTAAAGAACGGACCAACTCTTCTAGTGCTGACACCTCTTTATGGTATCGCCACCTTTTTTCTGCAGCCAGTGCCCCTAGTCTTCCCCTTAAAAAGTCCAAATCCCAACAGCAAATAAAAAGAAAGTATATTCTGAGTATATAAGCCCAAGACACTGGAGACAGTTCTGTCACCGTTTCATTGCCTTTGGCACCACCTCCAATAGACTGAGAGGCTGAGGAAGAAAGAATATGAAGAACTGAATGATGCTCTGAATATTTATCAGATGGATTCCACAGATGAGAAGTGTTTGAATTCTTATATCATTAAAGTAACACCAGAGGGAGACTTCTTCTTACCATGCAATTAGAGGACTGTATCCACCACGTTACTGCCATGCAGGGAGAGAAGAAAACTTGGTTTTATCTAGATTCCAGCAAGAACGGAAAAGACTAATCGATCTCCCAATGTTGGAGACTGCATGAAAATCAACTCCAAGAAATTTCTGAGGAATGTAATCACTTTCTCCTTGTGTAGAGAGCAATGCATGGATGTTCGACAGGACCTAATCTATTAAGGAGTATGTGCAAGCGGACTGTATGATTTTCAATATACTTCGAAACAGGGCTTTTACTCATTGTACTGCATTTGGTCCTCCACGAGAAACGGAGAGCAAGAGATTGGATAAAGTGGGCCGGAGAGTAGCATCAGACGCTACAAACTCTTACACACTGTTTAGAAGCTATACCGAACATCAGGTGGAGGAGGATTAGCATTTATCTATCTGAAAAAAGGCATGGCCTTACAGGCAAGAAGAACTTTTTCCAGTGGAGGAATTTACTCTCTTTGAAGCAGACACAGCTTAAAGACAGATTACATTGGGGGGGGGGGGGCAGTTTTAAATGGCGTGAACTTGACCTGAAGGTATCGGAGCGCTTTACGTGAGCACCAGGTGCGTTACTGACAGACACATTCCATTCATTTTTTTTGTTCGGCACGGGGAGGTTGTGATAAGCCCAGAATCACAGGATGTTGAGCCTCCCTGCCGAGACTCGAACTTCCCCAGCTTAGAGGTCGACCGCTCTAGCCGTTAGGCAACATTCTCTCCCCTACCCAGATCAACCCGGTCTACTCCTTAGACAAAAGCCCTGCCTTGGAGCTCAGGATTCAGGTTAAAGGTTCAGCAGTATCTCCAAAATATACTATTTGATGGAGAGCATCTGTTGGCCCATGTTTGATTATTTGCGGGAAAAATATTAAAAGGACACGAAACAGCCCTTTTATAATGAGCAATTAAAATCCTTGCAGGTAATGAATGGGTTGTCCCAACCTGCCAACTAAGTTGCGAGATAGCCAAATATATTTGGATCATCAATGTAATGCCCATATATTGTACAGAATGTAAGCATCATAAAACTATACTGTATTTGAGCAGTCTTCCTTTTAGTGAGAGAGGCCTTACAGATTAGCTGTCAGTTGCCATAGTAGAGTAGTATGGTAACCTTGTGTGTAGACACTGAGTTCTACAGACCTAAGTATAATAAAGTAGCTCTAATAACCTTCGATCTTTATTACATGTATGTGTTTCTTGTAAGCGGACTAAATCCACATTAAAACCATTTACAGGCTTCTTTTACTAGCCTAGTTTGAACCTATAACATTCCCTGCTAACAATGTTATCATAGAAATCATTCGGTTATCTTGGGAATACAAAAAAATATTTCTGAATGTTACTCAAACTTAGACATTTTCATCACTTTTTAATGCTCCTTCCAATCTGCTCTCCCATCCACTGCCAAGCCCTTAACCACATCTGCTGCCCTCCTCCTCATCCCTAACCCTTAATCTACTGTCTCAGAACTTATGTTGCAACTTTGATGTGGAAAGGCGCCCTGGTAAGGCTTTTTTGTTGTTGTTGTTGTGGTGTGTGTGTGTGTGTGTCTTAAAAAAAAATATACAATATACAACAATGTGGACGAACCCAGTAAGGAATCCAAAGAAGTATGACACAGTTATCACCGGGATCCCACGGAGAACCGCTGTAGGTATCAGAGGGTGGACATCCTTGACAAATGCGTGACTACAGGAGTCCGCCCCCCCCCCCTCAGGGATCATTTAAGCTACTTAACACGTGTAGTTCTCATTAGCTCAATGACCGTGGTAACTGTAAGTACAGTAGTGTCACTGTATCACTGCACACCTTAGCGTGTGTGCTCACTTCTTTCTTGCACTTTTGATTCGGTCCGGACTAAAGCCTCAGTACCACTTTGTCGCGGCTGAAACATGTAGACCATATAAATTGGGATAAGGAAGACCAATTGTATCTTCATACATCTCCCGACTTCATTTTTTAACCGTGCCCAGAGACTCAAGAATAAAAATGAACCATTGGATACTCTGGAGGTACTTTTTAATATGCACTTGTCCTTTTCACACACTCCCGCACAAGAAACCCGCTCCGCTGTAGTTCAAGCGTCGCTGCACAGCTGGGGTGCACTCGGCAGCCCAGCTGGGAACCCTATGATGAAGCATGCCACCAGCTAGGTTGGTGGGTGAGGGTGCTTATAAAAAGCCAAATGGTTTCTGAACATTCCTGTGAATAATAGTGTGTCGTTCTTCTTTTTTGGATCCCTTATTGGGTTCGTCCACGTTGTTGTATATTGATCCTTTTCAGGGAGCTGGACGTTCCCTACATTCCTTACTCTCTCTTTGTTGCCATTTAAAAGAAAAAAAAATGTTTTTATCACCATTGAATCTCCTTGACCTGGTGGACATTTCGTAGACTGACTGGCTTCCTAGCCCATCACCACAGTCGCAAAATATTTTTTTTTTACATATCTTTGTGAGTCACAAAGTCTAAAAGTGGAACTTCCTCTAGTACGTCTCTTGGACAAAGTGTATCCTAATATTCTTGGCTTTCAATTCTGAGGTGAAAAACGTGTTTGACCATCTTAAAACCACAATCTGAGCAACCAATTCCAAAGAGGGAAGTCCAGTTGCTGCTACACCATTCCTTTCTGCATTCGATACCATTAGCTGGCATGAGGACTTCCTCCATGGCAGGCATCAGCTGCCGACAAACAGTTTAAGACCGCAGGAAACAGCCAGGAGTAGGATTACCGAAAGCTATGCCATCACAAGTACTTCATGAGAGGACAGACCACCTCAGCACACAATTTTAAAATTGCTACCTGGGAGGATGTAGCTGCGACCTAGCCAGTCTATTCTTGCCAGTTACTGAAGAAATACTGGACTACCAGCTTCCTGAATAGGGTCTCTAAGCTTGTGCAACTGCCATCTTCTTTCCAATGTGACAAGGCAAAAATCAGGATGGAATAAAAAGGTGGTTTTTCAACAAAAAAGCTTGAGCTGGGACATACTTTATCAGAAAGTAGCTGCCGAAGCAAAAAAAGTGTCCCGAATAGGTCAGGATTACTTTTGTTTGTATTTTTGTCTGGTTTTGTGATGGAATCAGCTCATGTTTATCAGGCATTTCATATTTCTGAGCACATTGGATCTGGTGGTGTCAATTCTACTTGTGCATGTCTGGGAAGACCTTCTGCAATAGATTAACAACAAACTTGCTTACATCAAACCCTAACATCCAGAGATTCTTTGGTGATTTTCCAAGTCTCAGTTTCTACTGCATAACATCTAGAAGGTTCTTTTGCCCCTTTACTTGCCTTGAAACTAGAGTGTTGTTTCTGTTTCCATTGTACATTTCACAACCTCTTTGAGCCTCTCAGCCATTGTCAAGTAGATTTGAGTAATTTCTCTGACCGATCCCTAAATGTTTCTGGTGGCCCTTTGACACATTGACTATCTCCTTACGGAGAGGCCTAATTAGTTGATAGATTGAATTTAAGGCCTTCCCGGGTCCATAGGTAGAGTGCATATCATTAGCTTGGTCTGAACAAGCAACTTTACAGTCACATAGTAGAGTAAATGGCCCAACTTCGCTTTAGAGACTTCTCAAGCCTTACATTAACCTTTCCTGAATCTATATTGCTGTGTGCTATATCTCGAGATGGAATTGTACTTTCTACATCCTCATCGTCCGTGTCAAATATTTCTCTAGTTTGAGTCTCTGAAATGTCTTTAGCAAATAAATCTGACTGCGATGTTTAGGGTTGCAGAAATCTTGCTTCACTGCATTTTGCTTGGAATTGCCCCCTTCGAGGTTTAAATTGCATTGGGGTTTCTCAAATACATCTTGTATACCCATTGAAATGCCTGTATTTTCCAACAGAATAGATTATTTTTCAGAGGAGAGGTTCAGGGTGGATAATTGATCATTGCTGTTTTGGCTCATTTCTATAACTGCCAGTGGCTAAAGAGGAGCTAGCAGAGTTCTGTACTGGTAGCCCTGCTATTGGCGCTGCAAGGATGTATATGTTCTGTTGACCGGACAATATCACTCGACACTTTCTGCTGCCCTTTATCACGTTTTCCATCCCCACTCCCTGCAGTGGTAGGCCTTCCGACAGCCCCCACTGAGCATCAGCAAGAGTTAACAGAATGGCAAGTTTGTAGAGTTTGAATCTTAAAGATGATGGATGTCTATCAGGTTATCCTGGTCCAATATTTGAAGGATCTTTCCAGCTGTCTCAGGCAGCCCATGTGTGCCCCATTCAATCCATCTAGGTTTGTGGTCAAGATGGCTTTGAAGTCACCACCCCATATCACCTAAGAGTCCAGATCTTTGTTCGCTGAATGCATGTTTGAGTAGCACTGCTGACAGTCGAAATATGTACACAAGTGATATGGAGTCCCTCTTTGACTCCCTGAATAATCAAGAACCTCCTCCCCAGGTCTGACCATTTTGACTACTTTAAATAGGACCCAACACCAGTTATCCCCCCCCCCCCCCTTGACATGGGTGCTGTAGGATGCGTTGGCCACCCATTCTTGCCGCAGTTTGCCTGCTCATTTTGTGAAGTTGTGTTTCCTGTAGGGAGGTCATGTCTATTGTTTACTTGTTCAGATATGTTCTGACCTTTCATTCATTGTTCAGTCCTCGTACATTTCAGGAGATCAGGTGAAGTGTTGTCACATAGCCATGCTCTGAAATGTACAACCTCAGTTGTGTGGGTAAACATGCTTGCACAGTTTCTCATGTAGGACATTGTGTCATTAAGCTGTGTTAGCCTACAAATCAACTTTCAACTAATGAGGTATATTCTGGGGGCAGAGAGCAGCAGACATTGTTCACACACTATAAATTTGTGGTGTTTGCTTAAGTTTCCAGGCAATCTGATCCAACAGCATCTCCCGACGCTCCCTACCCCCGCTGAGGTGAAAAGATACATAGCGATGAGGGCAAGACTTCCCACTACATTCCTGAGTAAACATTTAATAATTGTTAGGTCGAGCTTGGAGACCTGTTGTATATAGCTGTAGGCTTACAGCCCACCCATGGCTTTTCATTTGGTTGTTTGTGTCCTTTAAAAATCCTTGCTTGCTAGTGGTCAATCCTTCCTCTTTGTCCTTCCTTTTTGCCATTTTGTATCCTCCTAGGGAGCAGGGACCAAGTACTGTTTCTTTATGCTTTGGTTGTTTATCTGTTTGGGGGACTTTTTTCTTTTTCTTTCCTGCTCTTGCTGCACTGTGGGTGCGTGTTCAGCTTCGACACCCACATTGTATTGCATCTGCAATCCTGCCCTCTCCTTCCCATTGTTGATGCCATCTCCTTCCCACACCTCCCGCTCCATTACTTGTTTTTTTTTCTTTTGCCTTTTCTGCAATTTTGGATGTTGACAGTAACCTTGTATAACACTTTGTTTGGTAAGATATTCATTTTCGGCTTGTTTTTAGCCTTTTTGCAATTTCGTATGTCGACTGTAAGTCTAGTGTATCAAAGATAATGTTCAAATTAGTTGTGTCATCAGTGAAAGCATAAAAGCAAACATGAGAGGAATTAATAAAGGCTGCAAGCTGAGAAAGATGGATGTTAAATACGGTATAATTAAGCACCGATCTTTGCCGTATGCCATGTGGCATATTTTCAAATGCCCCTGTGAAATTCAGTTCTTTTTTAAAACTTGCCTATGTCCCTCTGAAATGCTCTTCGCATTTGATAAATATTGGGACAGAAATGTTGACCCATATGACAAACACTAGGCCAATACATTTTTCAGACAAGTGTTTATTGATTATACAACTAAACAAAGCAGGTGTATGACGTGTCCTACTAAAAACTCATCAGAAGTTAGGACCAGTTCATTATTCCACAAGGATGACTGTTTCTAACAAAAAGGTTTTCACATTTTCATTGATAAGTTTAGTGGGTAAAACCAGGTAAGATAACGGATGGATTCTTGGTAAGATTCATCCCTGGTATGATTTTCACTATGCCTATTACCTGCTACTATCGTTTAGAGGGGGCATTTCTACTAGGAATACAACTCTGGCCCTGAGCTTCCACAGCTTTTACAGCCTAGTCCTGTTTTATTATCATAGATTCTTCTGTCCAGAATACAGTCTGAACACAGCTTTATATTTCTTTTTCAATTGTACCTTTAAGAAGCACCTTACAGGCTGTCAAAGTATTGCATGCATAAAAGGAGATTGGGTCTGCAGCTATAAGCAAAACTAATCAAGGTAGGAGTTCTCTAAAGTTGATATGACAGGATGTGGCCTAATGGAGGGAGCTGCCCACTTCGGAACTGAGGATCCGAGTTTGTCGGCCAGGGTCATCTCAATATCCAATCAATATAAGCAAAATCACTTAATCTCCCATGGCAAAAATAAAATATCACCTTGTATAATGTAATTTAGTCTTTATTTATAGCGCTTTAAAGCCCTTAGCCAAGAACGCGCCATGCAAAAAAAGGAATGTGTTGCTTACGGGTAAGTGTCTGTTTGTGGCATGTAGTGCTATAGATTTGCATGCTCTACATACTCCTGCCATCTAGTGTTGGGTCAGGAATTGTGCAAGTTGTTTTTCATTGAATAAGTCTTTTGAGTGCTTCTCCCCTTGGTGATTTTGCACATGGGTATCGACTCCGTTGTAAGATTGTTTTCCTGCAGTTGGGTGAGAAAGTATGTGTAAGTAATGCGATGACCGTGCTAAGTGTATAATGTAACTGCAACAGCCACAGGCATCCAGGGAGGAGGGAGGGCGCATGTGAATGTACAGCACTGCATGCCATGAACAAATGCTTACAGGGTAAGTAACATTGTGTTTGATGGCATGTGTAGCTGTAGATGCACATGCTCTGCATAGAGTGTAAAGCAGTCCTTCCTCAGAAGCAGTGGCTATCCTGTGGGTGTTGCAGTAGTTTGAAAAAGGGTACGTAGCACTGCCTGCCCTATGCTGGTTTTTTGGTGTGCTAGAATATCCACACAGTAGTGTTTGGTGAAGGTGTATGGTGTGGACGTTGTAGCTGCTTTACAAATGTCAGCTATGGGGCGGTGTCCTAGAAAGGCCATAGTTGTACCCTTTTTGAGAGTGGAGTGTGCTCTGGGAAAAACAGGTAAAGCTCTTTTAGCATTAAGGTCGCAAGTTTAAATACATTTGACTATCCATCTGGCTATGTGGGATTTGGATATTGGGTTGCCTTCACAAGGTGATGAAAAGGCAACAAATATTGTTTAGATTTTCTGAAAGTTTTTGTTCTGTCGATGTAGAACGAGTGCCTTTTGACATCCTAGTGTGTGAAAAGATCTTTCTGCAAGTGAATCTGGCAGAGGGGGAAAAAAAACCTGGCAACTCAATGGATTGGTTGAGGTGAAATTGAGAGACTACTTTAGGTAGGAATTTAGCATTGGTACGAATAACCACTTTGTCTTAATATATTTAAAAGAAGGGTTCTTGTAAGGTTAAAGCCTGGAGCTCACTAACACGACTGAGTGAGGTAATGGCAACTAAGAATGCTACTCCATGAAATAAATTGAAGGGGGCATGAGTGTAGGGGCTCAAATGGGGGACACGAGTCTGGTTAGAATGAAGCTAAGGTTCCAGGAGAGTGCTGGCGGTACCATTTGTGGAATAACCAATTTAGGTCCTTCCATGAAGGCTTTGATGACTTGAATTTTGCAAAATTAAAACTGCTTTCTTTTTTGGAGGAAGGTAGCCATTGAAGCAAGATGTAAACATTTGGAAGTGTACGCTATATTTATTTTCTTTAAATGAAACAGGTAGCAGAGAATGTCTTTTACTGTGGCTTTAACAAAATCAATTAGTTTGGTTTGACAATAGCAAACAAAGCGCTTCCATATTGCTGCAGAACAGGCTCTAATAATAATAAAAGATATTTGTAGAGCGCGCAGCTACCCCGAATGGGGTGTCCCGGTGCTTAAACGGACAGCAACAAAAGTTGTGGTATGTACACATCTAGTCATCGCGACTAAAAAGCCAGGTCTTCAAGGCCTTTCTAAACTCCTGTTCATAATGCATAATTGAGCAGGTAGGTTGTTCCAGCAGTTAGTGGTACACGCCTCTAATCTCCTTCCCCCCCCCCCCCCCCCCCCATTCTTGCCTTCGCGAAACAGGGGGTGGTGAGGTATTGTTTGTGATTGGACCTTAGGGATCTGTCCTCCTGGTAGGGGTGAAGTTCCTTCAAGTAGTTTGGACCTGTGCCCTGATACGCCCGAAAGGCAAACGTAAGGGCCTTAAATTCGGTGCGCTTGGCTACCGGGAGCCAATGGAGTTGTCGAAAATGAGGAGAAATACGTTGGCAGAGCGGGACCTTGCAGACCAGTCTAGCTGCTGCGTTTTGTATTATCTGGAGGCTACGGATCAGGCAGATCGGCAGACCCATGTAGAGTCCATTAGCATAATCGAGATGGGAGGTGATTAACGCATGGACATGGTTTTGCGAGATGACTCTGGCAAGAAATAAATACATTTTCTGATGGTTTTCATTTTGCCGAAGCAGGCTGCAGATACAAGTTGAACATGGGTTGTGAGGGACAGGTCTTTCTCCCACCTGACAGTGGTGGGTCTACGTGCCTCCTTGAGAATCTCCATACATTCTGGAGGCAAGTCAAACTCCATAACCTCAGGAGCTAGATTAAGAGTTTTCTGGTCTGGGTGTTGGATTTGTCCTTGATCTTGAGTGAGAAGGTCCAGCCTCTTGTGGGCGAGCTTTTCATGTGAAACTAAAGAAAGGTCTAGGAGTGTGTCAAGAATTCCTGTCATGCGAGGGGAGGAAAACGGTACCAGCGAAAACGAACTACATCTCCCAGGATGCTTAGCGGTTGAGAGGTTATGTAAACAGGAGAGCTGTTACATAACTCAAGGAAAACACGCCCTTATGTAAACAGGAGAGCTGTTACATAACTCAAGGAAAACACGCCCTTATGTAAACAGGAGAGCTGTTACATAACTCAAGGAAAACACGCCCTTATGTAAACAGGAGAGCTGTTACATAACTCAAGGAAAACACACCCTATAAAGGGAGGAACCGGGAGGTACAACGCTGTCGGATATTGTGTTTACACCGACGTACCTGCTTAGTGAAGAGCAGTGTTCCGGAGTGGTGCTCCAGTAAGGCAAGAACGGAGGTAGGTCGAGTCGTTACTCCCTGGGCCGTGTCTTGCCCCATCGTCACCTGTGAAGGACCCGGAAGCTCTACCGGATAACCATTGAGCTTCGCTTTTTGACTCGGCTGAGTCAAAGCGCAGTGGCGCTTTTGCTGGTTGGAGTCGTAACTCCCAGCCCGACCAGAGATACAGGGACTGCCAGCTGTAACGCACACCAGGAGGTGTTTGCCGCGTTACAGACTCGGAAGTCCACGGGATCGATCGAGCGGCTGCTCTCGGTTCAGTCTTCTTTGCTTGTGATTGGGGTATCGGTGACGCATCACCAGGAGGTGACTCCGCGTCCCGGTGCAGTCTGAGGAAGAGGTTGAGCGGCTGCTCCCTTCAGGTAGAGACCCCGGCTGGGTGTTTCCCTGACTCCTCGATTCTCCCCAACACTCTTCGTGCCCCTCACAGCCTACCGATTGGCATTGTCGGCCATTTCATTTCTGCCCTCTGTTGGCATACGCCGGGATCGGCGTATATGCAGAGGACGGTTAGGACTATCCGTGCTGTGGGCTGGTAACGTACTTAGCCTGGAGGATTCCAGTGACTATAACCTTTGTTTATTCCTTGCATTATTTTTGCCTTCATTAAAATAACTAAACCTTCACAAGTGGATGCGTTCTCATTATCGTGTCTGTTAAACGATCCTGAGACGTTCAGGGCGTTACAAAATATCCGACCTTAATAACACTAACTGTCTCCCGGTCGATAACAGACATGGCAACACTTGATGATGTGCTGGCTGCTTTAGCGACCATGCAAATTGAATTGGCTGCCTCCAGGCAAGAAACAGCCGATGTAAAAGCCAGACTGTCCAATTGGACCCGCTCACGCCCAGCACCTCCCTCACGAACCAGACCCCTGCGGTAGTAGTGGAAATGCCGGTAGCTGTCCCCTTGGCAACACCAGAGAGGTACAGTGGGGATCCTAACACAGTGCAGGTATTCCTCACACAAGTGGCGCTACATTTATCGTGCAAACCAAGGGCGTTCCCCACGAGTCAGGCTCGTGTGGCTTTCCTTATATCCTATTTGGCTGGAAACGCGGCACAATGGGCCGTACCTCTGGTGAGCAGGGACGACCCCATCTTATGTGATTGGGGTGCTTTTCGCGAGGAATTCCTGAAGGTCTTCGACAGAAGGGCTGACTCGTACACGGCGGACCGTGAAATGCTTGAGTTGAGACAGGAATCCCTTGACGCAGATGAGAGCGGGAGTCAGACGGTGGCTACAGCGGCAGAAAAAGATGTGGCTCTCCCCCAGGCTTATCACAGTTTTGAGGATGTATTTGATGAGGTGAAGGCGGAAGTGCTACCACCACATAGACAGTTTGACTGCCAGATCGACCTGGTGCCAGGGGCCAGCGTTCCCAGCGGCAGGCTGTATGCCCTGACGGAGCCTGAAAACGTGCATCTCCGGGGGTACCTGGATAAACTCCTCAAGCTAGGATTCATCCGCCCGTCCAAGTCTCCGGCCGCCTCGCCACTCTTCTTCATCCCGAAGGCTAATGGGGAGCTGAGAGCCTGTGTGGACTTTAGGGCATTGAATGCGATAACCGTAAAGAATCGGTACCCCTTGCCTCTCATCAGTGTACTTCTGGAACAGGTCAAGAAAGCTCGTATCTACACCAAGTTGGATTTGAAAGGGGCATACCATCTGGTGCGCATGAGGGACGGAGACGAGTGGAAGACCGCCTTTAAGACCAGGTTCGGCCTTTTTGAGTACCTCGTCATGCCGTTCGGTCTGTGCAACGCCCCGGCAGCCTTTCAGTACTTTTTGAATGAGTTATTCAGAGAGGAGTTGGATATCTACGTGGTCGTATATATCGACGACATCCTCATCTATTCGTCCAGTGTGGAGGAGCACGTACACCACGTCAAAGCTGTGCTCCAAAAGCTGAGGGAAAACATGCTGTTTTGTAAACTCAGCAAGTGTGACTTCCACGTCACATCCGTGGAATTCCTCGGAGTGATGCTGAGTCCAGAGGGACAGGAGATGGCAGAACGAAAGATCAAGGCGGTGAAAGAATGGCCGGTGCCCCAAAGCGTGAAGGACGTCCAAAGTTTCATTGGCTTCGCCAACTTTTACAGGCGGTTTATAGATGGATTTTCAGGACTGGTGGCCCCAATCACACAGCTACTGAGGAAGTCCAAGGAGTTTGTCTGGTCCCCTGAAGCGAACAAAGCCTTTGAGGCCCTGAAAAGCGCCTTTGGTAAGGCGCCGGTGTTGGCTCACCCCGATCCGGATCTCCCCTACGTGGTGGAAGCGGACGCATCGGATGTGGCGCTGGGGGCTATCTTGTCCCAACGCAACCACGACACAGGGGTGCTTCATCCCGTTGCGTACATGTCCCGCAAACTCAACGACGCCGAACGCAACTACCATATTGCGGAGAAGGAGCTTCTCGCAATCAAGGACGCCTTCACCGAATTGAGGCATTGGTTGATGGGGGCAAGACATGTGGTATCGGTGTACACGGACCATCGGAACCTACAGTTCATGACGGCCACAAGACACCTTTCTCCCAGACAGCTGCGGTGGATGATCTTCTTTGCAGGGTTCAACTTCCGCATCACATATCGGCCGGGGACGGAAAACCGGAAGGCGGATGCCCTGTCCCGTCAATCTGCAGTTAAGGAACCATTGCCTGCGACCGAGCATTCCATCATTTCCCCGAGGATGGTATTGGGGGTTATCCAACCGGATACTTTCCTGAGGGGAATAAAGAGAGGGATCAGGTCATTCGCATGGCGGAGGTGGCTCCTCAGTCACAGAGAATGGCAGCTGAAGGACGGGATACCCCTGAAGGGCAGGTGCCTATTGATACCCACGCCTAGGCTAAGAAAACAAGCATTCATCTGGTGCCATGACTCTCCATGCGCAGGTCATTTGGGCTTTGAAAAAACGGTGGCTAGCATGGGACGGCATTTCTGGTGGCCAACCATGAGAGTGGATGTCAGGAGGTGGGGACAGGAGTGTCCTACGTGTGCTACCATGAAGGCCGACCATGGCCGAACCCAAGGGCTCTTACATCCACTTCCGACCCCGGATAGACCATGGGATAGCATATCACTGGACTTCGTGGTGGGCCTACCGGTAGACCAGGGGATGACGGCAATACTGGTGGTGGTGGATTACTTGACGAAAATGGGGCACTTCATCCCCTGCAAGAGAGTCCCTACGGCCGGGGAATTGGCGTCACTACTCCTCAAGAATGTGGTACGACTGCATGGATTACCTGGGGTGATCGTGTCGGACCGGGGGTCGCAGTTTACTGCGCAATTCTGGAAGACTTGGTGCACTGCGCTGCATGTTAAGACCGCCCTGTCCACCAGCTACCACCCTCAAACGGACGGTCAAACCGAGCGCCTGAACCAAACGCTCAAACAGTATCTGCGATGTTTTGTGGACCAGGGCAGGGAAGAATGGGTCGACTTGCTATGGGTTGCAGAGATAGCCTATAACAATGCCACTCACAGCTCCACACAGTCCTCTCCGTTCTATAGCAACTATGGCCAACATCCCAGGTTCTTGCCATTTCTACATCCGTTCAGAGAGGACAGGATTCCCGCCACAGCGGACAGGGTGGCACACATAAAAGACACGTTGATGCGCTCAAGGGCTGTCCTAATAGAGGCCAAGAGAAGATACAAGGCTGCGGCAGACAGGAAGAGAAGGCTCGGGCCACTGTACCGCACTGGAGACTACGTCTGGATATCCACAAGAAACATGAGGTTTCGAAAGAACAGTGTGTTCCATCCCAAGTACATGGGCCCCTATCGAATTACCAAGTGTATGGGTCCCGTGAACGTGTGCTTGCCCCAGTCATTGCGGATACACCCTGTCTTTCATGTATCATTGCTCAAACCAGCACCCTCCAAGCCGTCTGGGACACCTAGGCCGGTATGCGTGGAGTCGGAGGTGGAGTATGAAGTGTCGGGCATACGGGCGTCCAAATGGCGCAGGGGGAAGCTGTGGTACCTGGTTGCGTGGAAAGGCTATGGCCCGGAGGAGCAGTCATGGGAACCGGCTGAAGGGGTTCATGCTCCGCGCTTGGTCTCCTTGTTCCATCGGCGTTTTCCTGCCAGCGCTGGACCCGTGGGGAGCCGCTGAGAGGGAGGATGTACTGTCAAGAGTTCCTGTCATGCGAGGGGAGGAAAACGGTACCAGCGAAAACGAACTACATCTCCCAGGATGCTTAGCGGTTGAGAGGTTATGTAAACAGGAGAGCTGTTACATAACTCAAGGAAAACACGCCCTTATGTAAACAGGAGAGCTGTTACATAACTCAAGGAAAACACGCCCTATAAAGGGAGGAACCGGGAGGTACAACGCTGTCGGATATTGTGTTTACACCGACGTACCTGCTTAGTGAAGAGCAGTGTTCCGGAGTGGTGCTCCAGTAAGGCAAGAACGGAGGTAGGTCGAGTCGTTACTCCCTGGGCCGTGTCTTGCCCCATCGTCACCTGTGAAGGACCCGGAAGCTCTACCGGATAACCATTGAGCTTCGCTTTTTGACTCGGCTGAGTCAAAGCGCAGTGGAGTCGTAACTCCCAGCCCGACCAGAGATACAGGGACTGCCAGCTGTAACGCACACCAGGAGGTGTTTGCCGCGTTACAGACTCTGAAGTCCACAGGATCGATCGAGCGGCTGCTCTCGGTTCAGTCTTTGCTTGTGATTGGGGTATCGGTGACGCATCACCAGGAGGTGACTCCGCGTCCCGGTGCAGTCTGAGGAAGAGGTTGAGCGGCTGCTCCCTTCAGGTAGAGACCCCGGCTGGGTGTTTCCCTGACTCCTCGATTCTCCCCAACACTCTTCGTGCCCCTCACAGCCTACCGATTGGCATTGTCGGCCATTTCATTTCTGCCCTCTGTTGGCATACGCCGGGATCGGCGTATATGCAGAGGACGGTTAGGACCATCCGTGCTGTGGGCTGGTAACGCACTTAGCCTGGAGGATTCCAGTGACTATAACCTTTGTTTATTCCTTGTATTATTTTTGCCTTCATTAAAATAACTAAACCTTCACAAGTGGTTGCGTTCTCATTATCGTGTCTGTTAAACGATCCTGAGACGTTCAGGGCGTTACAGAGTGTTGGGAACCAAGGATGACATGCCCATGTGGAAGCTACCAGGATCAGTGTAAGAGACATTAGCCTGAGTTTCCGAACTAGGAAGGAGAGTGGGAGAGGTGGAAAAGCATAGACCAATATCCCTGACCAACTCATCCATAGTGCGTTGCCATTCAATAATGTGTATGGGTACCAGGAGGCGAAGTTTGGGCAATTAGTGTTTTCGGCTGTGGCAAAAAGGTTGATTTGAGGGAACAACAACTTTTGGAAGTATGGTAAGAGGACTTGTGGGTGGAGTTCCCATTCGTGGACTTGTTGCTGCAACCTGCTGATCAAGTCTGCAAAGCTATTGTCTGTTCCTGGAAAGTATTCCGCAAGCAGGTGAATGTTGTGGTGAAGAACCCACTTCCATTTGGGCTGAGACAGGTGGGATAGTTGTGACTGTCTACTCCCCCTCTCTTTTTCTGTAGTAATACATGACTGTCATTTTGTCCGTCTGGAAAACCTTGTGAGACCGGTGAGGAAGGAAAGCTCTAGGTAGCTGATGTGGAGATATTGATGCCTGGCATCCCAGAGACCATGTACTGTGAGGTCTTGTAGGTGACCACCCCAAGCCGTCTGTGATGCATCCATGGTGAGTGATGTGGGGAACAGGGACCAGAATGGGCCGCCCTTTTGACAGGCTGTTGGTATTCCACCTTTACAGAGAACCGTGAGAGTGGAGGTCTATCAACACTAGATCCTCCAATTGACCCTGTGACTGACGCCACTGGTGAGCTAGACATTGCTGCAAGGGACACACATGTAACCTTGCATTGGGAACTATGGCAATAGAGGACGCCCTCATTCCTAGCAGGCACTCAACCGTCCTCACTGTATCTTGTTTGTTGAAACTGGGGCGAAGTTGCATGAAAGTTCTGAATCAGAGTAGGGTTGGGGAAGGCTAATCCTAACTGTGTTTAGGATTGCTCCCAAGTAAGGTTGAACTTGTAGCGGTTGGAGGGGAGACTTGCGGATGTTGATAGTAAACCCTAGTCTGTGAAATAGATGTATTGTTATCTGAGTGTCTTATTGGCACTGCTGATGTGTACCTGCTTTGATAAGCCAGTCGTCTAAATAGGGGAATAGATGAGCATTTTGTCTTTGCACATGTGTTGCAACTACCACCAGGCATTTTGTGAACACTCTAGGTGAAGTAGTCATCCCGAATGGAAGAACTTTGAACTTATGGTTTGCCTGCAATCACAAATCCAAATCATTCGCAGTGAGCAGGGTGTATTGGTATGTGGAAGTAAGCGTTCTTTAGGTCTAATGTTGCCATAAAGTCACCCTGTTGAAGAAGTGGAATGACATCCTGTAAGGTGACCATATGGAAGTGTTCTGAGGATGTACTTGTTTAGAGGCCTGAGATCTAAAAGTGGTCTTAGAGACTGGTCCTTTTTGGGGATTAGGAAGTTTAGGAGTATACTCCTGAGCCCTGCTGTTGGAGTGGAATGGGTTCTATGGCCCTTTTGAGGAGAAAGCCTAGAACTTCCTGCTTGAGTAGTCTCTGATGTTCCTGCAATAACCTGTGAACGGAAGGTGGACTGTTGGGCGGTGGGGTAATGAGCTCCAGACAATAGCCATGTTGGCTAATGGCTAACGCCCGTTTGTCTGTAGTGATGGTATGCCAGACTGGGCGGAAAAATAGAAGTCTGCCTCCGAATGGTGGTGTAAGAGGTCTGAGGCTGTTTCTGTAGGGAGGTGGATGCCACTGTGGAAGTGGACCCATATGTACCTCTGTAGCTTAGGCAAAAACAAGTGCCCCTGGGAGTGGTCTTTTGGAGCACTAGCATAGCTTTGGTGGTGTCAGTGTCCTTTATTAATTTTTTCCAATGTAAAATCTACCTGTGGGCCAAAGAGATATTCTTTGTCGAACAGGATGTTGAGAACAGTCCTCCAGTATAAAGCCGAAACATCTCACCCAAGCAGGTCACCTAAGAAGAATGCTAGTGTTTACTCCCCGTGCTGCAGTGAATAGAAGTGTTGGTTTGTCCCTCTGTAACAATTTGTTGGCTCCCATTTCTGTGTTCTTCAGGGAGATACTGGAGGAGCTCCTCCATTTTGCCCTAATGGTCTCTGTCATAACAGGCCAAGAACCCTTTTCCCTGCAGCATCTATGCGCTTGCTTTATTTTTCAGGAACAAAGGGGGGGGGGTTTTATCCCAGGTAGCCTGGGAAATGACCCTTTTGTGTGCAGTGGTTGTTACAATGGAGTCTGGTGGCACTTGGGTCTGAGGGTGCTGCCTTATATATTTTTAGGTCTTGCGCCTAGCGTTGCAGTGGGCGGCATTGCTCGCGCAGTGAGGTACCTGATGTAGGGGGTTTGAAAACAGACCTAGGAATTGCACACACGTGCGATTCCTTTTGGGCCATGCTATTGGCCTTTGCGTGCGCCTTTTTATGAAAGACAGCACGCAATTGACCAAAGGCGGGCGCATTGCTCCGCCCATGGCCTATTGGTGTCTGTTACGCACACCTCTGCCCTGTGGTTTCAATTATCGTGCACAGACACGGGCGCGATAATTGAAACCACATGTCTTGCTACCACTCTTCTTTTGTTACACCAGCTTCAGGTTCGTGAGCCCCCCCACATATGCTGCAGATGGATTTCTTTCTGAAAACAGTAAGGGGAGCATTTGATGTTTGTCATTTTATTCCGCTTGTGGCTTTATCACGCTTGCCGGTAGCAAAATAACTTGGACTTACTTGACAAATTCAACGGACTTTACTCCTGCACCGCCTAGATTGCTTCTGTTCCTTACGATACTTTACTCCTGCGCCATCTAAAAGGCTATGTGCATCAGGATACTTTACTCCTGCACCGTGTAAAGGGGGCTCTGTTCGTGCTTAATTGTTTATTTTTTCGGGGCAGTGCAGCATGCTTTAGCAATAGCGGCCATGTGCCTTTTGTTTTGTCTCCGTAAGCAGCCAATGGCGGCCGTGCTCTTTTATTTTTAAAGTGCGCGACTCGCCCCACTACAGCAACAGGCACGGTTCGGCAAACTCCATTTTAAATATTTTATGCTTTTAGAAAGCCGCGTGGCACAACCGGCATGCTGCGGTGCTTACTAAAAGCCTAAATATTGAACAAAATTGAGAGTGGTGTACCGCACCTTTCTTTTCTTCGGCATCGCTCGTCAAACTCTGTATGTGTATTCTGCAGTCCCCTAGCGATGAGATAGAAGCTTCACTATACACACTTTCACTTTCATTTCCCAAGTAGCCCTTCACCCCTGCGCTTCAGCATTTGTTAAAGTTTGACTGCATTCTTGTAAAATTCCCTGCTCTTGCATTGAAGTCTGCAGAGACGCCCACACATAGTGCATATATCTCCCCAGTTCAAGGGGGCTGCCAGACTAACTAGAGTGAACATAGACTACTCGCTTGTAGTTTCAGTACCTGTTGCCCGAAATACGTCATTGCTTTTCCAGCTTGTTTCCTCTTTGACATTTTGGGCACTCATTGAATGCGGATTGAAGTGCTCACTGTAGTACTAGTTTTGTCAGTTCCCCACACCCCGGTGTTCCCAGCCATACCGGCCCCCACACCATCCTCGGCCGCCACTCTGCAGGATGCCCTAGAAAGCAGCGGGCGCATTATAAAAAGACATGTGCAGAAGGAACGCACGTCCCCCAACTGTCAGAGATGCTGCAAGTTCCCTCAGTAGTGGGATTGTGGAGGGCAACTTGTGAATAGCATTTTACTCACTACTGTGTATGGTGTGATGCCAGTATTAGACATAGTTTTGGTTGCCTTGGCTATTACTAATGCAATACCTGGTGCTGTTGTTGTGCCCATCTGCGCCTCTGCTGAAGCCACTGTAGTGCCTGCCGGTGTCCACTCCGCTGTCCCTGTTGTTGTCAGCTGCTGCAGTGTCTACTACTTTATTTATATTTATCTGACCGCAGATTTCTACCAGTAATGAGGTACCTAGGATCGTTGGCGGTAGAAGTGTTTATTATAGATTTATTGTTAAACCCACCTTTTGTCAGTGTCTGTTTACTGCATTGCATGTTATCTACTTAGCTGAGTGAAGTATTTGTTACTGTGCTCACATTGGTACAAATACATTACTTCAGCATTTGTTAAAGTTTGAGCTGTTGGTGTTGAAAATTACAATGTTTTTACTGTTGTTGTTTTAATTTTTATTTTCAGTGGAGTATTTATATTTGCATAGCGTTATTGTCATTGGTATAACAACCCAAAAGTAAAAAACATTGTCATTTTGAACGCCAACATCTCTAACTTCAACAAATGCGAGACCTATTGCATTGCAAATGCTTGTTTATCTACCCTGGGGTGAGAATTCTAGCCCTAATAGTGTCCTTAAAGATATCTCATGTCTCATCATGCCTGGTAACATTGGCAGATACTGTATGTGTCCCCCTGTGGGTAGAAGCTAGTATGTCAAATAAGAAATCCTGCTTGAGGGGTTCTTTGTGGAGCTCTACGTTATAGAAAGCTGCCATTCTCGCAATTAATTTCTGGTAGGAGGTTGCATCCTCAGGAGAGGGAAGGACGAGATGTGTACAGGTCAGGATCATTTGGTGTAGTGGGATCTGTGTCATACAAATGGGATCAGGATCACCTAATGCCCCTGCTAATCCACCAGTGTCCGATTGTGGTGACCCTTGAGGTGAAGTGTCCAGTGCATTGTGTTGTGGTGACAATGGCTGAGGTGAGGGGGTGAAAATGGCAGTGAAGGTGGCGGAGGGGGAGGGAGTGCAGGGGGTGGTGTTCAGCAGGACTAGTGGCCTAGTAGTTTGTTTTCCTCCAGGGAGGAAGGAGAAAATCTAGTGCCTTCTCAAATGTCAATTTTCTATTTGGAGGTGGAGGAGAAGAAGGCAAAGCAATAAGACGACCAGTTCTAATTTGGATTTGTAACCTCTTCTGGCAAATGTCCATCTTTTCCAGAATGGGTTCAACAAGAGACGTGGAAGTTGATGTTAGTCTTTTGGCTCCAAAGATTTCAGTACAGAGGATTCATCGATGTGGAGTGAGAGGAAGTCGGGTGCCGGATCAGTACCAAAGGTCAGGTCGGTGCCAAAACATGCTCTCTGTCCAAAGAGGTCAATGCCGAAGGCTTGGCCTTGGTAGTAATCTTCAGTGGCAGGGTGTCCAAAACAGTTTTTCTGATCCAACCTTTAGTCAGAAGGCAATGGTGGTCAGGCAGCCTAACAGTGGGAGTGCTGAAGCTGTCTATTGTTTGGTCGGCTTGGATGGAGGAGAAGGGGGGGGGGGTCACAGTACTCCCACACTGGGGGGGGATGTGACTTCCTGCAGCTCCACGTCTACCTCCACGTCATAGCCAGAGCTGTCCTCAATCAAGGTGGTCTATTCTTCCTCGACGGTTGGCTCGTCTTGGGCATATTCTTCACCAAAGATGTAGGGAGTATCGTCTATGGCCTTTTATGACATTTCCAGAAGACGGGCCCACAGAGTTTTCCTTGACCGAAAGGACTTGCATGTGCCACAGTCCGCTTCCTTGTGGTCGTGTGAAAGGCATAGATTGCAGACAGGGTGTTGGTCCGTGTGTGGGTATTTTGCGTGGCAATGCTGGCAGACTCTTCAAGGTGTGCGTTCCAGCAACACATCTTCATAAGGGCGGGTAAGACGCCAAAGGTAGGCTTAAAAAGGGCGATGCCCCGGAGAGCTGTCGGACAAATGAATTTGAACTGATGAGTTTTCTAAATGGACGCAGATATTGAAAGCCCCAATGAGAAGCAATACCATCACGGACAGTAAAGAACCGAGGAATCAAACTGCATCTAAGCATGGAGCCAAGGCACACACTTCCATACAAGACGAGAGGGAGAGAGAAAACAGTGTAACAATAGAGTAGATGCCCATACGCAATATTACTGAGAGGACTCGTGACGCGCAAGTCTTCTTCGAAGAAAACCAACTTGCACAACTCCAGACCCAACACTAGATGGCAGGAGTATGCAGAACATGTGTATCTATAGCTCCACAGACCATCGAACACCTGCTTTCTGCTAATCAGCCATTCTTGACACTCCTTTGTCTGGCCGCTTTCTTACTCTGCATTCACTTGCACCAGGGCAGTACAGAAATAACTGTCCAATTTACAAAGCTCAAAGGCAGTCAGAGATCAAGAAAGCCTGTTTATTTCTAAACTTTTCCATTGTTCGTTTATTTTTATCAACAGATCCCTGGTGATATCTTTCTCCTGTGTCCTTTGTTTCCCATGAATCTCCCTGCACAGCCCAGCCCCTCAATGTGCTCACAAAATTGACTGTTCGTTGTTCTCAGAACTGATACTTGTTTTTTAAAAAGGGTTTCAAATAGAGAAAAGATATTACATGAAAATATTGAATTGTTTTACATGGGATGGCAGGTTATCTTTAATGTGGCGATTTGCACTATAGCGGTATTTCAATGAAAAGGAGTGGTTGGTGTTTAATAAAATAGACTTTCGAATAGGCCTTGGCAGCTGGGGATGTGCATCATTCTTCATCCTTCCTGTGAGTGACAAACATCAACCAATTTCCTTTTCCACATAAGCAACTGCATCCGCGTGAAGCTGCTTTTTACTGACAATATGTGCTGCATCTCTGGATCGAATTATATTTTTCAAGAATTATGCTATTTTAAAGCTCCCCGAGTAGTCTTCTCTTGTAAGTGGCATAACATGCCTCATGCAGTCTTCAACTGTGTCAGTTTTTAAGTCTCGCTGAGCCAGCGCATACGCTGCTCTGCGAGACATTTAGTATCGGGGTTTTCAAAGTGCTGCCACAGGCTTTTGGTGTTGCCCAGCGCGTGCGTTCACGCGAGCGGCCGCCATCTGCCTCCCTTCCAGCGCAATCACTTTCACTTTTTCGTGCTGCTGCATGTGCGCATCACTAGCGTGTTTTTTTTTTTTTTTTTTTTTTTACATTACTACAAGCTTCCCGCATCGCACGGCCAATGCTTGTTTTTATTTCCTTTTGCGTGCGCACACAACTCCCGGTTGCGGCCGAACATCTTGCTCGCGATTACTTTCACGCGCACCATTTGCTTGTTACAACCTGTTGTCCTCCGTGTCTTTTGATTAATAAAGTCCGAATGTAGCTGCACTGACAAACATGGCATGCAGCACTCACCCGGTAAGCCAAGATTTGTCTTCATGATTGTGCCAGAAGCAAGCTGGCCCCAATTTACCGTAGGTGCAAGTGCATAATTCTCTCTGGTGTTTGCTTCACGCCAAGCGTTGGTCTGAGCTAGGTTGTTGTAGCACGACCCAACGACTAAGCATGCCACTTCTAGTGGGTGAGGGCAATTCTAAAACCTCGTTTGGTTTCCCAGAGAGGGGGGAATCCCATTTAGATGGCATTCTCCTCCCTTTTTGTGTGTTAGGTTACTTGTGAGGGAGGACGTAAGGAGGAGGGGTACCTCTCACCCCTTAT